>NC_067245.2:182114730-182424730 GCF_019359855.2 Lolium perenne
TGTATTATCAAGATTGAGCCTGCCATGTACAGCATAACTAGGCTAATTTCCCATCCACTGCCATATATTTCCAACATACTGATAATATTCCAAAGTGAAATCTACTACAGACGCAAGTAGAATGCCACTTTTATCAATCCAGAAGAACAAAATGTTATAATCACGAGAGGCATAAACCATATAGTTGCCACATAGGAGTATAAGCTTGGGATCAAAGTACTGGTATCAAACCAACACCTAGAGTACGGCAACTATCAGATAATGCCCCAGGGTGGCAAGAAATGCATGTTGTTTTAAGTGGCACCACTGGTAACTAAAGCAATAGTAAACAAATTAAGGATAGTCTTACCTCCAAGTCCAGAGAAGAACTAAATATTAGCATCAGCTTTCTTATACTAGTGCACGTCCTAAGAACGTGGAAAGAGCTGGCTCCAAAGGAATGTCCCTTTGCAGTAATAAGCAGGGTCAAGAATGTAACGTAAGGGAGCCTTGCCATGTCTTCCATCAAGTAGTGATGCTCACCTAAGTCCTCCTGTAGGTTCATGCAAAGTAAAAGTTACAGGTTATGTAACTTCGAAATGGACACATGCATCTCATTTTCCACAAAGCTATTACCATAATTAACAAGTTCACTTCAGATTTCTGTTATAGGATCAGTGGCATACTCCCTGCGTCCATAAAAATATTTATTTGCCTAAATTTGGATGTAACTATGCACTAAATAGTGTCTACCTTCATCCAAATTTTGATAAATTTAAGACAACCTTTTATGGACAGAGGTCCCAACCTAACTAAATTTTAGAGTATAGGTTTATAGTCCGTGAGATGCTGCTAGTGCAGTAGCACCGGTGGACAGATTTTATGTCATTTCCTCAAAAAAAGAAAAAAATCTAAGCAAGCAAGAATTGTGCCTGGCTATTCTCAAATGGCACAATTATCTTAGACTCCTACCCAAAATAGCACATTCTTTAACCTGAACTCCATATATCTCAAATGGCACCATCATCTTGATGATGTACATGCCACACATACTAGACTACAACCCAAAATGGCACATTATTTAACCTGAACTCCATATCTCAAATGGCACATTCCTTAACTTGAAAGACAATAAGACATGTGTATTCACCTCGATATCTTCTGGCATATAGGCCAGCTCGAGAGTAAGAGTGCTGACATCCTGAAAGTGGCGCAACAGCCTGACGCAGTCGCGATTGTGTTCATAGCCATGTGCTTCATCTACAAGGAAAAAGGTGGCGCCCAGCAATTTCAGCTGCGCCATCTTGCCAAACTGGACAGAGCTTGGATGGTAAGCATCGCTCCAGTGGAGTGACACCAGTTGAGGTGCTGCGATGTCGGCAACAGGTTGACTCGGATCTGAATCATGAGCAAAGCAGTATAACACAATTAACTCTTTGAGTGCTGGTGCCACGATAGTCAGCTGCTGCAATCCACACGATTTCTCCAGCCTTATTTTCAGGAGAGACTCTGAGTGGATGGCAAAATTTCCCAGACCCTGGGCATTGACCACATTGAGTCTTTGCAAGGATGGACACCGTGGCGAGGAGACGGCTTCACCGATTCCGCAAGGACCATGTAGGTGGAGTTTCTCCAGGGATAAATCGGTGAGCCTGGTGAATACGCCGGAAGGCAGCAGGGTGAGGCTAAGAAATCCTAGACAGAGCGTTATCTCGGTGGCTCTCTCGAAGCAGGGCAGCTCAAAGGCAACTCTTCCGTCTTCCCCCGCATCGCCCAAAATGATGACATTGAGAAGGCCGGTGAGGCGGCGGGCTGCGATGGGGAGCCAGGCCGCCAGGGAGTCGAGAGAGGCGTGCGGGCTGAAGACGAAGAAATAGAGTTCCCGGAGCGGCGGCGCTTCGTCGTCTGACATCGCTTCGAGAGCGGCGAGGGCGCCGCGCAGACTGTCTGGGTTGGCATCAAGGACGAAGCAGAGGTCCGGGAGGAGGGTCCAGAGGCGGCGCCAGCGGCGGGAAAGGACGCTGGTGCGAGCAGCTGTGGTGGTTCTGCCGAGAACGCAAAGGATGTGGAGAAGGACGTCGTCGGGTAGGGCGCTGAGGCAGTCCTCGCTGCCACCGCCGCCGGCGGATAACTCAGCGTGCTCCGCGGCGGTCTCCCCCTCGAGGTGCTCCATCTAGGGTGCAGAGACGGGCCGCGACCGGAAGCGGGGGAACTGCGTCTGCTGCGGGAGAGCGGCCGATGAGCAGCGGAGAAGCGGCAGCGGATGCGGAGGAGCGGCGGCGGATTGAGGAACTTGTCCTCGCTGCTGCGAGTGGAGATGTGCCGGCCCTGGTGCGAGCGACAACAAGGGTGAGGGGCGGGGGAGGCGGCGGATCGAGGAAGGCGCCGGCCGTGCTCTAAGCGGCAACAGCGGTGAGGGAGCAGCGTCGGCGGAGCGGCGGCGGCGATGAACCCTAGCAGTGCGGCAGTTCTCAGGTGGAGACTGGAGTGGAGTGGCAACAGTAAAATGTACCGAACGAATTCCACCAGTTTCTGCACAAAATTGCGAGACCAAAACTGCTACTCCACCTGAAAACACTCAAATGCGCTAAGGCTGGTGCCACCACACTACTATAGTCTGCCATGTTAGCTTTTTTCCTCACTCTCACCCCACTTTTACTCCACGGTACCAGTGCACAGGCTATAATGTCAGCTCTCACTTCTCTCTCCTCCACATCACCATTTATTTTTTAGATTAAGTTATTTCACTCGATTTTTTGTAGACATTCAAAATAATGCAAGAAAATTATTTTATTCAACTAAAAATGTTACCGATTACATAATAATTAATAAAATTGCATAATAGAATTTCCTGTAAATCCCTAGACTAGTTTAGCTTAGCCTAGTTTTGTTTTCTCTAAGTGCTGTTCTCAAGCACTTTGTTTTCTTTTAGTTTTAGCTTTGCACTTTATACCCCAAAAATGCAATAAAAATATACGCAGTGAGGAAACTCACTGTACAGGTTTCAAAAAAAAAAATTAAAAAATTACATAATAAATAAAAATTCTACTCCTCTTACTCTTCTTCATGCTGCTCCTCCTCGTCGTCATCATCTTCCAGACCAAGCTCGAAGGCCACCATCTTGATGGCCTTCGCATGTTTGCGCTTTTCTGCTTCGTTCATGTCGTCGGTTGATCGGTCTTTCGTTTTGTTCCATTGCTTGAATAGCTTAGCCTTCACTAAACCCTTCATCATATTCCTCACCGCGAAGGATTTACTTCCTACCTCACTGCTTGATGAGGTTTCCTTCCCCTTCCTCCTACCCTTACGTGACGCTGCCTTGGCCCTATCGCGGCCCGTTGGACGCTCCTCCTCCGTAGTCGCGTCGCCAGAGCTGTACTCACCAGAAACTCCCAGACGGCTTCTCTTCGATGTGGAATCGATTCCACTACCAGGACCATATTGTCCTTTCCACTTCGCTTCATTGCGAACAGCTTCCCACCAGTGGTGCCGTCTGAACGGCTGAGTCACTCTTTTGTCATTCGCGTACCTCTCCATTGCCGCCCTCATGACCATTCCATCGTCTGCTCCACTCTGACGTAACGATTCTTCTTGGATGTGGTATGCATTGAACAGGGACACCTCCTTGTTGTAGGAGTTCCAATGATCCTTCAGTTGCTTGGAGGTCCGACGACGGGCAGGCTCGGAGGTAGAGTTGAAGGTTTCAGCTATCTGACCCCAAAAACTAGTGTCGGTCTTGCAATTACCGGCGACAGAGTCCTTGGAGTTAAAAATCCAAGCATGAACCTACACCAAAATAGATATTGTAAGTGAAAAATCCAAGCAAGAACCAACCCCGAAATAAATATGTGATGGGTAAGTAAAGTACCAGTTTTTCCTCTTCCGCAGCTGTCCAGTCAAGCCTCTTTGCACGCGGTGGTACGATTGTTTCCGCGGCATTGGACTCGGAGCCTGGAGCACTGGCTTCAGGAGGTGGTGGAGGGTACGTACCATATGGCGCGTATGGATACGGAGGTGGAGGGTATGAACCGTACGAAGGTGGTGGGTAAGGAGGTGGAGGGTATGAACCATATGGCGCCGGAGGTGGTGTCACTCCCGCTACCTGTAGGTGGAGCATGTGGAGGTGGTTGGGGGTATGGATACGGAGGCGGAGGGTATGAACCATATGGCGTCGGAGGTGGAGCGTATGGCCCATATGGCCCCGGAGCTGGTGTGCCGAAGGAGTATAAAACTCGAGGAAGCGGCGAAGAACCGACACGACTTTATAGGGGGTGGAGATGAAATTTTAGGGTTTTTTTGAACCAGCAACGCTACCCCAACGGCTAGCTGACGTGGACGAATCAGATCGCGCCACGTCATCTATCCGTTACACCCTCTCGCCCGCCTCTCGCCCGTTCTCGCCCGCTCTCGCCCGCATCTCGCCCGCTAGTCGCCTCTCTCTCGCCCGCCTCTCGCCACCCTCTCGCCCCCAGCGCTGTCGCCCCGCCAACGTTGCCGCCCCACTCTCTCCCACCTCTCGCCTCCCTCTCGCCCCCAGCGTGGGCGGTAGCTGGGCGGTAGCGGGCGATACCGCCGGGCGCCCGTGCCACCGCCCCGCGCTCTCGTCTCGCCCGCCTCTCGCCCCGTCGCGGGCGGTATCGCCTCCACTACCGCCCGCGTTGGCACCAGCCTAACGTAAACACAACTTTCATGGTACAACACTTGTGTTCGCCACCCCGCAGAATCGATACCGTAAAAAAAAATCCTCCGTTTGTGATATGAATATGCATGTACAGTACTATATCCGAAACAAACTCTAATTGACACATTTCAACATGGAAACTGCTGGGCATCCCCCGGGGGATCTGATTCCCCAGCCCCCGGGTCCCCAGCCGTCGGATCAAATATTTTGACAGTTAGATTTGCATGTAGCAAAAAAACATCTCCGGCAGCAAAAAAATCACCCCCGGCAGCAAATGACTGAAGCAAAAAACGGTTTGTTCAGAAAAGAAAATAAAAAGGCTGGGCTCGCCGGAGACCACGTAGCAAACATATTACGCAGATGTAGCAAAACCGCAAATAAATTGTAGCAAATTTTTTTATTCATATGTTGCAAATCCTCTAAAACATCAACGGCATGCAGCCGGCAGCAACGCCGTCCGAGGTTGTAGCAACTCCGTCCGTCAAGGACAGCAACGCCACAAGCTGCTAGTAGCAACGCCCTATGCCTATGGTAGGAAAAATCCACCCTCCGCAGGAAAATCGTAGCAAACCCAACCTCGTCGGAAAAATCGTAGCATAATTTTGTACCAAAAGTAGCAAAAGAGTTTTAGTAATTGTAGCAAAAAAAATATTATTGTAGCATCGTGACTTCGTAGCACTTTGAGGTTGCAAAAAAAGCAAAAGTATATATCTATGTAGCTGGCGGAGCAAAATCCCGAAGCCTCCGCATGTAGCAACGCCGCAGGGCCTAAGGCAGCAAAACTTCTGACGAAGCAAGGAGCGTGAGATCGAGGCGGCCATGACAACGATGGGCCGAGAAACTCGTGGTGAGGTTGCCGCACTTGAGGAAGAGACGAGGTCTGGGCGGCAGGCCAGTCGTGGTACTACTGGAACGGCACCCGCACCATGGACCGCCGCCGCCCTCCTCCTAGGCAGCAGCAGCCGACACCACTGTATCCGCGGAAGCGACCGCAGCCACAACAAGAGAAGGCCACACGATTTCGCTGCCACCCCTCACGCCGCTCACTGCCTCCATCGACACCAGCCGTTGTCCTTGCGGCCGTTGAGGAGGGAGCATTGACGGCGGCGCTCGATGTGAAGTAGGCCCCGCGCGGAGGAGGCCGAAGCGGCACAACGGTGGATCTCGGCGTGGGGCATCTGGACGGCGCCTGCAAGCGCCCGTCTTGGTGGCGCCCAGGTTGACGGCGCGTACGACGCCAGGTTGCCGGCGAGGATGGCGCGCGGAAGGTAGGCCATGGCCGTCGGTTTGGGGAATAAAGCTGTGGTGCGCTGCAGCGTAAGGCGGCGAGCCGGGTGCGACGATGGCGTGGTGGTGGCTAGGATGTGGGGGCGTGTTAGCTGGGCGACGGCGGCGTGGTGGGCTAGCGTGCGGCGGCGGCGTCGCACCAGCTACTCCGATGCGGCTAGAAAAGTTGGAGACGGAACAAGGAAAAAGATGGAGAAGGTGCAGTGGAGAAAGGCCAAGGAAGAGAGATAAGATAAGGTGGGACCGGGACACGCGTCGCACGCTCAAGCAGGAGGCTGCGAAACGTTCCGTCCCTCGGAGGAACCTAATCATTTTTCTTTCAACATGGCACAATGCAACAATAATCTAAGCTATAATTATAGTCCAAATTCAAACAATTAAGCAAACAAACAATGGTCCCCAAAGTAAACGATGATTCAGATTACACATGAATAAAAATGAATATACATGATTAGTGGGAGCTGATGTTCAGGCAATGATCGGGGAAAACCCTAGCTTCTTACACCCCCACCCCTCATCCTCCGCCGTCGCCGGCGAGGGCCGCCGGGCAAAGCCCGCGCGTCGGGACCTTTGTTTTGAGCTTGCATGCGGCCATGTTAGTGCGTCCGGACGGCGAGCACCTCGGGTGGTGGTGGGCGGATCCCCTCCCTTGGCTGTCGTGTGCTCTTATGGCTGTTGGCTATGGTGTCGTCCTACCCTATCCAATTCGCGTGCGGTGTTGCTGATCAAGTCATGGGCTCAAGTTCGTGGGGATGACGGGGCGTTAGCCCTCAAAGGTGGGCTACGCGGGCTCTGTGACGGGCAACGTGGTGGTGGTGGTGGTCTCTCTCTTCGGTGATAGGGATAGCGAGGAGTTGACAGGGATCCTGGTTTTGGCGGTGCTTTGGCTTTGGCAACTCCCAGATCGTGTTTTGGAAGCCTAACTTGGGGCTGCGGGCGGCTGAGTTCCCGGGTGCGGTGTGCGGATGCTTCCTGGTGAAAGCTCAACGCCTCGGCGCCAACGACCGCGATGTTTGTGGGTGTCGTATCCCTCTTGTGGCGCCGTTGTGGGTATCCACACTGCGGTACGGCTCTGATTGAAAATCCTAGACCTCGCGGTCTCGACGGCGGCGGAGCGGTGCGTCGTTACCCTCTTAGGGGCATCGACATGGGGTCCCGACTCAGCTCGGTCTCGTGGCAATGTCTCCGGTAGCAAGTTTGGGTTTTCCGTGTTTTTTGTTTTTTGATCTACTTTGAACTAAGAGGGTCCCACCTTTTATCAGTTCACCCGTTGCTGTTTTATTTATAAAGCGGGATGAAACCCATTTCGAGTACCTAAGTAGGTGAGTCCCGGTTTTCAATCTGTCAATACGTCTCAAAAAGAGCTTCTATACGGCAAGGTACACAGCTACTGTCATAAACAATGGCTAGACCTCGACCCCTCTCATTCTTGATGATCATATTGTCGAGAATCACACAATTCGTGATGATATTTGTGAGAGATTCTTGTCCTAGAACCATTACAGTCAACTCCATGTTTCAGATACCATTAAGCAAAGTTTTGGTTTTATTTTACGACAGTTACTTCAACAGTTCATAGCCGACATTAAACTACTAAACCACAGCCTAACCCGTCTAACATATGACCCGGCATGGTTGGAAATTAGGGCATGCAGCGGATACTAGCAGATTATTTGGTATACAAAGTTTCTTACAGATCACAAAGACAAATAAACACGCACACACAACCCAAAGAGGCAAAGACAATCCCGACAGCATTATCATAATCCTCTGACATGAACTCATCACCGCTCTAGAGCATGCTAACATTGGTACGATGCAAACCTGTAGCTTTTGAAAAGAATCATCAAGTCACTGCCTTAGTCTTCTGGAGCATACAAAACCCTCCCGGCCAACATGTTGTGCACATAAAATTCCATATCTATTCCTGATCTGGAGAAGCTTTGTAACATCTGGCATAACCCCTTGGCCTTGCTTTCAGTAACCGAGTGATGAAAGGATATTGTCATCTTTTTTAGCGCTGTTGCCCAACTGAATAACCGTTGCACAAATTCGCCTTCACGTTCAGTTCCTGACAGTTCACTTATTTCTACTTCTTGGAGGCCATCCAGCACAAGTTCCTCCGTTTTCCACATTGTTTGTTGGTCACAAATGCATCCCGATGAGCATGGAGTATGCGCCTGAAGTGAAGGGGGTATCAATTCGGTAAGATAAAAAAAAATCGCTTGATGACAAAAAGGGAGATAGAGCTATAAATTATCAAACTGCCTGAGTACTTCAAAATGTGCATCAGCAGAATTAACAAAAGAAATAGACCGGAAATTAGTTTGAAGCCAGCCTATCGCAGAAAATAAGCTTTGTTTAGTACAAATAGAAAGTGGTATCACAAACATTACCATAGAAGTTACAAAAAATCTTAGGCGTGACAATGCCAAATTTGGCATTTGGACTTCGCTATCAATGGAACCCTCTTACACAATGCATGCTCTATGAGCTTAGTAAAATAATCTCCCAAGTCCTGGCTTTTAACTGTGTTATCAAAATTGAGTCTATCAAGAAATAAGCAGCATACATATTGGCATACTTCAGAAAATTAGGACACCACTCTGTCAAACTTGAAGAACACAGCATTATCGCTAGCAGAATATGAGCCAGATTTTTTACACACGTGAAGTTTGGAGGCGAAGTATCAGTATCAAAACAAGCAACTAACGCCTACAGTAAGGCAATTGGCGGTCGATCATAGGTTTCCCAATACATGCAAATGCACATTACTTGATGTGAATTCCCTGGTGACTCAAGTATTATCTGAATGGTAAAAGAAGGAAGAAACAAATTAAGTATAGTTTACCTCTAAGTATTTTAGTGCCAGCTTTCTTACACCAGTACAGACTCTGAGAATGTGGAACGAGCTGGCTCCAACGGAATGTCCTTTTGACATCACAGGCAAGAACAATAATGTAATGTCAGGTAGTTTTGTCATGTCTTCCATCAAGTATCGATTGTTACCTATGGCCTGTAGATCCACAGGATGTAAAGAAAAGGATTACATGAAGAATTTAATGTCCAGGAGTCTTGTCATGTCTTCCATCAAGGTTTGTAGGTAAATTGCAAAAAGAGAGTAAAATATATCACAGTTGAAAAGTTCATCGCCCTCTTGGATAACGAATATACTAGTGCAGCAGTACGTATCTTTAATCACAATTACCCAAAGGCAGAAAAAAAAAAGCACTCTAAGAAGACGGAGATCGGGCAGGCTCATGTTCATCACACCTATGTTTCAGAGATTTGAGCAAATTAAAGCATAAAAACTGAACTCACCGAATTATAGAGCAGCGGGATGGTTAGACTGTGCACAACCTTGAAGTGGCCCAAAAAACTGAGGCAATCACGGTTGGGTTTAAAGTCATCAGGTCCATATACAAGAAAAATGCCAGTGCCGAGCCGTTGTAGGTGTGGCATCTCGCCAAGCTGGACGGAGCATGGATCATAGGCATCCCTCCATTCGAGCGACACCAGCTGAGGGGCTGAGATGTTGGCAACCGGTTGATTCGGATTCCGAAAATTCAGAAAGCAGAAGGCCACTCTTAGCTCTTCGAGCGCCGGTGCCACGACAGCGAGCTGCTGCAAACCGTCTAGATTCATCAGCTCCAGTTCCAGGAGGGACTCGGAGCGGATGGTGAATTTGTCAACACCCGAGGCGTCGTGGATGGCGAGTCTTTGTAATGACGGGCACAAAGGCGACGAGAAAACGTCACCGAGCACACACGGAGGTTGTAGCCGGAAGTTATCCAGGTGGAAATCGGTGAGCCGGGCGGCTATGCCAGAGGCCGGCGCTGCGACGCGAAGGAACCCTAGCTGGAGCGAGACCGAGGTGGCATTCTCGAAGCACGGCAGCTCGAAGGCGCCTCTGTCCCCGGCCTCATTCCTCACGATGTCGGGCGACGCAATGTTGATGAAGGTCAGATCGCCGGAGAGGCGGCGGGCGGCGATGGGGATCCACGCCGCCACGAAATCGGCATGGGCGTCCCTGGCGAGGACGCGGAGGCAGTGGAGGGCGGGCGCCTGATGGGCGGCGAGGACGGCCCGTATGGTGTCTGGGTCTGTGTCGGGGGGGAAGTGGAGCCCCGGGAGGAAGGCCCAGAGGCGGCGCCAGCGGCTGGAGAGGACGCTGGTCCGAGCGGAAACGTCGGCGTTGCCGAGCCTGAGAAGGATGTGGATGAGAATATCGTCGGGCAGCGCGCTGAGGAGGTCGTCGCCACCTCCGCCGCCGCCGCCATCGGAGAGCTTGGCTCGCTTGGTGGCCGGCTGCTCGGCGGCGTGATCCATGGAGGAGGGGTTTGGCGCCTCTCACATCGGGCTCAAGCTCGCGAGATGGGAAGGGGGGCGGGAGTTCGCCGGCGGCGATGCGGGGTGGGGGGAGGGGAGAGGGGAAGGGGGAATGGGGTTTCCGTTTCAACTTTCACGTTCACGTGAATGAACGGTGTCATGTTTTCTTTTGTTCGGTTTTGCTACGTCTCAGTAAACTGAGATTTTCTTAAGTCTAAGTCACTTACAAAAATGTGCTTTGAGTTGCATTTTTCTGTTAAAAAAGTGCAATTGCACTTTTCTGACAGTAATGTGCAACTGAACCGAGTTGCACTTTTCTTTGAACTATAGTTGCACTTTTCTAAGTTGACACTTAAGAAAATCTCAGTCAACTGAGACATAGACACACCCTTGTTTAAGGGTTTTTTCATCAGTGTCCTTCTCTCTTTTTTTAAGGGAAATCGCAGGCTTCGTTAAATTAAATCAGAGTTTGTACCAGTTCAAAACACACACAAAAAATTGTATCCATGTGCTAAATTACTCTCGATTTTCTTTAAAAATTGTATGGAATATGTTTTTATAATTTCGGGCGTACCAGTTGACCCACAGGAGTAACATTTTTTATAGACATGCACTCCTAGATGATCACAACCAACCAGGAGCTGCAAACACTTTTACGCGCGCGAAGATATCCGTTGGTGGCGATGGTGCGTAGATTGCATAACCGGGTGAAAGATGTTAAACCTGTAATAATATACTCCGTAGTAGAATCTTTTTCAATCCGTAACACCACAATGGTACTGTGCTAGTTGTCGCAAAAGTCAGATTATTCAATTCGCATACATGAAACACCCAACTACAAAGTCACAAACCACCAGGGAGGCTGAACATTTTTCTATCCGGAGAAATCTATACTTAATAATAAAGGAGCTAACGTTTTTTTTGGTTTGGTCCGTTGCAAATTTTCGTCCGCACCTAGATTTTCGTCCGTCTAAACATCGCCCTATTTGTGCCGCTTCCGGTTGCTAATCGTGCGCAAGTCGTGCTGCGTCCGGTTTCCTTAATTTGTGCTTCTATTTTATCCCCTCGCGAACAGCCGAGCACGACATATGTTTCCGCCGGGGTTAAAACCTAAACCTAGGGCAAGCCCGATAAGCAGGAGTCAGGGAGATCGATGGCTACCTGGCATTGCACCGTAGCCAGGCCATCTCCTCCCCCTCCTAAAACCAAGGATCTCGATGGGTACGACATTGTCCTGTGCAAGTTCCTGCCGCCCACGCCCCCATCCCGTACGCGTGCTGAACCTGATGATGAGTCTGTCTGTGCAGTTCCGCAAGGATGTGCGAGTGCAGCGCATTAGTGCTTCGACGCCGCCAAAAACAAGACCAGGTGCTTCTCCAAATATGTCCTAGATCACAGCTAGAGCTAGGGCAGGCTCGAGGGCGAGGCCTTGGCGAAGGACAAAACACGGCTAGGGCGAGGCAGCACGAGCTCAAGGAAGCTTCCAAGGCGGCCGAAACACATCTAGGGAAAGCTTGAGGGCGAGACCTTGGCGGAGGCCGAAACGCAGCTAGGGCGCTCGAGGGCGAGGCCTTGGTGTTGGTGGACGTCAGGAGCTCCTGCTTATACGATCGGAAGGGTCAGACCGGCGATGGTGGTGTCAAAAGAGCCACGTATAGGCGGCGGCAGCGTTATATTGTACGGTTCCAGCGTGAGTTGTACGTCGGCGGCGGCCGGAGCCGTCCCGGTGGTCTAGGAGGCAGGGACATCAGCGGCGCTCGGGTCCCAAACATGCGTACTGTTGTGGGTATACTTTATGGGTATGCTAACGACATGGTCTAGATCTGGCAAGCCCGGGTGGCCCACAGATGGTGGTGAGGCATATGGCCCACCGGGTGGCCCAGTTGTTGTTGATAGAAGATGGGTGAAGTCCAGCCCAGGAACAGGAGCCGGATCCCAACCGTACCGACCTACGGAGTAGGCGGATCCATGAAGACCCATGAAGTATCCGGATCCATGGCGGTTAGTTAGATCTAGGTGGATCCTTGACAGGCACGGCAATGTAATATTTCGTAGTTGGACCTCTTGTATTCTGGCTAGGACTCTCCGTAGAAACCCTAGATCCGGGTGCCTTTATAAGCCGGATCCTGGGAGCCCTAGAGGCACAACCACAACTCATTGTAACAACGCGAAACTCCTCTGGGGTATTGTCGAGTAGGCAACGACAGTTGGCGCCCACCGTGGGGCCAGCGGCGTCTGGAGGCCGGAACCGGGAGGGTTCTAACGTGGGAAGCTTCAACGACACCATCGTAGTGGGGCATGTTCTTTATGCCAGAAACTTTCCGATCGTCCCTCAGGACGAGTGCTAGATTCCCGCTAGGACCGATCCTGTCAAGCTCTCTATCGTCCCGATCGGCGGGATACACTTCTTCATCGGCGAGGCCGTCGATTCCGATGGGAACGCACTGGTAAGTAACGCTGAAGCGACCACCGCTGAGCAAGACGCAGTCACAAAGATCTGATCTGAGATGTAGGAACTTCTGAAGGAAGATTCTGCCTTAGATCGGAAAAATTCAAAACCCACCCAATCCGCCCCTGAGCAGGAAACAGTGGTGGCGGACCAATGCAGATCCTCCTGGGTCTCCCAGGTGTTAGAGAAGCAAAGGTGCCACTTCGTGCATTAGCTTGGACACACCGCAGGGGTCGCCTCTACTCAGGAAGGAGCCGGACCCATGCAGGTTGAGGAGGCCGGAGAAAACAACACTCCGGATAAGCAAGAGAATGCCGGAGACAACGAAGATTCGATCCTCGAGAACCTGAGCCCACTATTCGGAGATGCATCTTCCATAGACTCAGAAGAATACAATCGTCTGACAAAAGAGATGGAGGACATGTAACACCCCAACTTTTGCAAACTTGTTTAGTTGTCCTTATTGCAAAAATTAGGGGGAACACAAACTTTTTCTATAGACTAATTAATATGAATTGCCTTGATCTGTTTGTTATGATGAATTGCCTTGATCTGTTGCTAGATGTGTTGTCTTAATTTCCTGTTGAGTTTTGTCTTGAGCCACCTCTTAGAACAACACCTCTAGTGGTAAAACAAACAACTCACCTAATAAAACACATGTGTGTCCTAGGAAAAGTTGTTTTCCTTTTTACTACCTCAAACTCTTCCCCTGATGGCAACCTGAGTGTGCCTTCTTAATTTTTCTCCTTGTGGTACAACCTAGCTCAATCATCCTAAATTTAAAACTTGGGATCATCTTCCCCTAGCTACATCCCTCTCTTATACCCACTCATCCTTGTTGGTTTTGAGGCCATGTCGACCATCTGTGTTGACAGGCTTATAATGTCCAGACTTTGGCAATTGATCCTTAAGCACTCACAACTGTTATTGTTGACCTCAATGCATTAATCTCATCTGTGCAATACCATCTGTAACTTCCACGTCTTGCATGTCTCATTCTACTCTTGCAACTCTTATACTCCATTGATCTTGTACCCTATCCAATGTTTAACCTCAAGATCACTTTCTGCACTTTTGCCTCTTGTGTTTATTCAAGTTTAATCTTCCCAAAACCAAGAGTGGAATGATGGGTACATTTTGTAGTCACCATCTACCCTTGAGAACACTCCTCCCTAAATTAGTTTCCTCTCTCAAAAACCCTATTGTTTTTCCTTCTCTAGTTTTGATCACAAAACTACTTCTAGTTTTATTAAATCTTTTCAAGATAAGTCTTCAAGGAAAACAAGGAGCTGAAATGGGTTTTGTTTTCTCATCCCATTTCTACCTAGTACTGATTTCTAAAACAATTATTTTCTATCTTGCCTTCTTTTTAACAAAAGGCTTGTTTATGGTACCTATACCATTTCTTGTTTGCTTTAAATTTGAGAAAACTCTACTTCACTTGGGAAAGTAAGTACAACATTTTGAACTCCTATGTTCCAACTAGTTCTCTCAACATTTTCAAATTCCATTCCACTTGAGTTCATTCCCAATTGTCCCTAGACAATTGAGGTGTTTCAAATACTTTATATTCTCTTCCATCATCACCTTGATCTCATAAATTGATGAGTTATGTCAATATATTCATCCTTGTGAGTATATGGATACTTCACTCACCTTCTCTCTTAACCTTGCTCTATCATTGACTAAACCACCATCACCATCCCATCTAGCTACCTTGGCATGCTCATGCATTGTTGCATGCGGCCAACCCCAATCCTTCAATTTTGAATTCTATTAAAAACTTTTATTCATCAACTATACCTTGGGAACCATCTTCATCATAAGTTGGTCTCAACCAAAGTGGTGGAGATTATTCTCATGGCACATGTCACCTTCATACTCCTTTTTTATCTATATGTATCTACTCCTATTTTTTTATCATTATCAAAGTCACTCATTGACATTATCTTCTCAACATCATGCCTTGAACTATTCACATGAATGTTGTGCATCTCTCTCACATTTCTCTCTTGCTCATGACAAGAAAGGAGCCGGCCATGACTTGAAATTCGGCCAGCCCCTCCTCTTCATTTCCTTCTCTTGCAAGCCTTGCCTCCCAACTACCCCAACAAATAAATGGGCAGCCACCCACCTTAGCCAATCAAAATGGAGGCAGCCACCATCCTCCCTCTATATAAGAGCTTGGCTTGCCACCTCCACTCCCCTTGGCTCATTTCTTTCACACTCCACTCCCTCATACCTTCCTCCCCCTTCTCCCCACGAGTTGCTGCTCCTCCTTAGCTCCATGGCCGGCCATGGCCATGGAAAGCCACCAAGATGGAGCTCCCCTCCTTCCTCAAGCTTATTCTCACCATGAGAGCATCTCTCTCACTCTCTTCTCCCCTAACCTTTGATTGAATCCAGCTCCCTTTCTCTTCTCCCCTCTCACAAGATTGGATCTTGATGCAGGTGCATGTTGGTCTAAGCATGGAGAAGGTTGAGCTATCCTCAGATCTGAAGTTCTTGAGCAAAGTTCGTCCAAAACCTTGCAGTAATTTCTGTATCTTGCTGTTTCAGATTCTAGTACGAACTTGTAAAATCCGCCAAATCTTGTGTGCAGATCCAAATCGAGTGATTCAAAGATCCGAAGATAGGTATTGAAAATATCTACAACTTGGCGTTGGTCTCATCCTCAAATTCGTTACGGATTTTGCATGGTAAATAAAGTTCTGCAAACGTGCAGAATCACTGTTTGTGAGATTTCTTCCGTTTTACAAAACCTTTTTGAGCAAACTCAACTGCGGTTGAAAGCCATATCCCGTACCTTCATTTTGGCGATGGTTTCACTTCGATTGACCTCCTGAAATTGAAATGGTTCACAGATCAAGATCTGGTCAGATCTGACTTTGTCGAATTAAACCAGGAGCTTGGAAACGAATTTTTGAATGAAACCAATTGGATAAGAACCACCTATTCAATAACTTTCAGATGCACCTGACCTCATATTTTTATGATTTGTGTATGATTTTTGATGAATTAAACTTGTTCTGTGTATTCTGCAGACATGGCTGTTAGCTTTTAAATCATCAAAAATCCATTTTTGAACCTAATTGTGTGATTCCAATTCTGTAGGATTACTGAATGTTTTCTTAATCATCTCAAAGAAGATTCAAACCTTTATCTGTTCTGCAACTCCATAGTTAAAGCAAATGGTGAAAACATGCAGTAAACTTGTAAATCCAATTTTGAGAGTTTCAGAAATAATTTGAACCCAAATCCAATTGTGTGTGAATCTCTGTTTAAATATCTTTCGAATGCCAGTGGCCTCATATTTTTAGGATTTTTCTATGATTTATGGCTTACAGATCTTGTTTTCTATACAGTCAGATTCAAAGAAATTCCTAAAATTGTAGGTTTAATATTTTTGGGTGATTCCAATTGGGTTAGTCTTGTATTAGTACTGGCTATATAGGAAAAATATTATTAGTCTCTGTTAATACATATTTGTTGCTGTTAGTAATGTTTATGTGTGACATGCATTGTTGAAGCAAAACTTTTCGGTTTATTTAAAACCCTTGACCAACTCTTTTTAGTAGAGATGGCAACCTTTGTTTTATGTTTGCAAAACAAAACCTCTGCAATTTAACTTTAGCTCTTTTGTTTTGCTTAAGTCTTCAAATGGTGGGGCATATCATTTGCTTCCTATTCTTGTGTAGTGTTATGTAAGCTTTATAAAATAGGGAGAATGATTGCCCGCTTTTGCAAAAATGTTTCAAATTATAATGTGAATGTTTTTGATGCCAAACTAATGCACTTGTCATCTTTATGGTGTTATCTACCAGGGGATAATTGGTTTATACCATGGTGATAAACGAGAGAGGCAATTGCTAAGTTGTGATGCACTCATACCTTTACTAGGTAAATAAATGAGGTTTTCTAAATTAAAACTCTTAAAGTTGTTTTGTGGTATCTATAGGTCCTTAGTATGTTATTGTTATCACCAGAATTTGACCAAGTCAGAGGTGGGCCGCGATCAAGATGGACTTAAAGAAATATACATGGAAGAATTACGTGAATCGGCCTCGTGTACCAAGTTTGGGCTAGTCTGCCCTTGTACCTGTAATTTATTAGATCGTATTTTAAGTTAGAGTTTTACCCGTGCACGGTTAGGTGCACGCCTGAATTAGAAAGTCCCCTGGACTATAAATATGTACCTAGGGTTTATGGAATAAACAACAACTCACGTTCAACCCAAACAAACCAATCTTGGCGCATCGCCAACTCCTTCGTCTCGAGGGTTTCTATCAGGTAAGCGACATGCTGCCTAGATCGCATCTTGCGATCTAGGCAGCACAAGCTCCACGTTGTTCATGCGTTGCTCGTACTGAAGCCTTTTTGATGGCGAGCAACGTAGTTATCATAGATGTGTTAGGGTTAGCATTGTTCTTCGTGTAAGCATGCTAGCGTAGTGCAACCCTTGCATATCGAGCCGCCCTCACACCTATCTTAGGTGTGGGGGCGGCACCCCGCTTGATCATTATTTAGTAGATCTGATCTGTTACGATTGCTCCTTGTTCTGCAAGGATTAGTTTAATATCTGCAATAGTTAGGCCTTACAAAGGGGGGGAGGATCCAGCGGCACGTAGGGTGGCGTTCGCAAGTCCTAAACAGGATGTTCCGGGGATCAACTTCGTGTTGGTTTTTAGGCCTTGTTCAGGATCGGCTTACGAGCACCGTGCGTGGCCGCGAGGCCCAACCTGGAGTAGGATGATCCGATTATGCGGTGAAAACCCTAAATCGTCGTAGATCTCATTAGCTCTATCTTGATCAAGCAGGACCACCATATATTCGTGCACCCCGTACGAATCATGGGTGGATCGG
Source organism: Lolium perenne (assembly GCF_019359855.2). Classification (NCBI taxonomy): domain Eukaryota; kingdom Viridiplantae; phylum Streptophyta; class Magnoliopsida; order Poales; family Poaceae; genus Lolium; species Lolium perenne. The sequence goes on from NC_067245.2 coordinate 182,132,319, forward strand.
CTCCTTGAGCCGATCCACAGGATAACCTGAGAGCCGATCGAGGCTCGTATTTAATGTTTACGTGTATGCCATGCAGGAAACTAAGCGAGGCATCTCCATCACCTTCCTGACCAGGTATAGGTCAGGTGGCACGCCCTTGCACCCAGCATCGGACGTGTGACCAGAAGAGCTTTGCGGGCCGTCGCTCGGAGGGGTCTCAGCCAGCCGCAGCTCTAGGCTCTTCCCGGCTCTACGGTGTTGACAGTCGCTGCCCGTCGGTGGGTTTTGGCAGTCAACACATTCTGGCACGCCCAGTGGGACGCCGAGCAAAAGAAAGCCGATGATGAGACATCGGCTGGTACGAACACAATGCTCATCCTCCCGACGGACCCTAATACTTCAGGATTACACAAGAGATATTGCAGAACCTTCATGGGGCGCTTCGATCCAGCGAATCGGCTAAGTTCATTCTCACCGCACGGTCTGCTTGGGTTCAACGGTGATCCAACGAACAGCGGCCACGTCGGCTACACGAATCCCAGTGGAACCGACGTACGAGTACAGTGCCTTGGCATAATACAGAGCCGATATCTGCAGTCACCCGGCAGATTCGGCTCGGGGGAGGCGTATGATCAGCAGACAGACGCATGGCCAGTAAGAAATATTAGAAGCCGATGGAAAATCGGCCAATAAAAAAAAAATTTAGCAAGTACAGAAAGATCCAGTCCAGCGAAACATCATCTGTCTCTGAAGGCCCTACTGAAGAAACACGCCGAGGGCGAAAACAGCGTCGACACGGATGCGATCCGCCTCAGCGATCTCAGCCTTGTCATCCTCGTCCTTACCCGTCACCAGCTGATTGCTCAGGGTACGGATTTCAGCCAGATCGGTCTTCAGATCGGCTGTGAGGCCTTTTGCTTCGTCTTGAGAACGGGCGACAAGGGCCTCCTTGTCCTGGATGAGCTGTTTGGTCACCCTTACCCTCTCTTCAAGATTCTCCAGCTCCTTGCGCAGGGTCTCGAGTTCGGCGCGAGCGGCAGAAGTGTCCGTCTTGGCGTCCAGAGCAGCTTTCTTCTCATTGAGCCGTCGACACTTTTCGGCAATATCGGCTCTCAGCGGAAGTTGGGAGTGGCGAAGAGTAATCCTTTGGCGAGCCGATTGCACCCTTGACTTAAAGACCGGCAGGGTTACAGCGGGCCAGAGCTTCACTTGCAGTGTCATGGGGAGATGAGGCTGGATATCCTCGAGGATGCCTTTGGCTTCCTCGGAATCTTCAATCAGAGTCTCAGTTGAGGCAGAAAGCAAGTCTTTGAGACGCTGGAGTAGACCACGGACCGTACTAGGGATCGGCTCTCCAATTGTCTTGGAAGGAGTTGGTTCGATGGATTCTGGGTCGAACGTAAGCAAGCTCGAGAGATCACAACCCTGGTAGGGCAAACAAAGTGAGTTTAGCAGGCAATGGTGGAATTGATGGAGCCAAGAAGGAGGGACATACCTCTCCCAAGGGAGGAGGAACAGCCGACGCAGTGACAATCGGCTTTTCTGTGGACTGAGATGGGTTAGCCATCTGGGCAGCCGCGATCACCGAGGTGGCTAGGTCCAGGGTGGCGGACGGCGTCGGTATCTCCTCAACGTCTCCGCTAGAAGTTTCCTCGGCCTGCAAGAAGAAGTGATTAGCCGATCCACACATGAAGACGGGAAAGCATGAAGTATGACCAAGAAGATGATTACATTTGAGACCTCCTGGCTTGATGAAGAGGCTCGTGGGTTCTTGCGGGCCCTTTTGACGCAGCGGCGCTTTGTGCGTGACCCCGATCTGCTCGGGGCTTGGGGGGCAGGGGGTTCAGTGATCGACCTTTTCTTGGAAGCCGGTGCTGGTGAAGCCGTCTGGCTCTGGGTGGTGGACCTCTCGGAATTACCCGAGCTTGAGTCCCCTGGACTAGATTCTTCGGCCCCGCTGGAGGTTTCTTCAGTGGAGGCCTGTAGGAAAGAATACGAGCGTGTTGTAAACAAATGGTTGAAAGCGGAAAAGTGTCTACAGGGTCTGAACCAACTTACACGCAAGCTTTCTTGAGCCGGAGCTTTACGCTTCAGGGTTTTTCTGGCAGCCACTTTCCTCACTGCCGTCCTCGCCTGAGTCGAGGCTCGGGGGGCAACCGGCCCCGAAGATGCTTTACTCTTGGGAGCCGATTTCGGTGAAATCGGATGACCCTGCATGATGACTTTCTTCAGGGGTGGCAAGCTCTGGCAGAAGAGAACCACTGGTGCCGGAGGGAGGAATATGAAAGGGGAACCGTCGGCTTGTGTGGGAGCCGGACCGTCTTGTTGCTGCCAGGAGAAAGAGTCAGGTCACAGACGATCATCATAAGGCGGATACAGGAAATGCTTAAGTAATGGTACCTGGTCTGCAGGGATGTCATACTCGGTGTCAAGCTCTCTCAGCAGCGGTCCTAGAGCCCTCCTGAAGACGTGGGTCTTCCACATAGACCACCAAGTTTCAAAACCATCGGTAGTGAAGGAGAAGCGGAGGTCGTGAGGAATTGGGATGGCCAAAGCATCAAAGAAGGTATAACACCTTTGGGCAGTAAGGATGTCAGGCAGGTCAGCTCTACTCGCTGTCAGATGGTGTAAGAAGAAGTGTGGAGGCACCTGTCCGAGACCAAGCTGTCGGGCTGCCACTACCGGTTGGTAACACTCATAACCGGGCTTTGTGATCCGGTTCGAGGTACTCATGCCAACAGGGAGGAAGCAAGGACGAATCATGAGGGAGTACAAATGCTGTGTGCTGGCGTCATCGGCAAAGTCATCCAATTGGAAAGAGACTGGGTTTTCAAAATTTGCCGATTCAGTATAAGGATCGAACAGGGGGTTGTCCAAGCCTTGGAAGAAAATCTTAAACCACCCTGCTGCTTCCTTGGGGATCAGCCTGCTGCCCGGGAGACCATACAGGGCTTGGCCGTAGCTGGTGCATCGGATCTCCTTTCCATTTACATCCGGGAAGGTGCAGGTGGTCAGCGGTGGGAAGTCTGGAATTTGGCTTTGGAAGTATAGTTGGGCCCACAACTGAATGAACCACCAGGGGCCGCCAGTTTTAACTGTCTTTCGAGAGAACAGTTTGACAGACATCAGTTGAAGGGATCGATAAATCTCTCCAAGAAATAGTTTGCCTAGGCCGAGTTGGGTGCCTTTAGCAAGTTCATAGGCCAGGGAGAGGTAATTCTTGGTGGGAGCAAGTGATGGGCCGCAGAATATGAAATGCTCCAGCCAGAAATTCAGGAAGGCAGTGTGCTCCCTCTCTGTCACGGGGCCTTTGGTTTTCATATAACGATTGAGATAGGCGCCCCAGCTGGTGCACTCTTTTTTAGAGGAGAGGGTGAAAGGGACTTTTGGCAGTTTGAATGCAGAAGGGCTGGGAGATGCAATGTCTAGCCCTGTAATCATGGCCACATCTAGCAGGGTCGGTGTCATAGGGCCATGACCAAACATGAAACAGTTCAGTGCATCAGACCAGAAGTAGCCGATGGTTTTCAGGATGTTCTCATTTTTCTCAAGAGGAGATAATGACAATGACAGGGCGTCGGCTATCCCTATGGTTTCCCAAGTGGCATAGTGGGATTTTGATACTCTATTGTACCATGCCACTCAGCCTTCAGGAGGATTAGGCCAGGCTCGTAGGCAGTCGGCCCAGGAAGTTAGATCTAGGTTCTGGCTCACAAAGGGGATTCTGTTAGCTTCGCACGAAATTAACAGGGCAGGACTCTCAGAAGAACGAGGACCGAGGCACATCGAATTTGCGAGAGAAGGGTGTGGCAGAAGGATGTCTGAAGCCTAAATTAGTAGTGGAGCAAAACATTAATTCAGGTGTTTGCCATTAATCTCATGTCAAGTCGAATGGCGAGAGGAGGTTGAGGATTACCTTCAGTCCAGAAGCCGTGGTATCGGTGTTGGATGATTCCGCCATGGGATGCGATTGAAGGAGTCGGGGGCGGCGTGGTCGAGATCTGTGTAGGTGGTTGTGGGTTGGAACTGCGCAGGCGGCGATTTGGGGATCTGAGTTTGCCTTTTCAGATGGAGGTCGCAGGTTACCGATTGGAGGGGCGGCTAGGTCGACGTTCCTTGTGTTTTTATAATGGAGACCGGTGCGATGCCATCGGCTCTTTTTGGGAGATTGTGTGACTTTGACTATCGGCAAAACAATTGACTGAAAAATACTTCTTCATTAACAGAGGAGGGTTTTTACAATGAAGAGCCGATTGCTCAAAGGAGGACAAAAGAAGAGCCGATTGCTCGCATACTACTGATGCTATGTCACTAATCCTCACTGCCCTCGTCGTCGGCATCGTAACTGCCGCCGGCGCTGCTTCCGGAGAATTCCTCGTCACCGCTGCTCCAGCCCTCGACCGGAGCTTCTTCCTCTGCGCCGTCGTCGTCATCTTCACTATCTGCCCAAAGGCGGAGGCGCTTCGCTGGCGGGTATCCAGTGGAGGAGGAGGAGTCATCCTCCTCCTCTTCTTCCTCCGTATTTTCGTCTTCCCCTTCCTTATCATCGGAAGTGAGATTCCTCCAGGAGGAGAGGTCATCTTCGTCTTCGCTCTCCAGTTCCCCTTCAACCAGGAGGTGGAGGTCGCCCTCCACATCGGTCAGGGGCATGTCACCATCCGACATGAGGTCGAAGTCCCACTCGAGCTCCGACATTGGTTCGCTTGGGGAAGAAGATTGGAAAGAAAGGCCGGAGGAGACGGAGGAAGGAGAAGACATTGCTACAGGGAAAGAGGGTTTTTTAGTGCCAATAGCAAGAACAGAGGAAGGGGGTGAAGGAGGCTAGTCAATCGGCACAGTTTAGTAAGGGGAAGCCTAATGAGGGATTTAAGGCCATTGCGGTCTCCAAGGAAATGGTGCTAAAGTTATCAAGTTTTGCAAGAAGTTGAGGAGACAAAACACCATGGTAAAGGATACTACAACGGTTCTGCCACGACATGACCCGTCGATAGAAAGTGTAATGATTTTGGAAAATGTCATTTCCAAAACCAGGGGGGCATGTGTTATCACCAGAATTTGACCAAGTCAGAGGTGGGCCGCGATCAAGATGGACTTAAAGAAATATACATGGAAGAATTACGTGAATCGGCCTCGTGTACCAAGTTTGGGCTAGTCTGCCCTTGTACCTGTAATTTATTAGATCGTATTTTAAGTTAGAGTTTTACCCGTGCACGGTTAGGTGCACGCCTGAATTAGAAAGTCCCCTGGACTATAAATATGTACCTAGGGTTTATGGAATAAACAACAACTCATGTTCAACCCAAACAAACCAATCTCGGCGCATCGCCAACTCCTTCGTCTCGAGGGTTTCTATCAGGTAAGCGACATGCTGCCTAGATCGCATCTTGCGATCTAGGCAGCACAAGCTCCACGTTGTTCATGCGTTGCTCGTACTGAAGCCTTTTTGATGGCGAGCAACGTAGTTATCATAGATGTGTTAGGGTTAGCATTGTTCTTCGTTTAAGCATGCTAGCGTAGTGCAACCCTTGCATATCTAGCCGCCCTCACACCTATCTTAGGTGTGGGGGCGGCACCCCGCTTGATCATTATTTAGTAGATCTGATCCGTTACGATTGCTCCTTGTTCTGCAAGGATTAGTTTAATATCTGCAATAGTTAGGCCTTACAAAGGGGGGGAGGATCCAGCGGCACGTAGGGTGGCGTTCGCAAGTCCTAAACAGGATGTTCCGGGGATCAACTTCGTGTTGGTTTTTAGGCCTTGTTCAGGATCGGCTTACGAGCACCGTGCGTGGCCGCGAGGCCCAACCTGGAGTAGGATGATCCGATTATGCGGTGAAAACCCTAAATCGTCGTAGATCTCATTAGCTCTATCTTGATCAAGTAGGACCACCATATATTCGTGCACCCCGTACGAATCATGGGTGGATCGGCTCCTTGAGCCGATCCACAGGATAACCTGAGAGCCGATCGAGGCTCGTATTTAATGTTTACGTGTATGCCATGCAGGAAACTAAGCGAGGCATCTCCATCACCTTCCTGACCAGGTATAGGTCAGGTGGCACGCCCTTGCACCCAGCATCGGACGTGTGACCAGAAGAGCTTTGCGGGCCGTCGCTCGGAGGGGTCTCAGCCAGCCGCAGCTCTAGGCTCTTCCCGGCAATACGGTGTTGACAGTCGCTGCCCGTCGGTGGGTTTTGGCAGTCAACAGTTATACCTTGGCTGCATGATTAGTTGTTGATTGTTGAATGTTGTCTTGTTGTTGCAATGTGATTGATTGTGTTCCTTTTATATTTCGCGGCGATAGATTCGAACATTATCGGGTTTGAAGGAGAGGAAGGATTTGAAGAATTTGAAGAAGTCCAGGGACAAATAAGCCAACCAAGGCAAGCCATCTTTTGATCTCTTGCTATTTATCCTTCTTGTTGTGTTCATTGTTCCATTATATACTTGGTTCCTTGTATCATGTGTGATGTTTGGTCCTCTACTCTATGCATACTTATTCCCAAGTATGTTGAACCCCTTGTTGATGTTAGGGCATGCTTACCCTAAGCATGTATGTCCCCTTGACCACTTATATTGTCACCTTCTTAGTGGTATAATGATTAACATCATGACCCTTGTTGAATCATCTTAGTTATGATGTCCCTATGCATGCTTATCCTAAGTATGTATGATCCCCTTGACACCTCAATTATCATATCCTTAGTGGTATGATGGCTAGCATCATGCCTTGATGTATCTTAGTTCATCCACAAAACTATAGGTTGGGAACCCCCTTGGAAAAATACCTTGTTGAAAAGAATTTTTGAAAACCTTGGGTGAGTTGGACTTACCCAAGCGTGTGTTTACGAAAGGAAAGGATCTTGGCAAAGATGGTTGGAAAGAAAGTCTTGTTTTCGAAAACTTTGGCGCCTAAGTATTCACCCGTGACAATTAACCCGCGCAACCACAGCTACTCCAAAGTGGGCACGGAGCTTAGCTTGACGTTTGTTCTTCTTAGCATGAGGCACCGCACAACTATACAAGGGTACGGTTACCCCCGAGTCCGGGTTGTCATGGTTGGGACAATAGTATAACGGGAAGCCTTCGGGCTGACCCGTCCGGAAGACACTATGGGTCTCCTGGCTTGGCGGTGGAGCCACGCTCAAAGGGAGGTGAGCTGCCACGGTGCCGGGGAGGTACATACTCCATAGGGTAGGACCTCTTGCTAAGTCGAATGGGCGAAAGGCTATGTTCGGGTATCCGTCGTGGCATATGTTGTTATGCGGGGATGATGCCCACACGATAGGTATCCGGATAGAGGTGGGGAAAGTGTGCAAACTCTGCAGAGTAAAATCTATTCGAATAGCCGCGTCCGCGGTCATGGACGGTTGGAATGGCTGTTGCTTAGCCTGATGAGTTTTTGGTTTACAAATATTGTTTGGAAAATGAAAGAAAGGAACTTGTTTTCGGAGTACCGGAAGGGTACGGGAATGGTTAGGTTGACCATATGGAGATGGTCGGAAAGGAAACAAAATTGGGTTACCCCCTCCCTAGTGTTTTATGTTGTAGAACTCTTTTGAAGTATCTTCTTAAATAGAGATATAGAGATGTCTTAGATAAATTCTTGAAGTGTCCCCTTCAATCGAGAAGTTGGGATGCTATCTCCACCAAAAACATCTCTTCTCTTCTACATGCTATATCCACAAGAGAAACTATTCTTCCTCTCTTGTCTTCTTTAGTTAGAATTGGTATCACCTTCTTGATGGTTTGCGAGTCCAATTCAAATGTACTCACGGCTTTGTCCCTGGCTATTTACTTGGCCAGACTTGGAGGAGTTCGACTAATGAAGAAGGTTTTTGGACGACGTCTATGCGAGCTAGGAACGTCTTCCCAGTCAGTTGCCTGTAGGGTTATGGCAGATGACTTGGGTACTGCGCTGCTGAAGTGATGATGCTACTCTGATGTTTAGTTAGGCCCTTCGAGGCTATTATGTAAGTATTGGTCATGTGACCATGTTGTAATTTTCTTATTCCTCTTTGTAATGGATGGTGTAATTTGATATCAGTTCGGTTATGTGTTCACGACACACTGATCATGGAATCGTGAACTGTATACATAACAGGGAATTTCGGACAGCTAGTCCGGGGTCCCCACAGAGCTGGTATCAGAGCTATCCTGACTGTAGGAGACCTTAGTTAGCATGGACGTTAGTTAGGAAACAATTACTTGAGAAAAACTATTTATGAAACAAATTCTTTCTTTAGTCGGAAGCATAGCTTCTACTCCTCTTATTTCTTCAAGACTTCTAAATTCTTGTCTCTCCACTTGATTAAAATGTTTGAAAAAAAAATTACTCTATTGTCTAATCCATTTCAAACCTACATGATTGGACGATGTCCCTGACTCAGACCCGAAGACTCGAAGTCAAAGATGGATCAACCTTTCATGAAGTCTCACGTATCTCCAACGACAACTACTGAAGATTGGAGGCCGACTTAGTGTGCACATAAAAGAGATAGTAATATCATGTCTTTGGTTATCACCAAAGTCTGTCAGGGAGCTGACCTTGTTCCTCCATGGACTTGCACTTTTTGCAGTCATCAGGGATCAAGTCCTCAGTTTCTTGACTAGTAATTTTTAGGCCAGCCACGAGAAGATATCGACTTCGGGAGCACCTCAACAGCTACCTCTTCAAAGACCTCATGTTTCCGGGATGTCGAGACTAGAAGTTCTACACAGTTTTCTCCTCCGCCTCAACATCAATGACTCAACACCCGGCCCCTTCACCACCAAATGCTACAAGGATCCAAGTTGAAGTCGATGCCAGCAAGATGAAGACGTCGACATATGTGACCAGCCCCAAACCTATAGGATGGATAGGAAAAACTCAATCTCTTCGATTGAGCTACCCCCACGTGTTAGGTATCTCTAGATACTTAGAGTGCCTTGTTTGGTATGCTGATTGCTTGTAGTTCCCTAGTGTGCTGCCTTGAGTGGTTGTATCTGTTTGTTGTGTGCATGTATGTCTGCTATTTAGACGTTCCCGTCCTTTTTAATTGTTTGAAATTTGTAAAACAGAAATTAAAAATGGAAATCTGCCAGTGTACTGTTTTGCTAATAAAAATAGTTTGGTAGCTCCGATTGATGTGATTCCAATTGCACTAGAACCAGTATGAAATTATCTTTCAGATGCCACTGACCTTGTATTTTTAGGATTTTTGTGCGATTTTTAATAGATAAAACTGGATCACTGTTTCTGGTTAGTATTTTGAGTCTCAAAATTTGAAAAATAAATATTTTTGAATGATTCCAATTGTGTTGATCTTGTTTTGTTACTGTGCATCTAGAAAAAATACCAGTAGTCTCTGTTAGTGGTATTTTGTCTCTGGTTATGGTTGCATGGGTGTCACATGCGATGATAGGATTAAAGTTTGCCTCGCCGATGTATTGCTAACTGCTAGTTAGTTGGGTAGATTACCGAAAGACTCTAACTCTAAACCCGTTAGCAGTTGTTTTTCGACCGTTAGGGAAACTAACTCAGACCCCTATCTACGCCGACTACTCTCAAGGTCATCTGAAGCATCTCTACTACGCCAACAAAGCAAAAGCCAATACCTTCAAGATCCGCTGAAGCATCTCCACTTCATCAAGAAAGCAGAAGCCCCTACCTTCAAGAGTGACTGCACCTCTACGAGAAGACATACTAATTTGATCCAACCTTAGAGCATAACCGCACTGACCTCGAGGATATCTTCTTGAAACCACCCTCTAACACGCCGTCTAACAAGCTGAGAGGACATTAGCGTCAAAGACAAGCTACATCACATGGTTCATCAGGTCCTCCTCAAGTGAAGCTCCTGAAGATACCTCAAGAACTCAAGACTAGGTGCAACTTACCCGCTCACTTCCAACTGGTATAAGTCAACACCGACCCCCAAGCTGAAGATTGTCTTCAACGGCCTTTGTTGATGCTTCATATGGATACCAACCAGGCGCTTTATCAACTTACTAACTTACCTCGCATCCCTTGGTTTTGTAAACACCGTGTTTACCTATTTGAAGTCGTGGTCTACATGTCTCTCCCGAAGATTCTTCAACTGGATACAGAAGAACGTTGACTTCTTCAGAAGCTCCAGACAGAACCACAATGCAGAAGCTCTGAGTTTTTCCAAAAGCCCGATGAAAAATATTAAGGGTGGAAGACCGATGAAAAATACTGAAGGTTGGAGCTAACCCTAAAACTTAAAACTTTCTAAAACACCGTTGGAAACATGGGACTACACTAACGCCTCTTGAAGCCATGGACTGCACAACGTCCTCTGAAGATGTTCGACTCAAGGCGAGAGATCAATGACTTCTCCAAAAAGCGCCCGACAAGACCCGTGGCCGAAGCTTAGAGTTTTCAAACCCCCTCCCCGATGAACAATTTTAAGGGTGGAAGACTTCATCTTCCACTAAACTTTTAAGCTAACTCAAAAAGGTTTTCAACCCTGCTCAAGCACCGTTGGGTGCACTAACCATCCCATAGTCTTGAACCTCCTCTAGGACCGTCAAGAAAACTACGGATCTAACACTTTCATGGAGTAGTCAACCTCCTCATGAAGCTTGCTCTCGGCCAGAAGTTACCATGTCTCTCGGAAGCTGAAGTTGCAACCCTTTCAACAACGGCACATCTACAGAAGAATGGAGTCTAACTTTCGTTAAGTTTTACAACCCCTCTAGTTCTGCGCTCAGTAATCTCGGGACGAGATTATTTTAAGGGTGGAAGATCTGTAACACCCCAACTTTTGCAAACTTGTTTAGTTGTCCTTATTGCAAAAATTAGGGGGAACACAAACTTTTTCTATAGACTAATTAATATGAATTGCCTTGATCTGTTTGTTATGATGAATTGCCTTGATCTGTTGCTAGATGTGTTGTCTTAATTTCCTGTTGAGTTTTGTCTTGAGCCACCTCTTAGAACAACACCTCTAGTGGTAAAACAAACAACTCACCTAATAAAACACATGTGTGTCCTAGGAAAAGTTGTTTTCCTTTTTACTACCTCAAACTCTTCCCCTGATGGCAACCTGAGTGTGCCTTCTTAATTTTTCTCCTTGTGGTACAACCTAGCTCAATCATCCTAAATTTAAAACTTGGGATCATCTTCCCCTAGCTACATCCCTCTCTTATACCCACTCATCCTTGTTGGTTTTGAGGCCATGTCGACCATCTGTGTTGACAGGCTTATAATGTCCAGACTTTGGCAATTGATCCTTAAGCACTCACAACTGTTATTGTTGACCTCAATGCATTAATCTCATCTGTGCAATACCATCTATAACTTCCACGTCTTGCATGTCTCATTCTACTCTTGCAACTCTTATACTCCATTGATCTTGTACCCTATCCAATGTTTAACCTCAAGATCACTTTCTGCACTTTTGCCTCTTGTGTTTATTCAAGTTTAATCTTCCCAAAACCAAGAGTGGAATGATGGGTACATTTTGTAGTCACCATCTACCCTTGAGAACACTCCTCCCTAAATTAGTTTCCTCTCTCAAAAACCCTATTGTTTTTCCTTCTCTAGTTTTGATCACAAAACTACTTCTAGTTTTATTAAATCTTTTCAAGATAAGTCTTCAAGGAAAACAAGGAGCTGAAATGGGTTTTGTTTTCTCATCCCATTTCTACCTAGTACTGATTTCTAAAACAATTATTTTCTATCTTGCCTTCTTTTTAACAAAAGGCTTGTTTATGGTACCTATACCATTTCTTGTTTGCTTTAAATTTGAGAAAACTCTACTTCACTTGGGAAAGTAAGTACAACATTTTGAACTCCTATGTTCCAACTAGTTCTCTCAACATTTTCAAATTCCATTCCACTTGAGTTCATTCCCAATTGTCCCTAGACAATTGAGGTGTTTCAAATACTTTATATTCTCTTCCATCATCACCTTGATCTCATAAATTGATGAGTTATGTCAATATATTCATCCTTGTGAGTATATGGATACTTCACTCACCTTCTCTCTTAACCTTGCTCTATCATTGACTAAACCACCATCACCATCCCATCTAGCTACCTTGGCATGCTCATGCATTGTTGCATGCGGCCAACCCCAATCCTTCAATTTTGAATTCTATTAAAAACTTTTATTCATCAACTATACCTTGGGAACCATCTTCATCATAAGTTGGTCTCAACCAAAGTGGTGGAGATTATTCTCATGGCACATGTCACCTTCATACTCCTTTTTTATCTATATGTATCTACTCCTATTTTTTTATCATTATCAAAGTCACTCATTGACATTATCTTCTCAACATCATGCCTTGAACTATTCACATGAATGTTGTGCATCTCTCTCACATTTCTCTCTTGCTCATGACAAGAAAGGAGCCGGCCATGACTTGAAATTCGGCCAGCCCCTCCTCTTCATTTCCTTCTCTTGCAAGCCTTGCCTCCCAACTACCCCAACAAATAAATGGGCAGCCACCCACCTTAGCCAATCAAAATGGAGGCAGCCACCATCCTCCCTCTATATAAGAGCTTGGCTTGCCACCTCCACTCCCCTTGGCTCATTTCTTTCACACTCCACTCCCTCATACCTTCCTCCCCCTTCCTCCCCACGAGTTGCTGCTCCTCCTTAGCTCCATGGCCGGCCATGGCCATGGAAAGCCACCAAGATGGAGCTCCCCTCCTTCCTCAAGCTTATTCTCACCATGAGAGCATCTCTCTCACTCTCTTCTCCCCTAACCTTTGATTGAATCCAGCTCCCTTTCTCTTCTCCCCTCTCACAAGATTGGATCTTGATGCAGGTGCATGTTGGTCTAAGCATGGAGAAGGTTGAGCTATCCTCAGATCTGAAGTTCTTGAGCAAAGTTCGTCCAAAACCTTGCAGTAATTTCTGTATCTTGCTGTTTCAGATTCTAGTACGAACTTGTAAAATCCGCCAAATCTTGTGTGCAGATCCAAATCGAGTGATTCAAAGTTCCGCAGATAGGTATTGAAAATATCTACAACTTCGCGTTGGTCTCATCCTCAAATTCGTTACGGATTTTGCATGGTAAATAAAGTTCTGCAAACGTGCAGAATCACTGTTTGTGAGATTTCTTCCGTTTTACCAAACTTTTTTGAGCAAAATCAACTGCGGTTGAAAGCCATATCCCGTACCTTCATTTTGGCGGTGGTTTCACTTCGATTGACCTCCTGAAATTGAAATGGTTCACAGATCAAGATCTGGTCAGATCTGACTTTGTCGAATTAAACCAGGAGCTTGGAAACGAATTTTTGAATGAAACCAATTGGATAAGAACCACCTATTCAATAACTTTCAGATGCACCTGACCTCATATTTTTATGATTTGTGTATGATTTTTGATGAATTAAACTTGTTCTGTGTGTTCTGCAGACATGGCTGTTAGCTTTTAAATCATCAAAAATCCATTTTTGAACCTAATTGTGTGATTCCAATTCTGTAGGATTACTGAATGTTTTCTTAATCATCTCAAAGAAGATTCAAACCTTTATCTGTTCTGCAACTCCATAGTTAAAGCAAATGGTGAAAACATGCAGTAAACTTGTAAATCCAATTTTGGGAGTTTTAGAAACAATTTGAACCCAAATCCAATTGTGTGTGAATCTCTGTTTAAATATCTTTCGAATGCCAGTGGCCTCATATTTTTAGGATTTTTCTATGATTTATGGCTTACAGATCTTGTTTTCTATACAGTCAGATTCAAAGAAATTCCTAAAATTGTAGGTTTAATATTTTTGGGTGATTCCAATTGGGTTAGTCTTGTATTAGTACTGGCTATATAGGAAAAATATTATTAGTCTCTGTTAATACATATTTGTTGCTGTTAGTAATGTTTATGTGTGACATGCATTGTTGAAGCAAAACTTTTCGGTTTATTTAAAACCCTTGACCAACTCTTTTTAGTAGAGATGGCAACCTTTGTTTTATGTTTGCAAAACAAAACCTCTGCAATTTAACTTTAGCTCTTTTGTTTTGCTTAAGTCTTCAAATGGTGGGGCATATCATTTGCTTCCTATTCTTGTGTAGTGTTATGTAAGCTTTATAAAATAGGGAGAATGATTGCCCGCTTTTGCAAAAATGTTTCAAATTATAATGTGAATGTTTTTGATGCCAAACTAATGCACTTGTCATCTTTATGGTGTTATCTACCAGGGGATAATTGGTTTATACCATGGTGATAAACGAGAGAGGCAATTGCTAAGTTGTGATGCACTCATACCTTTACTAGGTAAATAAATGAGGTTTTCTAAATTAAAACTCTTAAAGTTGTTTTGTGGTATCTATAGGTCCTTAGTATGTTATACCTTGGCTGCATGATTAGTTGTTGATTGTTGAATGTTGTCTTGTTGTTGCAATGTGATTGATTGTGTTCCTTTTATATTTCGCGGCGATAGATTCGAACATTATCGGGTTTGAAGGAGAGGAAGGATTTGAAGAATTTGAAGAAGTCCAGGGACAAATAAGCCAACCAAGGCAAGCCATCTTTTGATCTCTTGCTATTTATCCTTCTTGTTGTGTTCATTGTTCCATTATATACTTGGTTCCTTGTATCATGTGTGATGTTTGGTCCTCTACTCTATGCATACTTATTCCCAAGTATGTTGAACCCCTTGTTGATGTTAGGGCATGCTTACCCTTAGCATGTATGTCCCCTTGACCACTTATATTGTCACCTTCTTAGTGGTATAATGATTAACATCATGACCCTTGTTGAATCATCTTAGTTATGATGTCCCTATGCATGCTTATCCTAAGTATGTATGATCCCCTTGACACCTCAATTATCATATCCTTAGTGGTATGATGGCTAGCATCATGCCTTGATGTATCTTAGTTCATCCACAAAACTATAGGTTGGGAACCCCCTTGGAAAAATACCTTGTTGAAAAGAATTTTTGAAAACCTTGGGTGAGTTGGACTTACCCAAGCGTGTGTTTACGAAAGGAAAGGATCTTGGCAAAGATGGTTGAAAAGAAAGTCTTGTTTTCGAAAACTTTGGCGCCTAAGTATTCACCCGTGACAATTAACCCGTGCAACCACAGCTACTCCAAAGTGGGCACGGAGCTTAGCTTGACGTTTGTTCTTCTTAGCATGAGGCACCGCACAACTATACAAGGGTACGGTTACCCCCGAGTCCGGGTTGTCATGGTTGGGACAATAGTATAACGGGAGGCCTTCGGGCTGACCCGTCCGGAAGACACTATGGGTCTCCTGGCTTGGCGGTGGAGCCACGCTCAAAGGGAGGTGAGCTGCCACGGTGCCGGGGAGGTACATACTCCATAGGGTAGGACCTCTTGCTAAGTCGAATGGGCGAAAGGCTATGTTCGGGTATCCGTCGTGGCATATGTTGTTATGCGGGGATGATGCCCACACGATAGGTATCCGGATAGAGGTGGGGAAAGTGTGCAAACTCTGCAGAGTAAAATCTATTCGAATAGCCGCCTCCGCGGTCATGGACGGTTGGAATGGCTGTTGCTTAGCCTGATGAGTTTTTGGTTTACAAATATTGTTTGGAAAATGAAAGAAAGGAACTTGTTTTCGGAGTACCGGAAGGGTACGGGAATGGTTAGGTTGACCATATGGAGATGGTCGGAAAGGAAACAAAATTGGGTTACCCCCTCCCTAGTGTTTTATGTTGTAGAACTCTTTTGAAGTATCTTCTTAAATAGAGATATAGAGATGTCTTAGATAAATTCTTGAAGTGTCCCCTTCAATCGAGAAGTTGGGATGCTATCTCCACCAAAAACATCTCTTCTCTTCTACATGCTATATCCACAAGAGAAACTATTCTTCCTCTCTTGTCTTCTTTAGTTAGAATTGGTATCACCTTCTTGATGGTTTGCGAGTCCAATTCAAATGTACTCACGGCTTTGTCCCTGGCTATTTACTTGGCCAGACTTGGAGGAGTTCGACTAATGAAGAAGGATTTTGGACGACGTCTATGCGAGCTAGGAACGTCTTCCCAGTCAGTTGCCTGTAGGGTTATGGCAGATGACTTGGGTACTGCGCTGCTGAAGTGATGATGCTACTCTGATGTTTAGTTAGGCCCTTCGAGGCTATTATGTAAGTATTGGTCATGTGACCATGTTGTAATTTTCTTATTCCTCTTTGTAATGGATGGTGTAATTTGATATCAGTTCGGTTATGTGTTCACGACACACTGATCATGGAATCGTGAACTGTATACATAACAGGGAATTTCGGACAGCTAGTCCGGGGTCCCCACAGGACAAGGAGAAAGCTGAGGTTGAATCCGCTCCGCCTAAGCAGGCCCTCGCGACCGTAACTGGGCTGGATGAAGGTACTGATTCAGAAACAACTCCACCCAACACCGAAATTCCGGGTCTGTTAGATCCGAGGGCACCGCATCGGGTTCGTACCCGCGCTACGCTGGAGCCCCATCAAGGACGCGGCCTTGACTTCAATGAAGGGATGTGTAATAACCCAGAACATAGGAACACCGAAGGGTAGATTTAGAATTGGGATATGCATTTCATCGCAAAACGAAGGAAATTTCGCGCCTTATTGCATAATAACCTAAGAGGGATCGAGGTTCTCTCTCATTGCAATTAGGATTAGGCAATGTGAGTGTTAAAATTTTTGACATCATCTCTTTTGAACTTGTTAGTTTTGGGAGATGATCTGAATTGGCAATTCATATTTGAATTCAAACAAAAGAAATAATAGATAAACAATATATAAATGAATTATGAATTCATAATTCTAAATCACTTTATATTTCAAATCACATTATACATACACAAATAATTCATAAGTAAATGATACATTTACAAATATACTCATAAGCGAAACTTGAGCTTTATTGATCATACACACATAATACATTGTCTTTGCAATATTTGTCATACAAGAATGGATGGAATAATAAATGAAACATAATTACAAGAATTGGATGAATCATAAAACAAAATAGAAGAAGATTACAAGGATTTGATTCTATCCTAAAACCTAAACTAAGTGTCTTGGAAGGAATAGTCCTTGGATCATCTTGAGCATTGCAACATGTAAAATAGAAAGGAACTAGGCAGGGGGTTATAACCAAGTGTCCAGGACACTTGTCAATGTCTAAAACTTGGCCAGAACCAAGATAGGCACCAGCAGACCAAACCTGAGCCAATGATGGGCTCAAGTTTCACCAAAGGAACACACAGCTCACAGAGCTGCTGTGCATCCAACAACAAGCCAAGACCATGGCTTAGTCTCCAAACCTGGACAGGCTTGTGTGTCACCGCCATGGTAAACCAACAGTTAGTATAAAAGGGTAGAAACCCTCAGAAACAATTCACAAGTCGACCAGATAAACATTCATCAAACACCAACCATGAATAGTGCATACTTCATCCATGTTCTTGCTCAAGAACAACAAAACCAACCACTGAAACCATCTATCCATCCAAATCAACCAATCAAAACTCAACAGAGACATGGGGACTTAAGCAAGATCACCAGGATCTAGGAGGAGCAGGGCAAGTGAAAGAGCAAAGTCTAAACCCCGGGTTTTGTGTGTTTGATGACAACACTTGAGTAATCTCACCGTGTGCTTTGAGTATCATTGTTAGATTTGCAAGTGCACGGTGACCTCGCTGGACACGTCAAGATCGGAGGACTGAAGCGTAGCTTATAGGTTTTCAGGTTTTGTGTGTGTATCGCGAGGTGACATGGCTGGAGAGAAAAAGGGGAGAAAAACAGTTTTTGTCAGATCGGTACTACCGGTACTAGTAGCGGTAGTACCGCTACCCCTACTAGTACCACCCACGGTACCGCTCTGGAGTTCTGTGCTGGATTTGACCCACAGTACGAGTTACGGTACCTCTGCGGTACCCGGAGCGGTAGTACCGCTTGCAAGCGGTAGTACCGCCCATGGTACCGCCCAGGTACCGTAACTAGTTACGGTAGTACCGCTTCGGTACCGCTGTGGTACCGCTTTGGATCTTGTAAGGTTTGGACGCCATTGCGGTACCTCGAGCGGTACCGCGAGCGGTAGTACCGCTCTGTGTCCACGTGGACAAGATCTGTGGGATTTCGAACTCAGAGCGGTAGTACCGCTTACCCAAAGCGGTAGTACCGCTTAGGCAAAAACTGGACATAACGGTTGGATTTGGAAGAGCCTATTTAAGGGGCCCTTCTTCCCCAACTCGTTTTGATCTCTCCTCTCTCTCTCTCCTCCATTGTTGTTGATCTTAAACCTTGAGGATCTCCCCAACCATCTAACCAATCTTGCCCAAATTTTGAGGAGTGGTGGAGGAGACCCCGATCTATAGTTCTACCAAGAGAGATTTCACCAATACTTGCTACTCCTTAGTGGATCTTGGTGTTAGGGTTCCTATGGTGGGATCTTGGAGGAAGTGCACCTATGGAGGCTAGCTTAGTGTTGTACTAGCCCCATAGGTTGTTGGGAGCCTCCTTGTGGTGTGGAGCTCGCCCCAAACTTGTGAAGGAATCACCGCCTCGACCGGTGTCTTAGTGGAGAAGGGGGAGCCCCTTTGTGGAGCTCTCTTGAGGAAGAAGGTGAGGCCTTCCTTCGTGGTATGGCCGCCTAGTCTCTTGTGTGAGGCTAGCACCTCCTCAACGCAGATGTACTCTCTTTTGTGAGAGGAACTGCGGGAAACAAACCTCGCCTCGTCTCCGCGCCATCCGGTTGTCCCGCTCCTTACTCTTACTATCTTGCTTGTTCCTTTGCTTGTTGCAGTTGTTCTAGGATCATTGTAGGAAGACCGACACCACTAAAGCAATCACCTTTACCTTCTGCACCGCTAAAATTGAAAAAGACTAAAACTTGACGTAGCGTCCATTACCCCCCCTCTTGTTCGCTACAATCCATTCAGCAAGTCACCAGAAACATCAAGCAACTGCTCAACAACAGCTAAGCATAACCATCTAGGAGCTGGAACAAGGTATAGCCAGTACCTGGAGAGGATCCCGTGGATCCAATCCATATAATTGCATGACACAAGGCATAAGAGGAGCAGATGCTCATGGGTTGGTCATCACTTGGTGTTGACCAAGGATCACTGGCAGAAGTGGAGTAGTTAGTAGCCCTAGATCATCTAGATACTATTCCAGTGCAAATAGACAAGCATAGATGCACAGATAGCACCAGTAGAGGATCTACAGGTACTAGAAGCTACCAAGTACTACCTAGTGAGATCCTAGCCAAGAAAACCATCAGTTTAACCCTGTATTTCTTCACAGGCAAGCATAGTGGCATTCATATCATGTATGATACCCTACTGTGCAAGCAGAGATGAGTAGCCAACAAGAACTAGTCAAACTTTGTGAGCAACCAAGCAGTAGCAAGGCTACTGTGGTCACATCAACCACAAATCCATCCATTTAAACCAAAACTATAAGTCATCACTATCCAGAAATGGATTCATACTTCATTTATTTCCAAATTGATCATGGAAATATCAAATCATGCACAGAAATGCAGATAATCAACACTGCATAAGCAGTTCATCCATAAATAATCCACCCAAGCACACATACACAGTAATCCATGCATGAACAATGCAATAGCATCACTGAGAGGCAACAACAGCATGAACCATTGCATCCTAGCCATTGGATCTTGTCCAATGAGCTATGGACACTACTAGGAAAAGGCCTATAGATGGAAATAGGCCTACCGGCGCACCAGCAAACCCATGCGCCGGTGGCAAATAGTGCCGGCGCACCAATATGTTGCTGCGCCGGCGATGGAGGCTTACTGCCGGCGCACAAGCAAAAAAGATGCGCCGGCGATAAATTTCAAAGAGGACCAGACCAGACCGGAAAAATCGAGCCCCTTACTGCCAGCGCACCACCATGTTGGCGCGCCGGTGGTAAGTTTCTTATTGCCGGCGCTGCAGCATAATGGTGCGCTGGCGGTAAGGGCAGCCATAATTTTCCCTCTACACCCCCCCCCCCCCCCCCGTGGACCGCCTTTTCAGTTTTGAAAAAAATAAAATAAAATGATAAAAATTTCAAAAAATAAAATCCTTTGAACTTCCCATTTATTATGTAATATAGTTTTAATAAAAATTTGAAAAAATGAATTTCGATATATTATGCAAAATGGCGTCATCTTTCGGTAAAACGGGTTTTCTGGTTGCATACGACCTCCGATGAAAAACTTTTTATATCAAAATCGATCTACGTGAAATTTCCTATTCGAATTCAACGGCCTATGGCCATTTGGAGAAAAAATGGATTTGTCAAATTCAAAACAGAAACAGGACTTTTTTCAGATTTAAGATTTGGGAGAAAAAAAGAAAAAAATTACCCCCGCCGCACCACCCTACTTGGTGCGGCGGAAGTAACCTATGGTATATATATACTCCACACCTGCCTGTGCTCCTCACTTTCACATTTTCCTTCTCTTTTCCTCCTCCTCCTCCTCCTCATCTACTACATCGAGCTACTGCGGCAAGCTACTCCGGCGACCTTTACTGCACCGACGGCCACAACGTCCTCCGGCCTCCTCCAACACCTCCGGCCTCCTCCACCACCTCCGGCCTCCTCCACCACGTCCAGCCTCCTCCACCACCTCCGGCCTCCTCCACCACCTCCGGCCACCTCCATCAACTCCGGGCTCCCCCACCTACTCCGGGCTCCTCCACCTCCGGCCTACTCCTCCTCCTCGTACACCGACGCGACGACCTCGGGAGCTTCCGCCATCCTCCTGCACCTCCTGTACCTCCTACACCGGCACAGAGACGACAACCACTGATTAGCTAGATCTAGATCTAGATCTAGATTTGAATTTTTTTTTGTTTTCTTGTATAACCTACCACCGGCGAATAGGAAAGGTGCGCCGGGGATAACACGAGTTACCACCGGCGCACCAACTGGTGCGCCGGCAATAAGCGATTATCACCGGCCTATTCCCACCGGCGGGCTCTAGTGCGCCGGCAATAGACCTTTTTGGTGCGCCGGCAATAAGCATTTTCCTTGTAGTGGGACAGCAACAGCAACACAAACACGCACTTGTGCATCAGCTAGAGCAAGCATAAGTCACAACAGTAGCTAGATAATCCATTCAGTTAGCTAAGGATCAAACCAGTAGCTAGATACTAGCATCTGACTGAGCAAATGGACCAATTAGATCAAGCCAGTGCACAACAAAGCATCACAAGCATGATCCAATTGGATCAAATAGAGCATACACAAGGCATAGGTGAGCATCGGGTGGGCTGGCCAAATGGGCTGCCTTAGTGGGCTGGCCCAATTGGGCCAGAGGGGTATTTAGGTTTTTTTCATTTTTTAAATAACCTTTGAATTCTACCAAATTCTAAATAATGATAAATAACTCTAAAAATCCAAGAAAAATAGGATTAATGAATTAAAAATTATTCTTAACAAGAATAAAATAAGAAATAGAATTTACAACAGAAGTTCAAATATTGGAATTTTTGAATTTAATAATGAACTTGGTATTTTGAATTTGCAATTTTCCTTGGATTTAAAAATCAAGGAAAATTCCAAATAGATTCAAATATTTGTTATTCAAATGATTTCAAAAGAAATTCTATTATTTCAAGTATTTCCTTTTAAGGATTTAAAATTTTCCAAAAAGGAAATATCTCAATATTCCAAAATTCCTTTTTTTCCAGAAAAAGGAGGAAAACTCTATTATTTCAAATTCTTTATTTGAAATAAATATTTTCCAAAGAAAAATTCTATTATTCTTAAATCCTTTTCTTTTTAGAAAAGAAAACAATGTTAAGAGATTTAAAGAATTTATAAATTACTGCCAAAGGCATAAATACTTAACTCAAACCTAAATCTTAAATCTGGGGTAAGGGATTCAACATGAAATAATACAACCATGCATGCCTCATTTGGATTTTATAACATTGTCCTTACCGGACAATGATGCTTGTTTACAGAACCCAAGGTCTAGGTTCCATCCAACACATCGAACTGCACTATCTCGCAGTCACCAGGCAAGTTCACCCTTGCTCATGTCATCTTGATTATTTTATATCAATTTACCCGCAAAAGTACTATACTTATCATTCCTGCATTGAAAATCAAATGTTACTTTTCCAATTATTAATATGACTATGTGGTGGGCAATGGAACCATGGTATGTGTTGATATGGTAGAGGTTCCATTGCAAGGGTTCTACTAATATAGGACTAATCACCAATGTCGTCTAGTGACTCTAGCGCCGTACAATTCGCGTTAACCATGATATCTACAATGGCTCTGGGGAAGTCAGCTGTATCTTTTCTCTCTTGCATATCAACGGACTTGATAGTGCCTGGTTGGGTGTTGGGATAACACCGTAGTCGGTTGGGTAATCCTTTGAAATCCCCATCCGTGTGGATGAGAGGCTCTACCATCTATGAGGGATTGTCCATATATAGTACATCGGGGGTAAAGCCGTATGATCGGGAGATGTCTACCGAGGATGTACGGATGGACAAAAGGGTGGGTATGCAGGGTCGCGGAGAAGGCAATGATTGGCTTGGATCTTACACATGGCCCCACACCAAGGAAGTGTGGACGAGAAACACGTCTCGGTTGGTACCAAGGATAACTTCTCTTATGGAAAAAAGTAACGCACCTCTACAGAGTGTATCTAATTGTGGTTGTCACTCCCTGTTCCGGGAAGGGAACCATGAATGCGGCAGGAAAGGAACTCCGTGAAGTTCTGTTCAACCTGCGAAGACTGGTGGGCATAGTTTTCAGAATAAAATAAACCTTTTGAAGAAATGTTTTCGAAACATGCATTGACCTGAGATTTTCTTATCAATGATCGTAGTTAGTGCATCAAACACATTTTCTCTTTTGAACTTGCTGAGTACCTCTGTACTCACTTTCTTTCGACACCCTTGCTAGACTGTGACAATGAAGTGGAGGCCACCGACGGAGCACCAGAAGGATATTACGAGCTGGTCTACGAGGAACCTGATCTGTCCAGAGGAGTGGAAGGCATGGGCTATGGAATAGTCTACGGAGCTTAAAACAATGAAGCGGAGGAGTAGTGTCTTACCCTAGTTTTCTTTGAGCCGAGCAGCGTAGTTGCTTACCTAAAAAAGTTGTTGAGCTCAGTTTAATCCTTATGTTGGTTTGTAATAAGACTTCAGTAGTATCTTAGGGTGTTCTCATCAGACCTGTGAGAATACCAACTTGTTAAGACCATGTTTGTAATATAATCTAGAGTGTTATGACCTGCAATGTTTCTGTTGTACCACTCTGAGGGATGTGATATTTGTTAAGAAGTCCCTTCATGAAGATCATATCAACGACTTGTATACTACAACATGCAGTGGTATGCTGGGTCACTGCAGCTGGTATCAGAGCAAATGTTGCGAGCTTAGGTTGGAAAAAAAACCTAGTAAAGGGAAAAAACCTATAGGAGTCAAGTAGGAATAGTAAAGAATTCTCTAGAAATATGGTGTTTATTCACTTGAGAATAGCAAAATCATATCTTTTAGTGCGATAATTCTTTGTTATAACTATTATGATGCATCATCACTACTAATATTCTAGTCGTGTATACAGCCAAAATGGCGTGCACTTCTCCAAAGAGGACTTTAAGGAAGGTTGAAGGCTGGCTTGGCGATTATGAGGGAAGTCTTACAGATCTCCTGCAAGGGATGCTGAATGAACTTCGTTGCGAAACAAGGATTACTGTTCTCAAGTACATCTACTATGATGGCGAGATAGTTGCCAAGTGCAGAGTTTCAGTTCAACTACCTAAGCAACTGGAGATGAGTCGCATTATGCCATATGGAGAAGCCAAAACACTCACCACGGCGTACCGCATGGCTATCTTTAAGACAATTCTCGAACTTAGGCAACACAAATCCGTAGAATTCTTGTGGTCAGAGTATTCTCATGTGCCTCATGCCGAGGAAGATGAGGATCCTTCTCTGAATCATCTACTCATGGCACACAAACATCCTGAAGTAGCAGCACAACACATGGATAGCTACAAGTCCTTGCTGACTACAATGTATTTACTTCACATGAAGATTGTGGAGGAAGTAACACACATGCTAGCTGAGTTCACGGACCCTGACAAAGTCCAGACTCGAATGCATGATCTTAGGAAACAACCTCAACATACAACACCTTACTTCAGCCTAAATAGCTTCATATATTTGAGTGACCAGGTGCCAAAGTCAGAACCACTCACACCCAACTTCGTTCCACATTATCCACATGTGTCTATGTCATATGATGCAGGATATGGGGGAGATGCTTCGGGAAACCTAGCTTGCTCGGAGTCACCAATCGAGAACTCGACTGGTTGGCGTTTTGGGGAACCCTTTGGAGATGAAGAAGAACCTATCACGTGTGGTACGGAAGATGAAGGAGGCGAGGTTAACCAGTATACTAACCGACACTATGGGCAGGAAGAGAAAGATACCAACTCCATTTCTCTGGATCTGGAGATGAGGATCTCAAAAACATCTCAATATGAGGTAGGTGAAAGTTCCGTAGTGAAGAAGATGAAAAAGAAGAAGATGAGGGGGCAAGTTGATAGAAACCCTTCATGGATGGCGAATGAGGGAGGTGTGTATCCTACTGGGGATACATACGAGTCACTGTACAACTATTTTGGCATGACAGATCTCTGTCTTGGCACTTCGTCCGACTCAGACTACATTCCAATTGGAAGGACTTATGTTCCGGACGGTGTTCGGAAGACCAACTACTGTACTGGATGGACTCCAGGCATGTACACAGAGGCGAACGAAGATGATGAGTAGTGCTCGAGAGAGGAATAATGTAGTATAGATGGTATTGTACTAGGACGTAACTGTAAATTCTGCTGGCTTGGGCTTTGAGCTAAAATAAGTGGTTATATACGCCACATGTAATATTTGTGTGTAATTGTTATCACCAAAATTTGACCAAGTCAGAGGTGGGCCACGATCAAGATGGGCTTGAAGATTATATACGAAGGAAATACGTAGATCGGCCTTATATGCAAAGTTGGGCTAGATTGCCCATATATCTGTAATATAATAGATCGTATCTTAGATAGAGTTTTACCCGTGCACGGTTAGGTGCACGCCTAAATTAGAAAGTCCCCTGGACTATAAATATGTATCTAGGGTTTATGTAATAAACAACAACCAACGTTCAACCAACCAAATCAATCTCGGCGCATCGCCAACTCCTTCGTCTCGAGGGTTTCTACCGGTAAGCAACATGCTGCCTAGATCGCATCTTGCGATCTAGGCAGCACAAGCTCCACGTTGTTCATGCGTTGCTCGTACTGAAGCCTTGTTGATGGCGAGCAACGTAGTTATCATAGATATGTTAGGGTTAGCATAGTTCTTCGCGTAACATGCTATCGTAGTGCAACCCTTGCATGTCTAGCCGCCCTCACACCTATCTTAGGTGTGGGGGCGGCACCCCGCTTGATCATTATTTAGTAGATCTGATCCGTTACGATTGCTCCTTGTTCTACAAGGATTAGTTTAATATCTGCAATAGTTAGGCCTTACAAAGGGGTGGAGGATCCAGCGGCACGTAGGGTGTCGTTCGCTAGCCCTAAACAGGATGTTCCGGGGATCAACCTCGTGTTGGTTTTTAGGCCTTGTTTAGGATCGGCTTACGATCACCGTGCGTGGCCGCGAGGCCCAACCTGGAGTAGGATGATCCGATTATGCGGTGAAAACCCTAAATCGTCGTAGATCTCATTAGCTTTATCTTGATCAAGCAGGACCACCATATATTCGTGCACCCCGTACGAATCATGGGTGGATAGGCTCCTTGAGCCGATTCACAGGATAACCTGAGAGCCGATCGAGGCTCGTATTTAATGTTTACGTGTATGCCATGCAGGAAACTAAGCGAGGCATCTCCATCACCTTCCTGACCAGGTATAGGTCAGGTGGCACGCCCTTGCATCAGCATCGGACGTGTGACCAGAAGGCTTTGCGGGCCGTCGCTCGGAGGGACCTCAGCCAGCCGCAGCTCTAGGTTGTTCCCGGCTCTACGGTGTTGCCCGTCGCTGCCCGCCGGTGGGTTTCTGACGACAACACATTCTGGCACGCTCGGTGGGACCAGCTTCTACATCAACCACATCGCCATCTACATCTGAGATGGCGGACGGCACGCCAGTCACGTACGAGGATCTGACGGACGAGCTCAAGAAGAAGTATGACGAGATCAAAGTCATCCTCGAAGCCGACCTCATCGGCTCATATCACAGAACCCGTTCACATGGTGTCAGGTGGAAGGGGTTCTCACCGGAAGGCGCACTCGATGGAGTGGACCTATCTGTCCCGTCGGAGGAACGCACCAGGGCCGTGCGCCAGGAGATTAGTGGCATGGTGACTCACTCGTTGCATCGCCATTCTGAGAGCCTGGTGAATACTCTGGAGCATGTCGCCGTTCGGATGATCAAGGAGGTCATGAAGAATCAGCACTCTCTATTAGAACCAGCTCTCGGGACCTACCGAGGAAAAGTGCCACTTCAGTCCCGTCCACCGTCGTCATTCACATCGGCGGCACCAGAAGTGCCTAATTCACCGTCGTGCGCCGTTGACAGGGTTAACGACACTTACCCTGGGAGGTGCCAACCAGGATACTCGTTCAACATCAACATGATAGAACTGGGGCACCCCCCTGATGAGGATAGAGGCGAGGGCAACTGCTCTCGTAGCGAAGATAAGGAAGAAGCTGCTCCACGCGATCGGCTCCGACATTGCCGAAAGATCCTGGTGATGATCAAGATGGAAGCCGATTCTAGCGATCGGCCTGTATCATCCGTACCAACTGCTCTCCCGGTATATGGCGTCGACCTCACAGGGGACGGAAAGCTAGGGTATGGGTTTACATCGGCTGACGAGCTGGAGGAAGTCGACATTGGTCCTGGGGATAAGCCGCGACCGACTTTTATCAGCAAAAAGCTAGATCCACAGCTCAGGGGACAGATGATAGCTCTGTTAAAAGAATACCCAGATTGCTTTGCATGGGATTACACGGAGATGCCTGGGTTGGACAGGAGCATCATTGAGCATCGGCTCCCCCTTAAGAAAGGATTTCGGCCGTTCCAACAACGAGCACGTCAGATGAGGGCCGAAATTCTGGAAGAAGTCAAGAAAGAGATCGAGAAAATGTTGGTCGCCGGATTCATCAGGCCATGCAGGTATGCTGAGTGGATCTCGATATCGTTCTGTGGAAAAGAAGGACGGCCGATGGCGCGTGGCCATCGATTTCCGAGATCTTAACAGAGCCACTCCAAAGGACGAATATCCAATGCCCGTGGCAGAAACGTTGATAAACGCCGCTGCTGGCCACAAGGTGTTGAGCTTCATGGATGGCAACGCCAGTTATAACCAGATTTTCATGGCTCCGGAAGATATACACAAGACCGCATTCAGGGTACCAGGGGCAGTAGGCTTGTTCGAGTACGTGGTCATGACCTTTGGGTTGAAGAATGCTGGTGCAACGTACCAACGAGCCATGAATTATATATTTCATGATCTGATCGGCAAGTTGGTGGAGATCTATATCGACGACGTGGTAGTCAAATCAGTCTCCATGGAGGGACACTTGGACGATCTACGGCGCGTCCTGGACCGAACTCGGAAATTCGGGCTGAGAATGAATCCGAAGAAGTGCGCTTTTGGCGTGACGGCTGGTCAATTCCTAGGTTTTCTGGTTCATGAACGGGGAATTGAGATCGGCCTGAAAAGTCAGGAGGCGGTGCGTACCATGCAGCCACCGACCACGAAAAAGGAGCTCCAACGCCTCATCGGCAAAATCAATTTTGTCCGACGATTCATCTCTAACCTGTCAGGACGAATCAAGCCGTTCATGGCGCTGGTGAAGACTAAATCTGATGACGAGTTTCACTGGGGGGCAGAACAGCAACAGGCGTTTGATGAGATTAAGCGGTATCTG
Organism: Lolium perenne; assembly: GCF_019359855.2. Lineage (NCBI taxonomy): Eukaryota > Viridiplantae > Streptophyta > Magnoliopsida > Poales > Poaceae > Lolium > Lolium perenne. The sequence goes on from NC_067245.2 coordinate 182,160,181, forward strand.
ACGACGCCGCCTGTGCTAGTTCTGCCCCAGCAAGACAGGCCGTTCTACATCTACTTGTCGATGGGCGACACGTCCATCGCTTCGGTGGTGGTGCAACTCTACGATGGCGTTGAGAAGGTCGTTTTCTACCTCAGCAGAAGGATGCTGGACGCGGAAACAAGATATCCTGAGGTCGAGAAACTTTGCCTCTGCCTGTTCTTTACCTGCACCAAGCTGCATCACATCCTTTTGACGGCAGAGATCATCATCATATGCAAGTCGGATGTTGTCAAGCACATGTTGTCGGCCCCTGTTTTGAAAGGCCGACTTGGTAAGTGGATGTTCGCGTTGTCAGAATTTGATCTCCGGTATCAGCCTGCGAAAGCAGTCAAGGGACAAGCGTTGGCCGATCTTATCGCTGAACGGATCGGTACCAATATAGCAGCACTATCTATACGTGCATGGGCTATGTTCTTCGATGGATCGGTTTGTGACGATGGTTGTGGCATCGGCATTCTGCTTGTGTCGCCTCGGGGGGCAGAATACTCCTTCTCCATCAGATTATCTACCCCTTGCACCAACAACGTAGCAGAATATGAGGCAATACGTAAGGGAATGGAGTTGCTATTGGAAGCCAGAGCTGAAGCAGTAGAGCTTTTTTGAGACTCAAAGTTGGTGATTAACCAGCTCACGGATGAATATAAGTGCGAAAGTGAATCGCTTTTCCCATATTGGGTGGAATGCCGTGAGTTGATGACACAGTTTCGGTACATCAACTTTAATTGGGTCCCAAGATCCCAAAATGCTGAGGCCAACAATCTCGCACAAATGGCGTCAGGCTACATAGATACAGCTGACGGATCAGAAGTTCAGATACAATTCCTGGAACAGGATGATTGGAGAGCCGAAATCTTCAATTATTTAAAAGATTCGGCTCGGGGGGCACCTAAACGGGTAAGATACAAAGCCATGAAGTATGTCCTTATAGGAGACGACATGTTCTACAAGACGTTGGAAGGGTTGCTACTCAAGTGCCGGGGACCGACTGAGTCTAATCGGCTCTTACATGAGGTGCATGAAGGCGCCTGTGGAACGCATCAGTCGGCTCATAAGATGAAGTGGTTGATCAGACGATCAGGGTTTTATTGGCCCACCATGCTTGAAGATTGCTTCAATTATTACAAGGGGTGCCAAGCGTGTCAGATGTTCGGGAAGATTCAGATGGTACCAGCATCAGCGATGAACCCCATCATCAAGCCTTGGCTGTTTCGGGGGTGGGGCATGGATATGATTGGCAAAATCCATCCGGCGTCGAGCAAAAAACACGAGTGGATTTTGGTCATCACAGATTACTTCACCAAGTGGGTGGAAGCCGTCCCTATGAAGAAGGTAAAATCGGAAGATGTGATCAAATTTGTGAAAGAACACGTCATTCATAGATTCGGAATTCCCCAAACGATCACGACCGATGGAGGTTCGGTCTTTGTTTCTAAAGAATTCAGGACGTTCTGCGATGACATGGGGATTAAACTGATCCGGTCATCCCCATACTATGCTCAAGCTAATGGACAGGCTGAAGCGTCCAATCAGAGTCTAATCAAGCTAATCAAGAGGAAAATTGACGAGAACCCTAGAAATTGGCATGAGAAGCTGTCAGAAGCATTATGGGCCTACCGCATGTCGTGCCATGGAGCTATAAAGACTTGGCCGTACCAGCTCGTCTATGGACAGGAAGCTGTATTGCCTTGGGAAATTATGGCTGGATCAAGACGTGTCACGTTTCAGAATGATCTGACAGCTGAAGAATATGCAGCTTTGATGAGCGACACTATTGAAGACGCAACAGAACTTAGGCTTTGGTCGTTGGAGAAGATTAAGGAGAACAAAGCCAGGGTGGCTCGTGCCTACAATAAAAAGGTTAGACCAAAGGAGTTCCAGGTTGGTGATCTAGTATGGGAAGCTGTGTTGCCGTTGGGAACCAGGGACAAGGCATATGGCAAATGGTCTCCTAATTGGCACGGTCTGTACAAAGTTGTCCAGGCCTTGAAGGGTAATGCATACATGCTGGAAGAGTTGAGCGGCGAGAAGTTCCCAGTAGCTGTCAATGGTCAACACCTTAAGAAGTATTTCCCAAGCATGTGGGATGATGGACAGTAAGATGTGGGGGCCGATTTCAAATTGGCCAGTAAAAAAAAAATCACAGCCGATGCGCAGACATCGACTTGAGAAACATATGGAGATAACAGTATGCAAATGCAGCCGATGCACGGGCATCGACTTCAGAATAACAAAGCCAATACACTGGTATCGACTCTAGAGGAATAAGCTCAGATTAGCAAGTTAACGGAATCGGTTCAGGCCAGAAATCATGATATGTGAGACGAATCTCCTAATGGTTGCTGAGGTATTCAATCTGATTAGGCAACAGCTTGGCCTCGGATCGCAATATGAGCCGATGTTCTGTTCTGCTATCGGCTCCCTGTACGGCAGCTCCATTCGACTATCGGCAAGGTTGACAAGGAAGCGAAATTAATTAAGGGATTTTTTCTTCATTAATAGGGGGATTCCTTACAAAGAAAGAGCCGATTGCTCAAGGGAGAAGAGGGCAAAAGCCAACTACTACTACTGGTCCCTAATCTAGGGGCCGTTGCTGCCCTCGTCGTCGCTGCCTCCGGCGCAGCTGCTGAGAGGCTCCTCATCGGAGCTTCCGTAGCCTTCTACGGGGGCTTCATCTTCCTCATCGTCGTCCTCGCTGTCGTCGTCCCACCAGGTGCGGAGGCGCTTCGTTGGTGGGTAACCTTCAAGGGAGTCGTCGTTGTCGTCCTCCTCCTCCGCCTCTTCCTCGGAAGAGGTGAAGTCGTCCCAGGAGAAGCGGTCGTCCTCGCTCTCCGCCTCTTCTTCCCCTTCGACGAGGAATTGAAGGTCGCCTTCTCCGTCAGTCAGGGATTTGTCATCCTCAGACCAGATGGAGGAATTGTGTTCCTCCTTGTCCCACGTCGTCGGGGCGAGAATGTCGTGCGCCGCCAACGAGCCCCACTCCGGCGTCGGCTCGCGGGAGGGGGAGGAGTCATAAAAGACCGATGAGGAAGAGGAGGAAGAGGAAGGCATGGCTATGGGAGATTGGGGGTTTTTTGGGTGCCGATGGCCAGAACAGAGCAGGATGATGAAGTGGCAAACTGCTCAGAGCGGTTAAATAAAGGGGCTATGGTAAAAAAAAATTTTTTGCCACAGCAGTTTCCGAGGAGGCGGTGCCCAAAGACAACGGTCAAATCACGCGGAATAGTTGAGAAGATAGGGCATCGTGATGAAGAATGCTGCGACGGTTCTGCTCTGCCATGACATGACCCGACGAAGAAAAAACGGAGTGATTTTGGAATTGATAATTCCAAAACCAGGGGGGCATGTGTTATCACCAAAATTTGACCAAGTCAGAGGTGGGCCACGATCAAGATGGGCTTGAAGATTATATACGAAGGAAATACGTAGATCGGCCTTATATGCAAAGTTGGGCTAGATTGCCCATATATCTGTAATATAATAGATCGTATCTTAGATAGAGTTTTACCCGTGCATGGTTAGGTGCACGCCTAAATTAGAAAGTCCCCTGGACTATAAATATGTATCTAGGGTTTATGGAATAAACAACAACCAACGTTCAACCAACCAAATCAATCTCGGCGCATCGCCAACTCCTTCGTCTCGAGGGTTTCTACCGGTAAGCAACATGCTACCTAGATCGCATCTTGCGATCTAGGCAGCACAAGCTCCATGTTGTTCATGCGTTGCTCGTACTGAAGCCTTGTTGATGGCGAGCAACGTAGTTATCATAGATATGTTAGGGTTAGCATAGTTCTTCGCGTAACATGCTATCGTAGTGCAACCCTTGCATGTCTAGCCGCCCTCACACCTATCTTAGGTGTGGGGGCGGCACCCCGCTTGATCATTATTTAGTAGATCTGATCCGTTACGATTGCTCCTTGTTCTACAAGGATTAGTTTAATATCTGCAATAGTTAGGCCTTACAAAGGGGTGGAGGATCCAGCGGCACGTAGGGTGTCGTTCGCTAGCCCTAAATAGGATGTTCCGGGGATCAACCTCGTGTTGGTTTTTAGGCCTTGTTTAGGATCGGCTTACGATCACCGTGCGTGGCCGCGAGGCCCAACCTGGAGTAGGATGATCCGATTATGCGGTGAAAACCCTAAATCATCGTAGATCTCATTAGCTTTATCTTGATCAAGCAGGACCACCATATATTCGTGCACCCCGTACGAATCATGGGTGGATCGGCTCCTTGAGCCGATTCACAGGATAACCTGAGAGCCGATCGAGGCTCGTATTTAATGTTTACGTGTATGCCATGCAGGAAACTAAGCGAGGCATCTCCATCACCTTCCTGACCAGGTATAGGTCAGGTGGCACGCCCTTGCATCAGCATCGGACGTGTGACCAGAAGGCTTTGCGGGCCGTCGCTCGGAGGGACCTCAGCCAGCCGCAGCTCTAGGTTGTTCCCGGCTCTACGGTGTTGCCCGTCGCTGCCCGCCGGTGGGTTTCTGACGACAACAGTAATGTTATGATATATATGGTGTATATACATAATAAATGTTTGCTTTGGATTTGCTTCTTGATTTCATTGTGTGACTAGTACTGGGCAATGAGTTGAGCTCAGAAAACATTTGCATGGTGTAATTATGAGTAATCTCTCTTTGTTACAGGACTAGGGGGATATGGTGTTAGTTGAAACCGAAGAAGCTAGAAGAGAGCGGGAGGCGAAGGAAAAAAGAAGAAGCAGATGCAGCAGCCATAATGGAGAATGCACCACCACCACCACATCCTATGATGCATCCAGATTTCCAGCAGTATATGAGATCAATGGAAGAAGATAGGAGAAGGTACCAGGAAAGTCAAAACCAGAACATGCAAGATTTCTTTGCTCATGTCATCAACGACAGGGGAAATGAAGGCAGAGGTGTAACCCTATCAGACTTTCAAAATGCAAGACCACTACCTTTTGCATCAGCTCTAGAACCAATGGATGCAGAAGATTGGCTGATGGATACAGAAAGGAAGTTAAGAACCGTTGGATGCAACGATGAGGAGAAGATTAGGTATGCCACTTATCTGCTGTCAGGACCAGCGGCATCATGGTGGGAGAATGTCGTTGCAGTACATCCTCCAGAAAAGGTGTTTGATGGCGTGTATTTCACACGTTCGTTGGGCAACCCCAAGAGGAAGGTATGATGCGCATAGCAGCAAGTTTTCCCTCAGAAAGAAACCAAGGTTTATCGAACCAGGAGGAGCCAAGAAGCACGTTGAAGGTTGATGGCGGCGGGATGTAGTGCGGCGCAACACCAAGGATTCCGGCGCCAACGTGGAACCTGCACAACACAACCAAAGTACTTTGCCCCAACGAAACAGTGAGGTTGTCAATCTCACCGGCTTGCTGTAACAAAGAGTTAACCGTATTGTGTGGAAGATGATTGTTTGCAGAAAACAGTAGAACAAGTATTGCAGTAGATTGTATTTCAGTAAAGAGAATTGGACCGGGGTCCACAGTTCACTAGAGGTGTCTCTCCCATAAGACGAACAGCATGTTGGGTGAACAAATTACAGTTGGGCAATTGACAAATAAAGAGAGCATGACCATGCACATACATATCATGATGAGTATAGTGAGATTTAATTGGGCATTACGACAAAGTACATAGACCGTCATCCAACTGCATCTATGCCTAAAAAGTCCACCTTCAGGTTATCATCCGAACCCCCTCCAGTATTAAGTTGCTAACAACAGACAATTGCATTAAGTATGGTGCGTAATGTAACTAGTGACTACATCCTTGAACATAGCACTAATGTTTTATCCCTAGTGGCAACAGCACAACACAACCTTAGAACTTTCATCCTTGTCCCGGTGTCAATGCAGGCATGAACCCACTATCGAGCATAAGTACTCCCTCTTGGAGTTACAAGCATCTACTTGGCCAGAGCATCTACTAGTAACGGAGAGCATGCAAGATCATAAACAACACATAGATATAACTTTGATAATCAACATAACAAGTATTCTCTATTCATCGGATCCCAACAAACGCAACATATAGAATTACAGATAGACGATCTTGATCATGTTAGGCAGCTCACAAGATCCGACAATGATAGCACAATGGGGAGAAGACAACCATCTAGCTACTGCTATGGACCCATAGTCCAGGGGTAGACTACTCACACATCACACCGGAGGCGACCATGGCGGCGTAGAGTCCTCCGGGAGATGATTCCCCTCTCCGGCAGGGTGCCGGAGGCGATCTCCTGGATCCCCCGAGATGGGATCGGCGGCGGCGGCGTCTCTGGAAGGTTTTCCGTATCGTGGCTCTCGGTACTGGGGGTTTCGTCACGGAGGCTTTTTATAGGCGGAAGGGCAGGTCAAGAGGCGGCACGGGGGCCCCACACCACAGGGCCGCGCGGCCAAGGGGGGGCCGCGCCGCCCTATGGTGTGGCCCCTCCGTGGCCCCTCTTCGTCTCTCCTTCGGACTTCTGGAAGCTTCGTGAGAAAATAGGCCCCTGGGCTTTGATTTCGTCCAATTCCGATAATATTTCCTTACTAGGATTTCTGAAACCAAAAACAGCAGAAAACAAAGAATCGGCACTTCAGCATCTTGTTAATAGGTTAGTTCCAGAAAATGCACGAATATGACATAAAGTGTGCATAAAACATGTAGATAACATCAATAATGTGGCATGGAACATAAGAAATTATCGATACGTCGGAGACGTATCAACATCCCCAAGCTTAGTTCTGCTCGTCCCGAGCAGGTAAAACGATAACACAGATAATTTCTGGAGTGACATGCCATCATAATCTTGATCATACTATTTGTAAAGCATATGTAGTGAATGCAGCGATCAAAACAATGTATATGACATGAGTAAACAAGTGAATCATATAGCAAAGACTTTTCATGAATAGCACTTCAAGACAAGCATCAATAAGTCTTACATAAGAGTTAACTCATAAAGCAATAATTCAAAGTAAAGGCATTGAAGCAACACAAAAGAAGATTAAGTTTCAGCGGTTGCTTTCAACTTGTAACATGTATATCTCATGGATATTGTCAACATAGAGTAATATAATAAATGCAATAAGCAAGTATGTAGGAATCAATGCACAGTTCACACAAGTGTTCGCTTCTTGAGGTGGAGAGAAATAGGTGAACTGACTCAACATTGAAAGTAAAAGAATGGTCCTCATAGAGGAAAAGCATCGATTGCTATATTTGTGCTAGAGCTTTGATTTTGAAAACATGAAACAATTTTGTCAACGGTAGTAATAAAGCATATGCATCATGTAAATTATATCTTATAAGTTGCAAGCCTCATGCATAGTGTACTAATAGTGCCCGCACCTTGTCCTAATTAGCTTGGACTACCGGATCATCACAATGCATTGTTTTTACCAAGTGTCACAAAGGGGTACCTCTATGCCGCCTGTACAAAGGTCTAAGGAGAAAGCTCGCATTGGATTTCTCGCTATTGATTATTCTTCAACTTAGACATCCATACCGGGACAACATAGACAACAAATAATGGACTCCTCTTTTATGCATAAGCATATAACAACAATTAATAATTTTCTCATTTGAGATTTGAGGATTGTTGTCCAAAACTGAAACTTCCACCATGGAGCATGGCTTTAGTTAGCGGCCCAATGTTCTTCTCTAACATATGCATGCTTAACCATATGGTGGTAGATCGCTCTTACTTCAGACAAGACGGACATGCATAGCAACTCACATGAAATTCAACAATGAATAGTTGATGGCGTCCCCAGTGAACATGGTTATCGCACAACAAGCAACTTAATAAGAGATAAAGTGCATAATTACATATTCAATACCACAATAGTTTTTAAGCTATTTGTCCCATGAGCTATATATTGCAAAGGTGAATGATGGAATTTTAAAGGTAGCACTCAAGCAATTTACTTTGGAATGGCGGGAAAATACCATGTAGTAGGTAGGTATGGTGGACACAAATGGCATAGTGGTTGGCTCAAGTATTTTGGATGCATGAGAAGTATTCCCTCTCGATACAAGGTTTAGGCTAGCAAGGCTTATTTGAAACAAACACAAGGATGAACCGGTGTAGCAAAACTCACATAAAAGACATATTGAAAATATTATAAGACTCTACACCGTCTTCCTTGTTGTTCAAACTCAATACTAGAAATTATCTAGACCTTAGAGAAACCAAATATGCAAACCAAATTTTAGCATGCTCTATGTATTTCTTCATTAATGGGTGCAAAGCATATGATGCAAGAGCTTAAACATGAGCACAACAATTGCCAAGTATCACATTACCCAAGACATTAATAGTAATTACTACATGTATCATTTTTCAATTCCAACCATATAACAATTTAACGAAGGAGAAACTTCGCCATGAATACTATGAGTAGAAACCAAGGACATACTTGTCCATATGCTACAGCGGAGCGTGTCTCTCTCCCATAAAGTGAATGCTAGGATCCATTTTATTCAAACAAAACAAAAACAAAAACAAACCGACGCTCCAAGAAAAAGCACATAAGATGTGATGGAATAAAAATATAGTTTCAGGGGAGGAACCTGATAATGTTGTCGATGAAGAAGGGGATGCCTTGGGCATCCCCAAGCTTAGACGCTTGAGTCTTCTTGATATATGCAGGGGTGAACCACCGGGGCATCCCCAAGCTTAGAGCTTTCACTCTCCTTGATCATGTTGCATCATACTCCTCTCTTGATCCTTGAAAACTTCCTCCACACCAAACTCGAAACAACTCATTAGAGGGTTAGTGCACAATATAAATTGACATATTCAAAGGTGACACAATCATTCTTAACACTTCTGGACATTGCATAATGCTACTGGACATTAGTGGATCAAAGAAATTCATCCAACATAGCAAAAGAGGCAATGCGAAATAAAAGGCAGAATCTGTCAAAACAGAACAGTTCGTATTGACGAATTTTAAAATGGCACCAGACTTGCTCAAATGAAAATGCTCAAATTGAATGAAAGTTGCGTACGTATCTGAGGATTACTCACGTAAATTGGCATAATTTTCTGAGCTACCTACAGGGAGGTGGACCCAGATTCGTGACAGCAAAGAAATCTGGAACTGTGCAGTAATCCAAATCTAGTACTTACTTTTCTATCAACGGCTTAACTTGGCACAACAAAACACAAAACTAAGATAAGGAGAGGTTGCTACAGTAATAAACAACTTCCAAGACACAAAATAAAAACAAAGTACTGTAGGTAAAAACATGGGTTGTCTCCCATAAGCGCTTTTCTTTAACGCCTTTCAGCTAGGCGCAGAAAGTGTGTATCAAGTATTATCAAGAGATGAAGTGTCAACATCATAATTTGTTCTCATAATAGAATCAAAAGGTACCTTCATTCTCTTTCTAGGGAAGTGTTCCATACCTTTCTTGAGAGGAAATTGATATTTTATATTACCTTCCTTCATATCAATAACAACACCAACAGTTCGAAGAAAAGGTCTTCCCAATATAATGGGACAAGATGCATTGCATTCAATATCCAAGACAACAAAATCAACGGGAACAAGGTTATTGTTAACGGTAATGCGAACATTATCAACTTTACCCAAAGGTTTCTTTGTAGAATGATCAGCAAGATTAACATCCAAATAACAATTTTTCAGCGGTGGCAAGTCAAGCATATTATAAATTTTCTTAGGCATAACAGAAATACTTGCACCAAGATCACATAAAGCATTACAATCAAAATCTTTAACCTTCATCTTAATGATGGGCTCCCAACCATCCTCTAGCTTTTTAGGAATAGAGGCTTCACGCTCTAGTTTCTCTTCTCTAGCTTTTATGAGAGCATTTGTAATATGGTGCGTGAAAGCCAAATTTATAGCACTAGCATTAGGACTTTTAGCAAGTTTTTGCAAGAACTTTATAACTTCAGAGATGTGGCAATCATCAAAATTCAATCCATTATAATCTAAAGCAATGGGATCATCATCCCCAATGTTGGAAAAAATTTCAGCAGCTTTATCACAGGCAGTTTCAGCAGTTTTAGCAGTTTCAGGCAGTTTTTCGCGCTTTGCATTAGAAGTGGAAACATTGCTAACACCAATTCTTTTATTAGTATGAGTAGGAGGTGCAGCAACATGTGTAGCATTAGCATTGCTTGTGGTGGTAATAGTCCAAACTTTAGCTATATTCTTCTCTTTAGCTAGTTTTTCATTTTCTTCTCTATCCCACCTAGCACGCAGTTCAGCCATTAATCTTATATTCTCATTAATTCTAACTTGAATGGCATTTGCTGTAGTAGTAATTTTATCATCTAAATCCTCAGGTTTAGCAGCCATTTTATTAATTAAAGAAGATTGTGATGCAGACATGTATGAGATTCGGGTTTCAGCACTAGCAAGTTTAGTTTGCAACCCCGAGATCTCCCTATTCAGATTTTCAAGTTGATTCCCTATATTCTTCAACAAGGTAGATTGCTCATTCATAGTTTTAGTAAACAATTTATTTTGCTCATATTGTGATTGCATAAAGCTCTTGGTGGATCTTTCAATTTCTAGCATCTTTTCTTCATTAGATGAAGCATATCTACCATAAGAATTACCATTAGCAGGGTATGGCCTAGAATCATTGTGATTGTTATTTTTAATGAAATTCACATCAACATATTCTTTTTGAGCAACTAATGACGCTAACGGAACATTATTAGAATTAACATTAGGCCTACCATTCACAAGCATAGACATAATAGCATCAATCTTATCACTCAAGGAAGAGGTTTCTTCGACAGAATTTACCTTCTTACCTTGTGGAGCTCTTTCCGTGTGCCATTCAGAGTAGTTGATCATCATATTATCAAGAAGCTTTGTTGCTTCACCAAGAGTGATGGACATAAAGGTACCTCCAGCAGCTGAATCCAATAAATTCCATGAAGAAAAATTTAGTCCTGCATAAAAGGTTTGGATGATCATCCAAGTAGTCAGTCCATGGGTTGGGCAATTTTTAACCAGAGATTTCATTCTTTCCCAAGCTTGAGCAACATGTTCAGTATCTAATTGTTTAAAATTCATTATGCTACTCCTCAAAGATATAATTTTAGCAGGGGGATAATATCTACCAATAAAAGCATCCTTGCATTTAGTCCATGAATCAATACTATTCTTAGGCAGAGATAGCAACCAATCTTTAGCTCTTCCTCTTAATGAGAAAGGGAACAATTTTAGTTTAATAATATCACCATCTACATCTTTATATTTTTGCATTTCACATAATTCAACAAAATTATTGAGATGGGCAGCAACATCATCAGAACTAACACCAGAAAATTGCTCTTGCATAACAAGATTCAGTAAAGCAGGTTTAATTTCAAAGAATTCTGCTGTAGTAGCAGGTGGAGCAATAGGTGTGCATAAGAAATCATTATTATTTGTGGTTGTGAAGTCACACAACTTAGTATTTTCAGCGTTGGCCATTTTAGCAATAGAAAATAAAGCAAACTAGATAAAGTAAATGCAAGTAAACTAATTTTTTTGTGTTTTCGATATAGCAAACAAGATAGCAAGTAAAGTAAAACTAGCAACTAATTTTTTTGTATTTTGATTTAGTGCAGCAAACAAAGTAGTAAATAAAACTAAGCAAGACAAAAACAAAGTAAAGAGATTGAGAAGTGGAGACTCCCCTTGCAGCGTGTCTTGATCTCCCAGGGCAACGAGCGCCAGAAAATGTGCTTGATGGCGTGTATTTCACACGTTCGTTGGGCAACCCCAAGAGGAAGGTATGATGCGCACAGCAGCAAGTTTTCCCTCAGAAAGAAACCAAGGTTTATCGAACCAGGAGGAGCCAAGAAGCACGTTGAAGGTTGATGGCGGCGGGATGTAGTGCGGCGCAACACCAAGGATTCCGGCGCCAACGTGGAACCTGCACAACACAACCAAGTACTTTGCCCCAACGAAACAGTGAGGTTGTCAATCTCACCGGCTTGCTGTAACAAAGAGTTAACCGTATTGTGTGGAAGATGATTGTTTGCAGAAAACAGTAGAACAAGTATTGCAGTAGATTGTATTTCAGTAAAGAGAATTGGACCGGGGTCCACAGTTCACTAGAGGTGTCTCTCCCATAAGACGAACAGCATGTTGGGTGAACAAATTACAGTTGGGCAATTGACAAATAAAGAGAGCATGACCATGCACATACATATCATGATGAGTATAGTGAGATTTAATTGGGCATTACGACAAAGTACATAGACCGTCATCCAACTGCATCTATGCCTAAAAAGTCCACCTTCAGGTTATCATCCGAACCCCCTCCAGTATTAAGTTGCTAACAACAGACAATTGCATTAAGTATGGTGCGTAATGTAACTAGTGACTACATCCTTGAACATAGCACTAATGTTTTATCCCTAGTGGCAACAGCACAACACAACCTTAGAACTTTCTGTCACTGTCCCAGGTGTCAATGCAGGCATGAACCCACTATCGAGCATAAGTACTCCCTCTTGGAGTTACAAGCATCTACTTGGCCAGAGCATCTACTAGTAACGGAGAGCATGCAAGATCATAAACAACACATAGATATAACTTTGATAATCAACATAACAAGTATTCTCTATTCATCGGATCCCAACAAACGCAACATATAGAATTACAGATAGACGATCTTGATCATGTTAGGCAGCTCACAAGATCCGACAATGATAGCACAATGGGGAGAAGACAACCATCTAGCTACTGCTATGGACCCATAGTCCAGGGGTAGACTACTCACACATCACACCGGAGGCGACCATGGTGGCGTAGAGTCCTCCGGGAGATGATTCCCCTCTCCGGCAGGGTGCCGGAGGCGATCTCCTGGATCCCCCGAGATGGGATCGGCGGCGGCGGCGTCTCTGGAAGGTTTTCCGTATCGTGGCTCTCGGTACTGGGGGTTTCGTCACGGAGGCTTTTTATAGGCGGAAGGGCAGGTCAAGAGGCGGCACGGGGGCCCCACACCACAGGGCCGCGCGGCCAAGGGGGGGGCCGCGCCGCCCTATGGTGTGGCCCCTCCGTGGCCCCTCTTCGTCTCTCCTTCGGACTTCTGGAAGCTTCGTGAGAAAATAGGCCCCTGGGCTTTGATTTCGTCCAATTCCGAGAATATTTCCTTACTAGGATTTCTGAAACCAAAAACAGCAGAAAACAGCAACTGGCACTTCGGCATCTTGTTAATAGGTTAGTTCCAGAAAATGCACGAATATGACATAAAGTGTGCATAAAACATGTAGATAACATCAATAATGTGGCATGGAACATAAGAAATTATCGATACGTCGGAGACGTATCAGTGTTCACATGGGAAGAATTTAAGAGGAAGTTCCGGGATGCTCCTGTTCCGAAAAGCGTGGTGGAGTTAAAGAAGAGGGAGTTTGACGAACTACAACAGAACGCGGCACCAATCATGCAGTATGTTCGTGATTTCAATAGACTGTCAAGGTATGCACCCGAGGAGATGAACTCGGATGAAAAGAGGAAAGAGAGGTTTATGAAAGGAATGAACCCTTATATGAAGATGCAACTGAGGTTGGCACGGACTGCAGAATTCCAGGAAATGATTGACTCGGCAATCATTTTCGAGGATGACTACAGGCAGGTCCAGGAGGATAGGAGGAAGAGGGCTCGTATCAATCCAAGGAAGTACCCAATTACTAAACCAACACCAGACAGGAGTTTCAAACCACGGTTCCGACCTACAGGTAATCAATACAACTGTGGAGGTCAGAACCAGAACCCAAGGAATCAGATCATCTGCCACAGTTGTGGGCAGAAAGGACACGTGCAGAAGGACTGTCAGAAGCCCAGGATCATATGCTATGGTTGTGGGCAAGAGGGACACATCAACAACAACAACAACAACAACAACAACAACAACAACAGAAGGACTGTCAGAAGCCCAGGATCATATGCTATGGTTGTGGGCAAGAGGGACACAACAACAACACCAATATGGAAAGCTGAATTACACAACCTTGGAACAAGCTGGAGAGTCGGATCAAGCAGTCTTAGGTACACTCAGCATTCTTACTCATCCTGGCGAAGTATTATTTGATATGGGAGCCACTACACCATTTCTTGCACGGGAGTTCGTGGAAAAATACGGGCTTAGATGTTCTAAACTAGAATATCCCATAACTGTCTTATCTGCGGGGGGAACGATCTTAGTAACCCACATGAAAGAGGCACAAGTCATAACCATATGTTCCTGTGTTTATTTCGCGGACCTTTTCATCATTCCCATGAAGGATATATCAGTCATCCTAGGGATGGACTGGTTGACGGAGAATGGAGCAGTGATTAACAATGGTGAAAAAACAGTAGCACTCCACAATTCCATTGGAAGTCAGATAGTGTTTCAGGGAGACAAATATACTCAGCTGGAGATAGGATTGGAACTTAGCAGTTTGAAGGAGGTAAAGATTGAAGAAATCTCGGTGGTAAATGAGTTTCAAGATGTATTTCCCAAGGAATACCGGGTATGCCACCCGATAGGGAGATAGAATTCACGATAGACCTGATTCCAGGCACATCACCAATAGCTCAACCACCATATAAGATGGGACCAAAGGAGTTAGTGGAATTGAAAGCCTAGATTGATGAACTGGAATAGAAAGGATTTATCCAAGAAAGTGTGTCACCATGGGGTACACCGGTTATCTTTGTGGATAAAAGAGATGGAAGAGAATGTGTGGAGATTATAGGAATCTCAACAATGTAACAATCAAGAACAAGTATCCTTTGCCCAGAATTCAAGATCTTTTTGATCAATTTCAAGGAGTGAGAGTCTTCTCGAAGATAGATTTGAGGTCAGGATATAATCAAATCAAGATTAAGAAGGAAGGTGTTCCAAAAACAGCTTTTGTATCAACTATGGACACCATGAATACTTGGTTGTGCCATTTGGACTAACAAATGCACCAACTATTTTCATGAATTTGATGAACAAGATATTCATGAAGTACTTGGACAAGTTTGTGATAGTGTTCATCGACGACATTTTGATATACTCCAAAGATAAAGCGAGGAACATGCAAAGCATTTGAAGATTGTTTTGCAAATCTTGAGAGAACATCAGCTATATGCTAAGTTTAGAAAGTGCAAATTTTGATTGGATAGTGTAGAATTTCTTGGACATGTCATCACCAAAGAAGGGATAGCGGTGAATCCAAGCAAGGTTCAGTCTGTATTGGAGTGGAATTCACCCAAGAATGCTAAGGAAATAAGAGGATTTCTTGGAATGGCAGGCTACTACCGAAGATTCATTGAAGGATTTTTGAAGGTTGCAGGACCAATGACCAAGTTACTCAAGAAAAACACTCCATTTGTGTGGACTGGTGAGTGTGAAGCAAGTTTTCAGAAACTCAAGGAGAAGTTAACCACATCACCAGTGTTAAGAGTTCCAGAACTAGGAAAGGATTACACGGTATATTGTGACGCTTCCAAGAATGGACTTGGATGTGTTATGATGCAAGACTGTAAAGTAATAGCTTATGGATCAAGGCAACTGAAGCCACATGAACATAACTACCCAATACATGACTTAGAATTGGCGGCAATCGTGTATGTTTTGAAGAGTTGGAGGCAATTTCTGTATGGATCCAAGTGTGAACTGTATACAGATCATAAGAGTTTGAAGTATTTCTTCACTCAAAAGGAATTGAACATGAGACAGAAGAGATGGTTAGAGTTGATCAAGGATTATGAACTGACGATTAACTATACACCAGGCAAAGCTAATGTAGTAGCAGATGCTTTAAGTCGAAAGAGTACCGATAACCAACCTACGGAATGGGAGATTCCCAAGGAACTTCGGAAAGAGTTAGAAGAAGCTCAGATCTTACTCATTGAAGGTGATACAGTGGGAAGTGTAGAAACCTTGAGGATCATGGATGAGATGTATTCTGATTTGAAGCATGAGATCATTCGGAAGAAAGTTGATGATCCATTCATCCAAGAGGAACTCAAGAGAATTGAGGAAGGAAAACCATCAGAATTCAATGTGGGAGAGTTTGATTCATTGTACTTTCAGAAGAGGATGTGTGTACCAGATAATCCAGAAGTTAAGGCAATCATACTGAAGGAAGCACATAAAACACCTTACTCAATACATCCAGGAAGTACCAAGATGTATATGGATTTGAAGGAAATGTTCTGGTGGAACAACATGAAAAGGGAAATAGCTAAGTTTGTCTCGGAATGTCATACATGTCAACGAGTAAAAGCAGAACATCAGAGTCCTGCTGGACTACTTAAACCCTTGGATATTCCGGAATGGAAATGGGATGAGATCGGAATGGATTTTGTTACCGGTCTACCAATGACCAGTAAAAAGAAGGATATGATATGGGTAATTGTTGATAGACTTACCAAGAGTGCTCATTTTATAGCGGTAAATCAGAAGGATACTTCTGAGAATCTTGTGGATATATATGTCAAGGAAATAGTTAGCAAACAAGGAGTACCAAAGAAGATAGTCTCCGATAGAGGTTCGATCTTCACGTCACCATTTTGGAAACAACTCCAAGAAGATCTGGGATCTAAGTTGGATTTCAGCACGGCTTATCACCCACAAACCGGAGGACAGACGAAAAGAACCAATCAAATACTTGAGGATATGCTTAGAGCTTCTGCTCTAGACATTGGAGGCTCATGGGAGGACCATCTACCATTAGCAGAGTTTTCACACAACAACAGTTATCAAAGTAGTATTCAAATGGCACCGTATGAAGCATTATACGGAAGAAAGTGCAGATCTCCAATCTGTTGGTTTGAGACGGGAGAAAACAAGGAGTTTGCACCAGATTACATCAAGGAGAGACAAGGAGTCATCGAAGTTACTAGGGATAGACTCAAGATAGCTCAGAGTCGATAGAAGAGTTATGCCGACCAGAAAAGAAGATTATGGGAACCCAAAGCGGGAGACATGGTATATTTGAAAGTTAGCCCAATGAAAGGACTAAAAAGGTTTGGAGTGAAAGGAAAGTTAAGTCCTCGATATATAGGACCATTCAAGATACTCAGTCAAAACAGAGAAACCGCTTTTGAACTAGAATTACCAAAGCAGTTGAGTTTGTTTCACAACATATTTCATGTATCTCAACTTAGAAAGTGTTTAAAGGCACCAGATGATCCAGTTTCACATGAATAGTTAGAGCTGCAATCAGACTTAACCTATGTCGAAAGACCTGAGAAGATATTGGAAGTACATTGGAAGAAGCTAAGGAATAGGGCGATCAAGTACTGCAAGATACAATGGCAACATCATCCCGAGCGAGAAGCAACTTGGGAGAAGGAGGACGATCTCAGAAAATCCTACCCCAAACTATTTAGGTACTTTAATCACAACTTTGGGACGAAGTTTCTATTAAGGGGAAGAGGTTGTAATAACCCGGAACATAGGAACACCGAAGGGTAGATATAGAGTTGGGATGTGCATTTCATCGCAAAACGAGGGAAATTTTCGCGCCTTATTGCATAAAAACCTAAGAGGGATCGAGGTTCTCTCTCATTGCAATTAGGGTTAGGAAATGTGAGTGTTAAGAGTTTTGACATGATCTCTTTTGAACTTGTTAGTTTTGGGAGATGATTTGAATTGCCAATTCATATTTGAATTCAAAAAAAGAAATAATAGATAAACAATATATAAATGAATTATGAATTCATAATTCTAAATCACTTTATATTTTAAATCACATTATACATACACAAATAATTCATAAGTAAATGATATATTTACAAATAAGATCATAAGAAAAACTTAAGCTTTATTGATCATCCACACATAATACATTGTCTTTACAATATTTGTCATACAAGAATGGATGGAATAATAAATGAAACATAATTACAAGAACTGGATGAATAATAAAACAAAATAGAAGAAGATTACAAGGATTTGATTCTATCCTAAAACCTAAACTAAGTGTCTTGGAAGGAATAGTCCTTGGATCATCTTGAGCATTGCAACATGTAAAATAGAAAGAAACTAGGCAGGGGGTTAAAACCAAGTGTCCAGGACACTTTTCAATGTCCAAAACTTGTCCACAACCAAGATAGGCACCAGTAGACCAAACCTGAGCCAATGATGGGCTCAAGTTTCACCAAAGGAACACACAGCTCACAGAGCTACTGTGCATCCAATAACAAGCCAAGACCATGGCTTAGTCACCAAGCCTGGACAGGCTTGTGTGTCACAACCATGGTAAACCAAAAGTTAGTATAAAAGGGTAGAAACCCTCAGAAACAATTCACAAGTCGACCAAATAAACATTCATCAAGCACAAGCCATGAATAGTGCATAGTTCATACCTGTTCTTGTAATTATGTTTATGTGGTCGACAGAGACATGGGGACTTAAGCAAGATCACCAGGAGCTAGGAGGAGCAGGGAAAGTCACCAGAAACATCAAGCAACAGCTCAACAATAGCTCAGCATAACCATCTAGGAGCTGGAACAAGGTATAGCCAGTACCTGGAGAGGATCCGGTGGATCCAATACATATTATTGCATCACACAAGGCATAAGAGATGAGCAGATACTCATGGGTTGGTCATCACTTGGTGTTGACCAAGGATCACTAGTAGAAGTGGAGCAGTTAGTAGCCCTAGATCATCTAGATACTATTCCAGTGCAAATACACAATCATAGATGCACAGATAGCACCAGTAGAGGATCTACAGGTACTAGAAGCTACCAAGTACTACCTAGTGAGATCCTAGCCAAGAAAACCATCAGTTTAACCCTATATTTCTTCATAGGCAAGCATAGTGGCATTCATATCATGTATGATACCCTACTATGCGAGCAGAGATGAGTACCCAACAAGAACTAGTCAAACTGTGTGAGCAACCAAGCAGTAGAAAGGCTACTGTAGGGTCACATCAACCACAACTCCATCCATTTAAAACAAAACTATAAGTCATCACTATCCAGAAATGGATTCAGACTTCATTTATTTCCAAATTGATCATGGAAATATCAAATCATGCACATCAATGCAGATAATCAATACTGCATAAGCAGTTCATCTATAAATAATCTACCCAAGCACACATACACAGTAATCCATGTATGGACAATGCAATGGCATCACTGAGAGGCAACAGCAGCATGAACCATTGCATCCTAGCCATTGGATCTTGTCCAATGAGCTATGGACAGCAACAGCAACACAAACACACACTTGTGCATCAGCTAGAGCAAGCATAAGTCACAACAGTAGCTAGATAATCCATTCAGTTAGCCAAGGATCAAACTAGTAGCTAGATACTAGCATCTGATTGAGAAAATGGACTAATTAGATCAAGCCAAGGCACATCAAAGCATCACAAGCATGGAGTGATCCAATTGGATCAAATAGAGCATACACAGGGCATATGTGAGCATCACTAACACCACAAGTGTCAGCAGTGCTAACCTAGGTCAATAGCAAGGCCATTAGCAAGCAATTGCATAACAGAGGAGCACAACTGGATAGAATAGGATGAACAAGTACCATTAAGCATATGAACAAGCACCAGAGCACATATGAACAACACATGGACATGAACCAATAGGATAAGCCTAGCACAGGGAACCAGCAAGAACTACACAGGCAATAGCATAGCACCAGTAAGCAGGGATAAGCTAGATCATGGCATCAGTAGGCTTAGGCGAAGGGCACAACAAGCACAACAACACATCAAGCATGGCAGCACGGCCAGCATAGCAGCATCATACGCATAGGAGCAGCAGTAGGCATAGCTCGAGCATGCAGAGAGGATGGAGTTGAGGAGGTAGCAGAAGCAGATGAGAGGGTTACCTGGTGAATCATGGAGGCAACCATGGTGGCACGGTGGCACGGCCGGCCACGGCGGCACCAAAACCGCGGCCAGGCCAGTGCCAGACCACGCACCGCCAGCGTGGGAGGCGGCGAGCGCCCATGTTTGGTGAGGAGGTGCAGATCAGCGGAGATCGCCAAGGATCCGTCGGCGTCTGCGAGGGTCGAGCACACACACGAGTCGTAGAGGACACTTGACGGCCTACTCAAAAGCTATCTTCTTTCCTTCGTTCAGTGTATCCACCCGATCAATCGGGAATCCCATGGCAGGGAGGAGGGGGAGCTTTGTTAGGGATATTCCCCGCTTCCACTATATTATGGCATAAAGTGCATTGTACCAAACTATTTGTGGTATGCTTTGCTTCTAGTGAAGATCTCTTCCAAAGCATAACGATAGAAGGCAGCTATTTCGAAAGGTACCAAACGCAGCAGGGGGTCTTTCTTTCTCACATCGAAGCGGATGAGGAGGTGCGCCGTCGTGCGCGGTGTTGATTGCGACCCAAGGCGATCCCTAGCACAACCGGAGATGGCCGAAGCAAGGCAGCGACCATGGCGGCGACGACATCACCTCAGAGTCGCCAGTAGGGTTAGGGTTTGCGAGCGAGTGAGAGAGAGACGAGTGAGAGGTGGGCCGACGGGTTTGATTCCACCGAACCGTTTTGGGGAGCCCTAGGTGGGCTGGCCAAATGGGCTGCCTTAGTGGCCTGGCCCAATTTGGCTAGAGGGGTATTTAGGTCTTTTTCATTTTTTTTAAATAACCTTTGAATTCTACCAAATGATGGGATTCGTAGCATAGAAAACAAAAAAATTCCTACCGCAAGAACGAATAACAAGCCAAGATCCAATCTAGAAGATGGTAGCAACGAGAAGATCATGAGACTAACCCTTGAAGATTTCCAAAGCCTACGAGATTAGATCTCGTTGTTGCTGTAGTCGATCACTTGCCGCTTGCAAAAACACGTAGAAGATCTTGTCGGTGCCACAGTCGGGCAGCACCTCCGTACTCGGTCACACGTTCGGTGTTGATGACGACGTCCTTCTCCCTGTTCCAGCGGGCAGCGGAAGTAGTAGATCCTCCTCGGAATCCCGACAGCACGACAGCGTGGTGTCGGTGGCGGTGGAGATCTCCGACAGGGCTTCGCCTAAGCACCGTGGGAGAAGATGGAGGAGGAGAGAGGCTAGGGTTTGGGAGAGGGGGGGTGACTAGGGGCGCCGGCCAGGGGGCCCCTTTGGTGGTGCGGCCAGGTCTAGGCTGCCCCCTCCCTCGCCTCCTCATTATATAGGTGGAATCCCTAAGGCTTTGCCCAAAAGTTCGAATAAGACCCCAATTCAAAACTTCCATATGGACGAAACCTAGGGGGACAGGGACTCCTCCCTTTCCCCCCTTGTTGGCTGGCCAAGGAGGTGGAGTCCACCATGGACTCCACCCTCCCACTTGGTTGGCTGGTTGATACGTCTCCAACGTATCTATAATTTCTTATGTTCCATGCTAGTTTTATGACAATACCTACATGTTTTATTCATACTTTATATCGTTTTGATGCATTTTCTGGAACTAACCTATTAACAAGATGCCGAAGCGCCAGTTCCTGTTTTCTGCTGTTTTTGGTTTCAGAAATCCTACACAGGAAATATTCTCGGAATTGGACGAAACAAAAGGCCACGTTCTTATTTTTCTAGGGGCTTCACGGAGTCCGAAGGAGAGACGAAGGGGGCCACGAGGTGCCCACACCCTAGGGGGGCGCGGGCCACCCCTTGGCCGCGCTGCCAGGTGGGGACCCCACCTTGGGACTCCACCGACATCGCCCCTTCGCCTATATATGCTCCCAGATGCGAAAACCCTAAAACAATTGAAAAAACTCCAGAAAGACTCCAGGGACGCCGCCACCATCGCGAAACTCCGTTTCGGGGGACAGAAGTCTCTGTTCCGGCACGCCGCCGGGACGGGGAATTGCCCCCGGAGTCATCTCCAACGACATCACCGCCATCTTCATCGCCGTTGCTGTCTCCCATGATGAGGAGGGAGTAGTTCTCCCCCGAGGCTGAGGGCTCTACCGGTAGCTATGTGGTTCATCTCTCTCTCCCATGGTGTGATCTTTATGTGATCATGAGCTTTGTATCACTATTAATCTATGTGCTACTCTAGTGATGTTATTAAAGTAGTCTATTCCTCCTCCATGATGTAAAGGTGACAGTGTGTGCATCATGTAGTACTTGGCGCAGGTTATGATTGTAATCTCTTGTAGATTATGAAGTTAACTATTACTATGATAGTATTGATGTGATCTATTCCCCCTTTCATAGCTATTGGTGACAGTGTGTATGCTATGTTAGTACTTGGTCTAAATTGCAATGGTCTATTATGCACTCTAGAGGTTACTTTAATATGAACTCCGGATGTTGTGGAGCTTGTTTACTCCGGCTTGAGGTGTGATTTTGTAGCCCTACACAATGAATGGTGTTTTTTATCCAACAAGAGAGTGTTTGAGATTAGCATTTATTTATTCAGTTATGTGATCATTGTTGAGAGTGTCCACTAGTGAAAGTATGATCCCTAGGCCTTGTTTCCAAATATCGAATCACCGTTTATTTACTATTCTACTGCATGTTTACTTGCTGCCATATTTATTTCAGATTGTTATTACCACTCATATTCATCCATATCACTTGCATTTTACTATCTCTTCGCCGAACTAGTGCACCTATACATCTGACAAGTGTATTAGGTGTGTTGGGGACACAAGAGACTTCTTGTATCTTAATTGCAGGGTTGCTTGAGAGGGATATCTTTAACCTCTACCTCCCTGAGTTCGATAAACCTTGGGTGATCCACTTAAGGGAAACTTGCTACTGTTCTACAAACCTCTGCTCTTGGAGGCCCAACACTGTCTACAGGAATAGAAGCGTGCGTAGACATCAAGCTATTTTCTGGCGCCGTTGCCGGGGAGGTAAGGTAAAAGGTATTCACATCCTCCGACTACTAAGCTATTTCCTAGCATTGTTGCCGGTGTGTGAGTGCTCGAAGCTATTTCCTTTAGATCCTGCAATTATATCTTTTTGTTTCTTGTTTTTATTTTCACTACTTAGGCTTAATGGAAAACAACAATAAAATTAGAGATCTTTATGAACTTTATATTGAACTAGTAAATTTGCCCGTGCGTTGCATCGGGAAAAACAAATATGCAAATGTTCCAATAAATCATTAGTGACGATACTTCTTCTTTGTCACATCATCGACAAAGGTGGTCTCGTTTTCTCCTAGTCATAACAAACGTAATTAATCGAACGAAAAATAGCAATGCAAAAAAAAGTAAACTTCACATTGGCTACTTTGTTCCGGAGACTGTATGTGTATTGTATGGTCTGCTTATTGCAACTTGTTTGTTTCTATCCTTGCACTTGACAATATCATCCATAATTCGGACACTTTATGTATTTTATGGTCTGCTCATCGCAACGTGTTTGTTTATATCTTCGCGCTTGACAGTACGATATCATCCGTAATTTCAACTCCTCTTTGCTACACTCCCTCAAAAAAAAACTCCTCTTTGCTACACTGCCAACACATATTTAAGAACATATTTTCCGTCTGCTATCAAAGTACTACATTGTTACGTAGACCAAAATATTGACATCATGTCTCACCGGCATCCCTATGCTGGCTCGCCGTTGAGAGGACTTCGAGGTGTGGGCTTCGAGGGATGATGGACATACCACATATTTACTTAATTAAAACTCACATTATAACCTTGCACCTCTCGGATCGCCATAGTTTGCTTATCTTCTTGTATATATTTTTACCTTATCTTTCAAACATATATTTTACATATCTCAAATCTATTATATACAAAAGGTCTATCTTTTTGCTATGTTGCCTGTAGTATAATTTGAAATGCTTGGATTTTTTCCCAGTGCAGAACATACATCCCAGTTGACTTTTGACGTAGAGACATACATAAAATCGTGCAAAAACAAAACACACTTCTTGGCCTTTCCTCGTTTAATTTCCTAGGAACAAAATTATTAACACATGCTTTCAACAACAATATGTTGTTCCTATTTTCTCTAGAATCACCGGCATATCAGAGATGCAGATATGGAGTTACATTGTGGAGCATGAACTTGATATATGATTGGATATAACTTCAAGTTTGATTTCCTTCAAAATATTAGCACGGAAAAGGATACAAAAGTAGTTCCCCATCATAAACATCCGATCTGTAACCACCAAAAAAAACAGGGAAACACTTTGTATAAAGATTTATTTCGATAATATAAGTCCCAAAAAAATTCGTATCACTGGTTACAAGAAATATAGAGAAACACAATGTGAAGAAATATTTAAAAAAATTGTAGCATGCATGTACAGATCTAGATCATGGAAAGTCTGAATAAATTTGCAAGAAAACGACTGAATAAATTTGCAGTATCAATGCATGGAGAGGACGTACCCAGATGGACAGATGTTGTTAGGTTCAAAGAAAAATAATTGGGTCAAGAGAAGACTCGGTTGAGGAGGAGGCTTTCCCTGTTGCTGCAAACCGAACAGACGATGCCGCTGCCTCGTCCTTGACGAATCCGGCCGCTGCTTCTTACCACGTTGGACAAAACACAGAAAGGGATGTCGGGCAATGATACAGAACCTGAATCATAATCTAGAACACCAACATACATATGACCTTTCCGCTTGTCCAAAACAACAATGTGACTTCCGAGCTGCCTGAACGTGCACTTTTAGCATGATAGAAAAATACAAATAAATAACTGAATAGTTCAACAGCTCTCGCTATTGATGAAGTTTAATTCTGTAGCAGCAAGTGTTCCACACGGCACAGCTTCACAGGCAGCCCGTCGTGTTGCCGTTGCCTCCATGGGCGTGTCGTGCATCTCCGCAGAAGTTATTCTCCGGCTGGGTGCATGCATAAGAAGGATATTCCTGTGGGTGGAGCCCATGCATGTATGTAGTTCAGGGAGTATAAGCTCAGATGCATGGTAGCGACACCCAAAGCTCAGATGCATGTTTAAAGGAACTGGCATGCCTTGAGGATCGCTGGACGCCGCTCTATAGCTGGCGGTCTGACACTCGACGGCATATGTGAGGAAACGCGGACGCCGATCCTCGAGCTCGACTGTGCCATCGTCTTCCTCTTCTACTGTCACTTGCTCCACAGTCCATACTCCTACGGCTCCTCCGATCAAAATTGCAGCACCATAGCAGGTTTTGTGTCTCCCAATTCCCAATGACGATCCAGTGGAGCTTTTGTACCTGGCCCTGGCAGGTTCGGTTGCCTCTGCCTCGGGCTGACGGCAGTGATAGGATTCTCTTTCCCTGCACCATGATATAACCATCGGCTGAACCGCGGCCGATCTGGTGCCTCCCCGCACCTTGGATCTGAAGCGAACATACATGACGTCTCCCGTCAATTGCAAAGGCGGGTGGCGGCGGACAGGTAAGAGTCGATCGACGAGCGGCAGCGGACGGACGAATATTGTGCCAATCGAGTTGAGTTAGTCGACGGAAACCTGGATCGAGCGGTGTATATATCAGCGTTTACGCGGATGTGCACCGACCTGGACTCTTGACCTGACTCTTTTATTGGATAGATCAATGTGATTCTTGAACTGAACGTGCAGTCTGACTCCGCTCTCAACTCCTCTCTTTGTTGGGCCGAAGGAACGTAAATCTTTTCTTTCCTTGCGGGACGAAGCAAATCACACGTTATCTTTTTCTTCTGGCGGGACGAAACAACGCACGACGGACGAAGCAACGGAGGGACGGACCGAACCGTGGAAACGCTTCTCCCTTTATTATTAGGTATAGATTAGGACATGATGTGTTTGAAGAGAGAATTAAAAAACCCATGGAACTTTGTTTGCAAAATAGTTGTAGCAATGTTATTAGCATGAACTCTTTAAACACTATTATTGCTAATGCTATGGAAGAATTTAAGCTTGGGGAAACTGGTTGTGATATTTTTAGTCCCCCAAGTTTTGAGGAGAAAATTTTCTTTGATGATACTTTGCCTCCCATTTATGATGATTATAATGATAGTGGTATTTTGGTGCCACCTACTATGGAGGATAAAGTTTATTATGATTATACCATGCCTGCAATTTATGATAATTACAACGATGGTTGTGATAGTTTTACTCCCACTATTATTAATAAAATTGATTATGCTTATGTGGAGAGTAATGATACTTTTATGCATGTGAATAAGAATGCTTTATGTGATAGTTATATTGTTGAGTTTGTCCATGATGCTACTGAAAGTTATTATGAGAGAGGGAAACATGGTTATATGCATCTTAATAATATTAAGTTTCCCCTCTTTATGTTGAGAATCTTGAAGTTGCGCTTGTGTTGCCTTTCTATGCTTATTGCGTTATGCTTACATGACTTGTTTATTTACAAGATTCCTTTTCACAGGAAGTGGGTTAGACTTAAAAGTGTTTCATACTTGCTTTTGATGCTCTCTTTTGCTTCAACTCTTATTTCTTGCGAGTGCATCATTAAAATTACTGAGCCCATCTTAATGGCTATAAAGAAAGCATTTCTTGGGAGATAACCCATGTTTTTATTTTGCTGCTATTTTGTTGTGTCTTGGAAGTTGTTACTACTGTAGCAACCTCTCCTTATCTTTACTTTATTGCATTGTTGTGCCAAGTAAAGTCTTTGATAGTAAAGTTGATACTAGATTTGGATTCCTGCGCAGAAACAGATTTCTAGTTGTAAAGAATTTGAGTAGAACTCTCTGTAGGAAAACTCAGAAAAATCTGCGAAAATTCATGAGTAATCCACAGATATTTACGCAACTTTCATTCAATTTGAGCTTCTTCATCTGAGCATGTTAAGTGCCTCAAAAAAATTCGTCTTTACGGACTGTTCTGTTTTGACAGATTCTGCCTTTTATTTCGCATTGCCTCTTTTACTGTGTTGAATGGATTTCTTTGTTCCATTAACTTTCAGTAGCTTTGAGGAATGTTCAGAAGTGTTAAGAATGATTGTGTCCTCTCTGAACATGTGAATTTTTGATTATGCACTAACCCTCTAATGAGTTTGTTTTGAGTTTGGTGTGGAGGAAGTTTTCAAGGGTCAAGAGAGGAGGATGATATAATATGATCAAGAAGTGTGAAAAGTCTAAGCTTGGGGATGCCCCCGTGGTTCATCCCTGCATATGAATACTCAAGCATCTAAGCTTGGGGATGCCCAAGGCATCCCCTTCTTCATCGACAACTTATCAGGTCACCTCTAGTGAAACTATATTTTTATTCCGTCACATCTTATGTGCTTTACTTGGAGCGTCTGTATGTTTTTATTTTTGTTTGTGTTTGAATAAAATTGGATCCTAGCATTCCTTGTGTGGGAGAAAGACACGCTCCGCGGTTTCATATGAACACTGGTGTTCTTAGCTTTACTTTTAATGTTCATGGCGAAGGTTGAAAACTGCTTCGTTCATTGCTATTTGGTTGGAAATAGAAAATGCTTCATGTGGCAATTGGTATATGGTCTTGAATAATTTGATACTTGGAAATTGTTTTGAGTTCTCAAGTAGGTCATGTTTAAGCTCTTGCATCATGTAGTTTAAACCTATTAATGAAGAACTACCGTAGAGCTTGTTGAAATTTGGTTTGCATGATTGGTCTCTCTAAAGTCTAGATATTTTCTGGTAAAAGTGTTTGAACAACAAGGAAGACAGTGTAGAGTCTTATAATGCTTGAATATGTTCTTATGTAAGTTTTGGTGTACCGGTTCATACTTGTGTTTGCTTCAAACAACCTTGCTAGCCAAAGCCTTGTACTGAGAGGGAACGCTTCTCGTGCATCCAAAATCTTGAGCCAAAACTTATGCCATTTGTGTCCACCATAACTACCTACTATGTGGTATTTTTCTGCCATTCCAAAGTAAATCGCTTGCGTGCTACCTTTAAAATTTCATTCCTTGTCTTTGCAATACATAGCTCATGGGAAAGTAGCCTAAAAAACTATTGTGGTAATGAATATGTCGCTTATGTATCTTATTTCTTATAAGTTGCTTGTTGAGCGGTAACCATGGTTCTGGGGACGCCATCAACCTGTTACACCTTTGTTGAATATCATGTGAGTTGCTATGCATGTTCGTCTTGTCTGAAGTAAGGGTGATTTATCATGATTAAATGGTTTGAGTATGCATATTGTTAGAGAAGAACATTGGGCCGCCAACTAAAGCCATGTATCATGGCGGAAGTTTCAGTCTGGACATTAATCCTCAATCTCTTATGAGAATATTATCTGTTGTTGAATGCTTAAGCATTAAAGAGGAGTCCATTATCTGTTTTCTATGTTATCCCGGTACGGATGTCCTTAAGTTGAGATCTATCAAAAACGAGAAATTAAATGCGATCTATCTCCTTGGACCTTTGTACAGGTGACATAGAGGTACCCCTTTGTGACACTTGGTTGAAACATATGTAATGCAATGATAATCCATGTAAATCCAAGCTAATTAGGACAAGGTGCGAGCACTATTGGTATTCTATGCATGAGGCTTGCAACTTATAGGATGTCTTATGCATAACACATATGAATTATTACTATCGTTGACAAAATTGTTTCTATGTTTTCAAAATAAAAGCTCTAGCACAAAAATAGTAATCCATGCTTCCCTCTGCGAAGGGCCATTCTTTTACTTTATGTTGAGTCAGTTTACCTACTGCTTTCTATCTTAGAAGCAAACACTCGTGTCAACTGTGTGCATTGATTCCTACATACTTGCTTATTTGCATTCATCATATTACTTTGTGTTGACAATTATCCATGAGATATACATGTTGAAGTTGAAAGCAACCGCTGAAACTTATATCTTCCTTTGTGTTGCTTCAAAACTTTCTACTAAGAATCTATTGCTTTATGAGTTAACTCCTATGCAAGTCTTATTGATGCTTGTCTTAAAAGTACTATTCATGAAAAGTCTTTGCTATATGATTCAGTTGTTTAGTCATTGTCTTTACCATTGCTTTGAATCACTTCATTCATCTCATATGCTTTACAATAGTATTGATCAAGATCATGTTGGTAGCATGTCACTTAAGAAATTATCCTTGTTATCGTTTACCTACTCGAGGGCGAGTAGGAACTAAGCTTGGGGATGCTTGATACGTCTCCAACGTATCTATAATTTCTTATGTTCCATGCTAGTTTTATGACAATACCTACATGTTTTATTCATACATTATATCGTTTTGATGCATTTTCCGGAACTAACCTATTAACAAGATGCCGAAGCGCCAGTTCCTGTTTTCTGCTGTTTTTGGTTTCAGAAATCCTACACAGGAAATATTCTCGGAATTGGACGAAACAAAAGGCCACGTTCTTATTTTTCCAGGGGCTTCACGGAGTCCGAAGGAGAGACGAAGGGGGGCCACGAGGTGCCCACACCCTAGGGGGGGCGCGGGCCACCCCTTGGCCGCACCGCCAGGTGGGGACCCCACCTCGGGACTACACCGACATCGCCCCTTCGCCTATATATGCTCCAAGATGCGAAAACCCTAAAACAATTGAAAAAACTCCAGAAAGACTCCAGGGACGCCGCCGCCATCGCGAAACTCCGTTTCGGGGGATAGAAGTCTCTGTTCCGGCACGCCGCCGGGACGGGGAATTGCCCCCGGAGTCATCTCCATCGACATCACCGCCATATTCATCGCCGTTGCTGTCTCCCATGATGAGGAGGGAGTAGTTCTCCCCCGAGGCTGAGGGCTCTACCGGTAGCTATGTGGTTCATCTCTCTCTCCCATGTTGTGATCTTTATGTGATCATGAGCTTTGTATCACTATTAATCTATGTGCTACTCTAGTGATGTTATTAAAGTAGTCTATTCTTCCTCCATGATGTAAAGGTGACAGTGTGTGCATCATGTAGTACTTGGCGTAGGTTATGATTGTAATCTCTTGTAGATTATGAAGTTAACTATTACTATGATAGTATTGATGTGATCTATTCCCCCTTTCATAGCTATTGGTGACAGTGTGTATGCTATGTTAGTACTCGGTCTAAATTGCAACGGTCTATTATGCACTCTAGAGGTTACTTTAATATGAACTCCAGATGTTGTGGAGCTTGTTTACACCGGCTTGAGGTGTGCTTTTGTAGCCCTACACAATGAATGGTGTTTGTTATCCAACAAGAGAGTGTTTGAGATTAGCATTTATTTATTCAGTTATGTGATCATTGTTGAGAGTGTCCACTAGTGAAACTATGATCCCTAGGCTTTGTTTCCAAATATCGAATCACCGTTTATTTACTGTTCTACTGATGTTTACTTGCTGCCATATTTATTTCAGATTGTTATTACCACTCATATTCATCCATATCACTCTCATTTTACTATCTCTTCGCCGAACTAGTGCACCTATACATCTGACAAGTCTATTAGGTGTGTTGGGGACACAAGAGACTTCTTGTATCTTAATTGCAGGGTTGCTTGAGAGGGATATCTTTGACCTCTACCTCCCTGAGTTCGATAAACCTTGGGTGATTCACTTAAGGGAAACTTGCTACTGTTCTACAAACCTCTGCTCTTGGAGGCCCAACACTGTCTACAGGAATAGAAGCGTGCGTAGACATCACTGGTTAAGGTTGGTGGAGTCCAACCGGGACTCCACCTTCCATGGTGATTTCTTCCGGAAAGTTTTAGAACATTCTAGCGCCTTCCATAAATGCACCGGATCATTTCCGAACTTGGAAAGTGACTTCCTATATATGAATCTTATTCTCCGGACCATTCCGGACCTCCTCGTGATGTCCTAGATCCCATCCGAGACTCCGAACAAACATTTGAACTCCATTCCATATTCCATATCTACTTAAAACGACATCAAACCTTAAGTGTGTCACCCTACGGTTCGTGAACTATGTAGACATGGTCGAGACTCCTCTCCGACCAATAACCAATAGCGGGATCTGGAGATCCATAATGGCTCCCACACATTCAACGATAACTTAGTGATCGATTGAACCATGTACATACGATACCGATTCCCTTTGGCACGCGATACTTTACTTGTCCGAGGTTCGATCATCGGTATCTCCATACCTTGTTCAACCTCGTCACCGACAAGTACTCTTTACTCATATCATGGTATATCATCTCTTGTGAACTATTCACATGCTTGCAAGCTAATGAGACGACATTCCACCGAGAGGGCCCAGATTATATCTATCTGTCATCGGGATGGAAAAATCCCACTTCTTGATCCATATGCCTCAACTCATACTTTCCGAATACTTAATCCCATGTTTATAACCACCCATTTACGCAGTGGCGTTTGATGCAATCAAAGTACCCTTCCGGTATAAGTGATTTACATGATCTCATGGTCGAAGAACTAGGTAACTATGTATCGAAAGCTAATAGAAAATTGAACTTATTGACGTGATCTTATGCTACGCTTATTTGGGTGTGTCCATTATATCATTCATCTAATGACATAACCTTGTTATTAATAACATCCAATGTTCATGATCATGAAACTATAATCATCTATTAATCAACAAGCTAGTTATACAAGAGGCTTACTAGGGACTCCTTGTTGTTTACATAACACACATGTATCAATGTTTCGGTTAATACAATTATAGCATGGTATGCAAACATTTATCATAAACATAAAGACATATTATAACAACCACTTTATTATTGCCTCTTGGGCATATCTCCAACAGGCTCCCACTTGCACTAGAGTCAATAATCTAGTTTGCATTTGTAAATATATAACACCTTTGCCTTCTGGTGTGATGAGGACATCCCTACCACACTACCACCTCCGTCATTACCAAATGAAGATGAACCTGCTGTGAAGCTCAAGTCCAGTGAAGTTAGGATTGGACCTATTACAAGAGCTCGTGCGAAGCTACTTAAACAACAGGTGAACTTGTTCCTAAATGATACTTTGATTGATCAGAACTTTATACTACCTAAGTCCTATTACTTATGTATCATCAGGTATGAAGAGGAGACAAGCATCGCACGAGGAGGAGAGGAGTAGCTGGACGTGAAGATGGACGTGGAGCTGGACAAGGAGCTGGACATGAAGATATCTCATGGACGCGCGAGGGAGGAGCGGGAGGCATGCGCGAGAGGAGAAGAAGAAGTCCAGGCCGGCCCAGCACCCAGTCAGACCGGCCGCCACGCCGGCGCGCCCGGTCCCTGGCCCGGTCCAACCAGGCGGCAGACCGGATCCGGCCCGGCGCCAACCGGGCGTTCCGCTGACTGCAACCGGGCGGGGTACTGAGCCACACGTCCCGCCACCCGGTCGCCATCCAGTCCCTGGCCCGGTCCAGACCGGACCGGCCGGTCCCAGGCCCGGTCGACCGGCCCCCAGACCGGCCGTGTCCGAGTCTGTCTCGACCAGATCTATTCTGGGTCGGTTATTTTCGTACTTTTTCGACCTGAGGTCGTCCCGGATGCCTATATAAGTGCCCAGGACGCCCCCTAGATGCTTTAGACCACGTTTAAGATAAACCCTAGTTCTTAGTTGTTTGCTCTGCAAAACTATTGAATTCCCTACACCATATTGCTTGATATTGTGTAGATCCTGATAAAGTCTTGTGTGATCTGCTGTTCCATTGGGAATTAGACGGTTGCAACTCACCGCTTCGTGGTTGGCGGCTACGTGCGCAAGTGTGTGGAGTTGCGAATATCTTGCAGGGTTGAGAGCTGTTGCATTGGCGACAGGGACCAATCGAGAGATCTCGTTGCGTCATACAAGTTATCATCCACTTCATCCAAGTTACCTCCGCTGCAATCACCCCGTGATCATCATCACCACCGTTGCTTACTGAGAAGATCGGGCCACCCCTTATCATCTTGGTATCAGATTTCCAGTTTTCCTCGGTAAGCCATCCACAATCCACCCCATAGTTGAGTTGTGAGTGTTTCCTATCTAGAAAAAGCCAAAAAATTTAGGGTTAGGGTTTGCCATAGCTTTAGATTGCACTAATTTCAAGTTTTAGTTGCTTTTCGTAGTTGTTTTTGCGTATCTTTTTCTTGCATCTAGTATTGTTAGGGTTTGAGTCTCTATTATCGTCTAGTGTCAGTTTTGTTACTCCGAGTCCACATAGCGTACAATGTGCTTGTTCCCAACCATAGACACAGCCTATCGATATAAAGTGACTAGGAACTTCCCCAGAAGAGACTAGTTTTACCGCTCGACAGGCTGCTCATTAGGGTTTTGGTGCTTTGCATATCTTGTTGGCCGTGTTATCAAGGAGTTGTGTCATAAAATCGAAAAAAAAAATTTGAAAAGAAGTAAAAAGAGCTACATAGCTGCGTTACAAAAAGAAAATACAAAAATAAAAGTGAAGTGCTAGAAGAATCAAGTGATGGCCTAAGTTTACTTTACTGCACCAGTAGTTGAGCAATCTTGTGCCTGTCTCGTTGAGCTTTGCTAGCGTCTCTCTAGTGCATTGCAACCTTTCTTCCATATAGTTGCATTGCCCCATTATATCGCCTTGTGTGAGTATCATTGGTTGAATATGGTCAGCGCTAGAGCTTGTTATTGGTGCAAATAGGTAGCCCACCTACAACCCCACATATACCCTACTTTGCCGTATGATTTGTTCTTATACCCTTGATATTCGCTTCGCTACATCCGTGCACTAGTTGTTACTACAAGTGGTAAGCAACACTAATTTACTTTGGAACGGTAAGATTTCCTTTTCTTATCAGTTTTGAGTGAGTTGTGAGAGTACCACCATATATTTTTGATTTAGTGCACTAATCTACTAACGATGTCTACTAGTGATCACAAACTTGTTAACCAGGAAAACAAGAGTGTTGCAGATCTTATCACATGGAGGGAGTTTGAGGCTCTTCGTAATGAGATGCGACGTGAATTCCGCGCTCAGGACGATGTGCTTAATGGGACGGTCCAAGAGATCTCCCAAAAGTTGGATGCTACTAATGAGACCGTCACTACAATGCAAGATCAAATGACGGATATTCAACGCACTCTTTGAACTTTGCAAATTTCTTTTGAGAACCTTACAAATCAACAGTGACAACAAAATGAAGATGTTGATGAAGCCCCTGGTCGTGGTGATTGTCCTCGAGGTTGGGCTCCACTTGGCCGCAATGGTCGTGGACAAGATGAGGAAGATGGATTGGGTAAGCCCAAGTTCTCTATACCCAAGTTTGAAGGAGGAGCTGATGTTGAAGAATACCTTACTTGGGAGCTCAAGATTGAGAAGTTATGGAGTTTACATCCACATTACACTGAAGATAGGAAGATAAAGCTTGCTTCTTCTGAATTTTATGGTTATGCTTTGCGTTGGTGGGATCGATTTGTTCGTGCTCGCGAAGAAGATGGTGAACAACCTATTATCACATGGAATGCTATGAAGGCGGCAATGACTGAGCATTTTGTGCCCACAAATTATTTGCGCAACATATTTGATAAGTTGACCCTATTGAGACAAGGTGTGAAGACTGTTGATGAATACTACATGGAGATGGAGATGCTCATGCAGCGTGGCCGTGTCAAAGAATCCCTTGAGATGACAATGACTCGTTTCCTCAATGGTTTGAAGTATGACATCAAAGATATTGTTCGTCATTACAGTTACACCACTATTAATGAGTTGCTACATCATGCAAGAGAAGCTGAATCATAGCTGGCTGACGAAGCAAAGATTAAAGGTCGAGCTTCAGGAGCTGGGCGTTTCACACCCCGCGCGGCCCCATCTACGTTGCCGGCGCCTTCGACGCGCTCCGCCCCTTACTCTACTCCACCTAGTAAGCCGGTCTCCAATGTGTCTAACACAAAGAAGTCCGAATCTGCTGCAAGTACTAGTGGCTCTAACGTGTCTACCGTGCACAACCGTGACATGGCTTGTCATACATGTGGTGGCAAAGGTCACTTCAGGAGAGATTGTCCTAACCGCAAAGTCATGATTATCAATGAGGACAATGAGTATCAGACTGGAGATTATGTTGATCCTAATGCTCCAGAAGATGATGACTATGACACTGATGGTGAAGATGCATATCTGTCTGATGCTCGCACCATTGTTGTGTCGCAGCGTGCTCTTAATGTGTTGCCTAGTGCATCTACTCAGCGCTGCAATTTGTTCCAAACAAAGGCTTTAGTTGGACTTGACAAGGCTTGCAAGTTCATTACTGATGGCGGGTGTTGCCGCAATTTAGCAAGCAAGGAGTTGTGCACCAAGCTGCAGTTGAAGTATCTACCGCACCCGCATCCATACTATATTCAGTGGTTGAGCGACAATGGTGAGATGAAGGTAAACCACATGGTGCGTGTTGAGTTTGCTATTGGACCGTATAAGGATTGCATTGACTTTGATGTGGTTTCTATGACGGTGTGTCACCTACTATTGGGTCGGCCTTGGCTCTATGACCGTTCTGTGCAACACAATGGCCGTGCCAATACATATCACTTGGAGTTCAAGGGCAAGAAAATCAACTTACATCCTATGACACCACGGCAAATTGTCAATGAATCTCGTCAGAAAGTTGAAGTAAACTTGGAGGATGCTTATTTAGATAGGCGAGAGAATTGTAATGTTGTGAGTGATATAACGAAAAGTGAGAGAGTGAATTCCTTAGTCTCATTAGCCACCAAAGAAGACATGAGAGAATTTAGTGAGGATCCTACAACCATGCCTCTTGTGCTCTTGTACAGGGGTACGATTTTGGTTTCTAACAACATGACCCCTCTTCCTCTTGGTGTTTCTAATGTTTTGCAGGAATTTGGCGACGTGTTTCCGGATGAGGTACCCGCAGGACTATCACCATTGCGAGGTATTGAGCATCAAATCGACTTGATTCCCGGAGCTTCGCTACCCAATCGGGCACCATATAGAACGAACCCCGAAGAGACGAAGGAGATACAGAAGCAAGTACAAGCGCTACTCGACAAAGGTTATATCCGCATAAGCCTTAGTCCTTGTGTTGTTCCTGTTATTTTAGTTCCTAAGAAAGATGGTACATGGCGTATGTGCGTAGATTGTAGAGCTATAAACAACATTACTATTCGATATCGTCACCCTATTCCCTGTTTAGAGGATATGCTAGATGAATTGAGTGGTGCTGCTGTGTTCTCTAAAATTGATTTGCGTAGTGGTTATCATCAAATTAGGATGAAAGAAGGGGATGAATGAAAAACAGCCTTTAAAACAAAATTTGGTTTATATGAGTGGTTAGTAATGCCTTTTGGTTTGACTAATGCACCTAGCACTTTCATGAGACTGATGAACCATCTTTTGCTTGAATTTATTGGCAAATTTGTGGTTGTGTACTTTGATGACATATTAATCTACAACCACAATGAATCTGATCATACTATACATATTCGACATGTTTTGCAAGTGTTGCGTGATAATAAACTCTATGGTAATCTTGAGAAGTGCACATTTTGCAAAGATAAGGTCATATTTCTGGGTTATGTTGTCTCTCAGCATGGAGTAGAAGTAGATGTGTCTAAAATTGAAGCTATTCAAAATTGGCCTATTCCCATGAATGTGAGTCAAGTTAGAAGTTTTCATGGTCTAGCTGGGTTTTATAGAAGATTTGTGCCCAACTTTAGTACTATTGCTGCACCTTTGAATGACTTGACTTAAAAGGGTGTACTATTTGAGTGGGGCGAGGCCCAAGATCATGCTTTTGATGAACTTAAGAGATTGTTAACTTCTGCACCGTTGCTTGCACTTCCTGATTTCAATAAGCAATTTGAGATTGAATGTGATGCTAGTGGTATTGGAATTGGTGGTGTGTTGATGCAAGAGGGTCGTCCAATTGCATATTTTTCTGAGAAACTGTCTGGTGCTAAGTTGAACTATCCTATATATGATAAAGAATTGTATGCTTTAATTAGAGTTCTTGAGGTTTGGCAACATTACTTGTGGCCAAAAGAATTTATCATACATTCTGATCATGAAGCTTTAAAATACCTAAAAGCTCAGTCTACTTTGCATAAGCGTCTTGCCAAGTGGGTTGAGTTCATTGAGTCTTTTCCATACATTATTAAGCATAAGAAGGGAAAATATAATATTGTTGCTGATGCTCTATCTAGGAAGAATATGCTATTAACTCAACTTGATGTTAAAATTCCTGGATTAGAAGTACTATGTGATTTGTATGCCACTGATCATGATTTTGCTGAACCATATCGCTTATGTGCTCTTGGTAAAGCATGGGAAAAATATCACATACATGATGGGTTTTTGTTTAGAGCTAACAAACTATGTGTTCCAGAATCGTCTGTGCATTTGCTCTTATTGCAGGAATCACATGCTGGAGGTTTGATGGGTCACTTTGGGAATGAGAAGACGCTACTCATGCTAGATGATCACTTTTATTGGCCAAAGATGAGGTGGGATGTGGACAGGTATGTGAAGAGGTGCATTACTTGCAACAAGTCCAAGTCCAAGCTGAAGCCTCACGGTTTGTATACTCCTTTACCGGCACCTACTACACCATGTGAGGATATAAGTATGGATTTTGTGTTGGGTTTGCTGCGTACTAAAAGAGACCATGATTCTATATTTGTGGTAGTGGACAGACTTTCTAAGATGTCACACTTTATTGCCTGCCACAAAAGCGACGATGCGTCGCATATTGCTAACCTATTTTTCAGGGAGGTTGTACGACTACATGGAGTCCCGAAGACTATTGTTTCTGATCGTGACGTGAAGTTTATGAGCTACTTCTGGAAGACACTGTGGATAAAGCTGGGGACGAAGCTACTTTTCAGTACTACTTGTCATCCCCAAACTGATGGTCAAACTGAAGTGGTGAATAGAACATTGTCACAACTGTTGAGATCCATGATGAAGAAGAGCTTGAAGGAGTGGGAAGAGTGTTTGCCGCATGTGAAGTTTGCTTGCAACAGGGCGGTACATTCTACCATGGAGCTATGACCTTGATGACGCGTAAAGCACACGCTCGTTGCGAACCCCAAGTGGAAGGTGTGATGCGTACAGCAGCAAGTTTCCCTCAGTAAGAAACCAAGGTTTATCGAACCAGTAGGAGTCAAGAAGCACGTCGAAGGTTGATGGCGGCGGGATGTAGTGCGGCGCAACACCAGGGATTCTGGCGCCAACGTGGAACCTGCACAACACAACCAAAGTACTTTGCCCCAACGAAACAGTGAGGTTGTCAATCTCACCGGCTTGCTGTAACAAAGGATTAACCGTATTGTGTGGAAGATGATTGTTTGCAGAAAACAGTAGAACAAGTATTGCAGTAGATTGTATTTCAGTAAAGAGAATTGGACCGGGGTCCACAGTTCACTAGAGGTGTCTCTCCCATAAGACAAACAGCATGTTGGGTGAACAAATTACAGTTGGGCAATTGACAAATAAAGAGGGCATGACCATGCACATACATATCATGATGAGTATAGTGAGATTTAATTGGGCATTACGACAAAGTACATAGACCGCCATCCAACTGCATCTATGCCTAAAAAGTCCACCTTCAGGTTATCATCCGAACCCCTTCCAGTATTAAGTTGCAAAGCAACAGACAATTGCATTAAGTATGGTGCGTAATGTAATCAACAACTACATCCTTAGACATAGCATCAATGTTTTATCCCTAGTGGCAACAGCACAACACAACCTTAGAACTTTCTGTCACTGTCCCAGGTGTCAATGCAGGCATGAACCCACTATCGAGCATAAATACTCCCTCTTGGAGTTACAAGCATCTACTTGGCCAGAGCATCTACTAGTAATGGAGAGCATGCAAGATCATAAACAACACATAGATATAACTTTGATAATCAACATAACAAGTATTCTCTATTCATCGGATCCCAACAAACGCAACATATAGAATTACAGATAGATGATCTTGATCATGTTAGGCAGCTCACAAGATCCGACAATGATAGCACAATGGGGAGAAGACAACCATCTAGCTACTGCTATGGACCCATAGTCCAGGGGTAGACTACTCACACATCACACCGGAGGCGACCATGGCGGCGTAGAGTCCTCCGGGAGATGATTCCCCTCTCCGGCAGGGTGCCGGAGGCGATCTCCTGGATCCCCCGAGATGGGATCGGCGTTGGCGGCGTCTCTGGAAGGTTTTCCGTATCGTGGCTCTCGGTACTGGGGGTTTCGTCACGGAGGCTATTTGTAGGCGGAAGGGCAGGTCAAGAGGCGGCACGAGGGCCCCACACCACAGGGCCGCGCGGCCAAGGGGGGGGGGCCGCGCCGCCCTAGGGTGTGGCCCCCTCGTGGCCCCTCTTCGTCTCTCCTTCGGACTTCTGGAAGCTTCGTGGCAAAATAGGACCCTGGGCGTTGATTTCGTCCAATTCCGAGAATATTTTGTTACTAGGATTTCTGAAACCAAAAACAGCAGAAAACAGAACTGGCACTTCGGCATCTTGTTAATAGGTTAGTTCCAGAAAATGCACGAATATGACATAAAGTGTGCATAAAACATGTAGATAACATCAATAATGTGGCATGGAACATAAGAAATTATCGATACGTCGGAGACGTATCAGCATCCCCAAGCTTAGTTCTGCTCGTCCCGAGCAGGTAAAACGATAACACAGATAATTTCTGGAGTGACATGCCATCATAATCTTGATCATACTATTTGTAAAGCATATGTAGTGAATGCAGCGATCAAAACAATGTATATGACATGAGTAAACAAGTGAATCATAAAGCAAAGACTTTTCATGAATAGCACTTCAAGACAAGCATCAATAAGTCTTGCATAAGAGTTAACTCATAAAGCAATAATTCAAAGTAAAAGCATTGAAGCAACACAAAAGAAGATTAAGTTTCAGCGGTTGCTTTCAACTTGTAACATGTATATCTCATGGATATTGTCAACATAGAGTAATATAATAAGTGCAATAAGCAAGTATGTAGGAATCAATGCACAGTTCACACAAGTATTTGCTTCTTGAGGTGAAGAGAAATAGGTGAACTGACTCAACATAAAAGTAAAAGAATGGTCCTCCATAGAGGAAAAGCATCGATTGCTATATTTGTGCTAGAGCTTTGATTTTGAAAACATGAAACAATTTTGTCAACGGTAGTAATAAAGCATATGTATCATGTAAATTATATCTTATAAGTTGCAAGCCTCATGCATAGTGTACTAATAGTGCCCGCACCTTGTCCTAATTAGCTTGGACTACCGGATCATCACAATGCACATGTTTTTACCAAGTGTCACAAAGGGGTACCTCTATGCCTTTGTACAAAGGTCTAAGGAGAAAGCTCGCATTGGATTTCTCGCTATTGATTATTCTTCAACTTAGACATCCATACCGGGACAACATAGACAACAGATAATGGACTCCTCTTTTATGCATAAGCATGTAACAACAATTAATAATTTTCTCATTTGAGATTGAGGATATATGTCCAAAACTGAAACTTCCACCATGGATCATGGCTTTAGTTAGCGGCCCAATGTTCTTCTCTAACAATATGCATGCTTAACCATAAGGTGGTAGATCGCTCTTACTTCAGACAAGACGGACATGCATAGCAACTCACATGAAATTCAACAATGAATAGTTGATGGCGTCCCTAGTAAACATGGTTATCGCACAACAAGCAACTTAATAAGAGATAAAGTGCATAATTACATATTCAATACCACAATAGTTTTTAAGCTATTTGTCCCATGAGCTATATATTGCAAAGGTGAATGATGGAATTTTAAAGGTAGCACTCAAGCAACTTACTTTGGAATGGCGGAAAATACCATGTAGTAGGTAGGTATGGTGGACACAAATGGCATAGTGGTTGGCTCAAGTATTTTGGATGCATGAGAAGTATTCCCTCTCGATACAAGGTTTAGGCTAGCAAGGCTTATTTGAAACAAACACAAGGATGAACCGGTGCAGCAAAACTCACATAAAAGACATATTGAAAACATTATAAGACTCTACACCGTCTTCCTTGTTGTTCAAACCCAATACTAGAAATTATCTAGACCTTAGAGAAACCAAATATGCAAACCAAATTTTAGCATGCTCTATGTATTTCTTCATTAATGGGTGCAAAGCATATGATGCAAGAGCTTAAACATGAGCACAACAATTGCCAAGTATCACATTACCCAAGACATTTATAGCAATTACTACATGTATCATTTTCCAATTCCAACCATATAACAATTTAACGAAGGAGAAACTTTGCCATGAATACTATGAGTAGAAACCAAGGACATACTTGTCCATATGCTACAGCGGAGCGTGTCTCTCTCCCATAAAGTGAATGCTAGGATTCATTTTATTCAAACAAAACAAAAACAAAAACAAACCGACGCTCCAAGAAAAAGCACATAAGATGTGATGGAATAAAAATATAGTTTCAGGGGAGGAACCTGATAATGTTGTCGATGAAGAAGGGGATGCCTTGGGCATCCCCAAACTTAGACGCTTGAGTCTTCTTAATATATGCAGGGGTGAACCACCGGGGCATCCCCAAGCTTAGAGCTTTCACTCTCCTTGATCATGTTGCATCATACTCCTCTCTTGATCCTTGAAAACTTCCTCCACACCAAACTCGAAACAACTCATTAGAGGGTTAGTGCACAATAAAAATTACATATTCAGAGGTGACACAATCATTCTTAACACTTTTGGACATTGCATAATACTACTGGACATTAGTGGATCAAAGAAATTCATCCAACATAGCAAAAGAGGCAATGCGAAATAAAAGGCAGAATCTGTCAAAACAGAACAGTTCGTATTGACGAATTTTAAAATGGCACCAGACTTGCTCAAATGAAAATGCTCAAATTGAATGAAAGTTGCGTACATATCTGAGGATAATGCACGTAAATTGGCTTAATTTTCTGAGCTACTTACAGGGAGGGACCCAGATTCGTGACAGCAAAGAAATCTGGAACTGCGCAGTAATCCAAATCTAGTACTTACTTTTCTATCAACGGCTTTACTTGGCACAACAAAACACAAAACTAAAATAAGGAGAGGTTGCTACAGTAGTAAACAACTTCCAAGACACAAAATAAAAACAAAGTACTGTAGGTAAAAACATGGGTTGTCTCCCATAAGCGCTTTTCTTTAACGCCTTTCAGCTAGGCGCAGAAAGTGTGTATCAAGTATTATCAAGAGACGAAGTGTCAACATCATAATTTGTTCTCATAATAGAATCAAAAGGTAACTTCATTCTCTTTCTAGGGAAGTGTTCCATACCTTTCTTGAGAGGAAATTGATATTTTATATTACCTTCCTTCATATCAATAATAGCACCAACAGTTCGAAGAAAAGGTCTTCCCAATATAATGGGACAAGATGCATTGCATTCAATATCCAAAACAACAAAATCAACGGGAACAAGGTTATTGTTAACGGTAATGCGAACATTATCAACTTTACCCAAAGGTTTCTTTGAAGAATGATCAGCAAGATTAACATCCAAATAACAATTTTTCAGCGGTGGCAAGTCAAGCATATTATAGATTTTCTTAGGCATAACGGAAATACTTGCACCAAGATCACATAAAGCATTACAATCAAAATCTTTAACCTTCATCTTAATGATGGGCTCCCAACCATCCTCTAGCTTTTTAGGAATAGAGGCTTCGCGCTCTAGTTTCTCTTCTCTAGCTTTAATGAGAGCATTTGTAATATGGTGTGTGAAAGCCAAATTTATAGCACTAGCATTAGGACTTTTAGCAAGTTTTTGCAAGAACTTTATAACTTCAGAGATGTGGCAATCATCAAAATTCAAACCATTATAATCTAAAGCAATGGGATCATCATCCCCAATGTTGGAAAAAATTTCAGCAGCTTTATCACAGGCAGTTTCAGCAGTTTTAGCAGTTTCAGGCAGTTTTTCGCGCTTTGCATTAGAAGTGGAAACATTGCTAACACCAATTCTTTTATTAGTTTTAGTAGGAGGTGCAGCAACATGTGTAGCATTAGCATTACAAGTGGTGGTAATAGTCCAAACTTTAGCTACATTCTTCTCTTTAGCTAGTTTTTCATTTTCTTCTCTATCCCACCTAGCACGCAGTTCAGCCATTAATCTTATATTCTCATTAATTCTAACTTGAATGGCATTTGCTGTAGTAGTAATTTTATTATGATGATTCTCATTAGACAAAACTTTTGATTTCAAAACATCAACATCAGCAGCAAGACTATCGACTTTAGAAGCAAGTATATCAATTTTCCCAAGCTTTTCTTCAACAGATTTGTTAAAAGCAGTTTGTGTACTAATAAATTCTTTAAGCATGGCTTCAAGTCCAGGGGGTGAACTCCTATTATTGTTGTAAGAATTCCCATAAGAATTACCATAGCCGTTGCCATTATTATAAGGATATGGCCTATAGTTGTTACTAGAATTTTTCCGGTAAGCATTGTTGTTGAAATTATTATTTTTAATGAAGTTTACATCAACATGTTCTTCTTGTGCAACCAATGAAGCTAATGGAACATTATTAGGATCAATATTAGTCCTATCATTCACAAGCATAGACATAATAGCATCAATCTTATCACTCAAGGAAGAGGTTTCTTCGACAGAATTTACCTTCCTACCTTGTGGAGCTCTTTCCGTGTGCCATTCAGAGTAATTGATCATCATATTATCAAGAAGCTTTGTTGCTTCACCAAGAGTGATGGACATAAAGGTACCTCCAGCAGCTGAATCCAATAAATTCCGTGAAGAAAAATTTAGTCCTGCATAGAAGGTTTGGATGATCATCCAAGTAGTCAGTCCATGGGTTGGGCAATTTTTAACCAGAGATTTCATTCTTTCCCAAGCTTGAGCAACATGTTCAGTATCTAATTGTTTAAAATTCATTATGCTACTCCTCAAAGATATAATTTTAGCAGGGGGATAATATCTACCAATAAAAGCATCCTTGCATTTAGTCCATGAATCAATACTATTCTTAGGCAGAGATAGCAACCAATCT
This sequence comes from Lolium perenne, assembly GCF_019359855.2. Classification (NCBI taxonomy): domain Eukaryota; kingdom Viridiplantae; phylum Streptophyta; class Magnoliopsida; order Poales; family Poaceae; genus Lolium; species Lolium perenne. Next base: position 182,203,981 of record NC_067245.2, read on the forward strand.
TTAGCTCTTCCTCTTAATGAGAAAGGGAACAATTTTAGTTTAATAATATCACCATCTACATCTTTATATTTTTGCATTTCACATAGTTCAACAAAATTATTGAGATGGGCAGCAGCATCATCAGAACTAACACCAGAAAATTGCTCTCGCATAACAAGATTCAGTAAAGCAGGTTTAATTTCAAAGAATTCTGCTGTAGTAGCAGGTGGAGCAATAGGTGTGCATAAGAAATCATTATTATTTGTGGTTGTGAAGTCACACAACTTAGTATTTTCAGGGTTGGCCATTTTAGCAACAGTAAATAAAACAAACTAGATAAAGTAAATGCAAGTAACTAATTTTTTGTGTTTTTGATATAGCAAACAAGATAGCAAATAAAGTAAAACTAGCAACTAATTTTTTTGTATTTTGATTTAGTGCAGCAAACAAAGTAGTAAATAAAACTAAGCAAGACAAAAACAAAGTAAAGAGATTGAGAAGTGGAGACTCCCCTTGCAGCGTGTCTTGATCTCCCCGGCAACGGCGCCAGAAATTTAGCTTGATGACGCGTAAAGCACACGCTCGTTGGGAACCCCAAGTGGAAGGTGTGTGATGGCGTGTATTTCACACGTTCGTTGGGCAACCCCAAGAGGAAGGTATGATGCGCACAGCAGCAAGTTTTCCCTCAGAAAGAAACCAAGGTTTATCGAACCAGGAGGAGCCAAGAAGCACGTTGAAGGTTGATGGCGGCGGGATGTAGTGCGCGCAACACCAGGGATTCCGGCGCCAACGTGGAACCTGCACAACACAACCAAAGTACTTTGCCCCAACGAAACAGTGAGGTTGTCAATCTCACCGGCTTGCTGTAACAAAGGATTAACCGTATTGTGTGGAAGATGATTGTTTGCAGAAAACAGTAGAACAAGTATTGCAGTAGATTGTATTTCAGTAAAGAGAATTGGACCGGGGTCCACAGTTCACTAGAGGTGTCTCTCCCATAAGACGAACAGCATGTTGGGTGAACAAATTACAGTTGGGCAATTGACAAATAAAGAGAGCATGACCATGCACATACATATCATGATGAGTATAGTGAGATTTAATTGGGCATTACGACAAAGTACATAGACCGTCATCCAACTGCATCTATGCCTAAAAAGTCCACCTTCAGGTTATCATCCGAACCCCCTCCAGTATTAAGTTGCTAACAACAGACAATTGCATTAAGTATGGTGCGTAATGTAACTAGTGACTACATCCTTGAACATAGCACTAATGTTTTATCCCTAGTGGCAACAGCACAACACAACCTTAGAACTTTCTGTCATCGTCCCGGTGTCAATGCAGGCATGAACCCACTATCGAGCATAAGTACTCCCTCTTGGAGTTACAAGCATCTACTTGGCCAGAGCATCTACTAGTAACGGAGAGCATGCAAGATCATAAACAACACATAGATATAACTTTGATAATCAACATAACAAGTATTCTCTATTCATCGGATCCCAACAAACGCAACATATATAATTACAGATAGACGATCTTGATCATGTTAGGCAGCTCACAAGATCCGACAATGAAGCACAATGGGGAGAAGACAACCATCTAGCTACTGCTATGGACCCATAGTCCAGGGGTAGACTACTCAGACATCACACCGGAGGCGACCATGGCTGCGTAGAGTCCTCCGGGAGATGATTCCCCTCTCCGGCAGGGTGCCGGAGGCGATCTCCTGGATCCCCCGAGATGGGATCGGCGGCGGCGGCGTCTCTGGAAGGTTTTCCGTATCGTGGCTCTCGGTACTGGGGGTTTCGTCACGGAGGCTTTTTATAGGCGGAAGGGCAGGTCAAGAGGCGGCACGGGGGCCCCACACCACAGGTCCGCGCGGCCAAGGGGGGGCCGCGCCGGCCTATGGTGTGGCCCCTCCGTGGCCCCTCTTCGTCTCTCCTTCGGACTTCTGGAAGCTTCGTGAGAAAATAGGCCCCTGGGCTTTGATTTTGTCCAATTCCGAGAATATTTCCTTACTAGGATTTCTGAAAACAAAAACAGCAGAAAACAGCAACTGGCACTTCGGCATCTTGTTAATAGGTTAGTTCCAGAAAATGCACGAATATGACATAAAGTGTGCATAAAACATGTAGATAACATCAATAATGTGGCATGGAACATAAGAAATTATCGATACGTCGGAGACGTATCAGCATCCTCAAGCTTAGTTCTGCTCGTCCCGAGCAGGTAAAACGATAACACAGATAATTTCTGGAGTGACATGCCATCATAATCTTGATCATACTATTTGTAAAGCATATGTAGTGAATGCAACGATCAAAACAATGTATATGACATGAGTAAACAAGTGAATCATATAGCAAAGACTTTTCATGAATAGCACTTCAAGACAAGCATCAATAAGTCTTACATAAGAGTTAACTCATAAAGCAATAATTCAAAGTAAAGGCATTGAAGCAACACAAAAGAAGATTAAGTTTCAGCGGTTGCTTTCAACTTGTAACATGTATATCTCATGGATATTGTCAACATAGAGTAATATAATGAGTGCAATAAGCAAGTATGTAGGAATCAATGCACAGTTCACACAAGTGTTTGCTTCTTGAGGTGGAGAGAAATAGGTGAACTGACTCAACATTAAAAGTAAAAGAATGGTCCTCATAGAGGAAAAGCATCGATTGCTATATTTGTGCTAGAGCTTTGATTTTGAAAACATGAAACAATTTTGTCAACGGTAGTAATAAAGCATATGCATCATGTAAATTATATCTTATAAGTTGCAAGCCTCATGCATAGTGTACTAATAGTGCCCGCACCTTGTCCTAATTAGCTTGGACTACCAGATCATCACAATGCATTGTTTTTACCAAGTGTCACAAAGGGGTACCTCTATGCCGCCTGTACAAAGGTCTAAGGAGAAAGCTCGCATTGGATTTCTCGCTATTGATTATTCTTCAACTTAGACATCCATACCGGGACAACATAGACAACAGATAATGGACTCCTCTTTTATGCATAAGCATATAACAACAATTAATAATTTTCTCATTTGAGATTTGAGGATTGTTGTCCAAAACTGAAACTTCCACCATGGAGCATGGCTTTAGTTAGCGGCCCAATGTTCTTCTCTAACATATGCATGCTTAACCATATGGTGGTAGATCGCTCTTACTTCAGACAAGACGAACATGCATAGCAACTCACATGAAATTCAACAATGAATATTTGATGGCGTCCCCAGTGAACATGGTTATCGCACAACAAGCAACTTAATAAGAGATAAAGTGCATAATTACATATTCAATACCACAATAGTTTTTAAGCTATTTGTCCCATGAGCTATATATTGCAAAGGTGAATGATGGAATTTTAAAGGTAGCACTCAAGCAATTTACTTTGGAATGGCAGGAAAATACCATGTAGTAGGTGTCGTGGATGTAACCACGGCAGATGCTACAGGGGGTAGCACTTCGTTGATGCGAGGGGAAGGGAACATTGCCATCTACGGGTCGAGGTGCAAGAGACGCAAGGGTTTTACCCAGGTTCAGCCCCTCCGGAGAGTAAAAGGCCTACGTCCTGCTAGATCTTTATTGCTCAGTGGAGAATTACAATGGGGGGGCTCAGTCGGCGGCTACGCCGAGAGCTTACAGGGGGGAGATTGGATCTCGAGTAAGGTGTCCTCTAGGGTTTAAGCTCGGGGGTTTATATAAGCACCCCCGATCTAGGGTTACATGGAGATAACTCCGAATCATATCAGTTGCTACTAATCCGGGATCCGCTAACCTTCTCGCAAGTAATCTCCTTGTCCAGCCGCGTGGACCTCCTCCTTGAGATCATGGCCCAGTCGCCTTAGGGCCCAGTCGCTTGGGCGACTGGCGGTCCACCCGAGCTTCCATCTTCACGGCGAGTGGGACTGGCGACCCACCCCCTATGGGCATATCCCCATCAGTAGTCCCCAAGCGCGGTGGTGAAGAAGCGCGGATCTGGAGCAAGTCTTGGAGAGGCGCGGTGATGGATCAAGGTGAGTCGCCGCCGGGCTTCCAAAGATAAAGTCGCGGGTGCGGTGCCAGTCTCCAGTCGCCAGAACTGGATCAGTCAGTCGGCGTGTGACAGTCGGCTCTAGCCAGTCGCCGTTTGCCAGTCGACGTGTAGTCATCACAGAGACACGTGGAGAGGCCAACGGCTAGATTTCACGTTGACCGAGGCGCAAACCGTTTGCATGTTGTTGACCGTTGGGCCCGACGTGACCGCTAACGGCTAGTTTAACGGCTATTCAGCCGGAGACGGCACAGATCTTGACCGTTGATTGCGGGGCGGCGATTCCGGGACGATTCAACGAACAGATTTCATCCTTAATCTGGGCGAATGCGGGCGGTATAAAGGGTTGCCCCTGGGATTAGGGTTCAACACTCCTCCGCATTCATCTCCCACCTTCTCCCCATCTCATCTTCATTCCAAACTTCACACGCATCCATGGCGACGAAAGGCTGGGGCAAGTCGAAGGTCACGCGGGAGTCTCTCCTCCCGTACGTCGCCTCCGGAGTCATCCCGGAGTTCAACCAAGAGCGATGGCGAGTTCCGCCGGCGAACGAGGCGGAGCCCCTCCCGCGGCCCGGGGAGATCATGATCTTCCTGAGCTTCCTCGATCGCGGGTTCGCTCTCCCCACCTCCGATTTCCTCCGGCAGCTGTTGGCCTTCTACAGCATCAAGGTCTCCGACCTCGGGCCGCACAGCGTCCAGCAGATTTCTCTGTTCGTGGCGCTGTGCGAATGCTACTTGGGCTGTCCGCCCTACTTCCCGCTGTGGGTGTCCATCTTCCACGGGCGGGCGACTCGGGCCAGCAAGAACAGCGAAGCACTCATCCCGAACGGGGGGATTACCTTCCAGGTGAAGTCCGGGGAAAGCTTCATCGACATGGCGCTCCCCAAGAAGGCGCAGTCGCTGTGGCGCCGTTTCTGGTTCTATGCCAAGGAGTACACTCCCCCGGGCGAGGTATGCATTCCCCAATACAGCCCCGAGCCGAGCGTCCCGCGGCGCCTCAATGTCCGGTCGCTGCCGCGCGAGCAGGAGAAGGTGGTGAAGGATATGCGCCAAGCGATCCAGGCACTAAAAGATAACGGCCTGACGGCGGTCGACATGTACAACTGTTGGCTTGGCCGGCGGCTGATCCCCCTGCGGTGCCGAGCTCACCCCATGTGGGAGTACCGGGGGCAGAACGACCGCACCCGGTCGACGGCGACCGAGTGGGACGAGGGCGAGTACCGGAAGGCGCTTGCCAAGATCACCACTGCCACCTTCACCTCCTTCGAGGACGGCTTGCAGCCCTACACCGAAGACACCCCAGCGCCTCAGGTAATGCTTCGCATGGCGACTCTGCACGGCTTGGCCGCGCTTCTTCCTTTCTGACTTGTTCCTTTGGTTCGATTACAGCGTTGGCAGAAGATCGCGGACCACCTCCCTCCTCTCGCCGGGAAGGAGCCACCGGAGATGACCGAGGGCGAGGAGGAAGAGGTCGACGAGGAGGAGGAGCGCACCGAGTCGGACTCGGAGGCGCGGGACTTCATCAGACTCCCGCGCGGGTCGAAGAGGGGTGCCGAGTCCTCGTCCCAGGGCACGGCTGAAGAGGAGGCGACCTCTCGCCCGGAGGACAAGGCGGAGCCCTCCAAGGAAGGGGCTGAGCCGCTATCGAAGCGACTGCGCCCCACTCTCCTGGAAGGGTCCATGAGGCTTCAGCGTCCCTTGAAGGACACGATCGACGCGGGAGCTCGGGCCGGCCCAGGCGTAAGAGCGATTCCCACGGTGAAGTAAGTACTTCTTGTCGAATTTGTCCTTCTTGCGACTGGACTGGGTGTCGACTCACCTCGCCTCCCTGTAGGTCCAAGAAGAAGACCCTGGCGAAGCCGCCCGCGGCCGGGGTGGCGGCCACGAGGGCGGCCGAGGCAAAGAAGAAAGCCGCGGAGAGGAAGGCGGCGCCGTCCGACCTTGGGGGTGCGGGGTCGGCTCCGGAAGAGCCTGCCGCCGCGAGCCAAGCGGAGAAGGAGAGCACCAGCCGCGTCGAGCCCACCGCCAACGTTTTTCCTCTACCCAGCATGGCTCGCGGGGGCATGGCGAGTGCGGCGACGGGTCCGGACGTTGCTCCGCCCGTGGTGGAGGAGGAGTCGACTGACGTCGGATCGACCGAGGGGCAGAAGGCACCCGAGGTCGAAGAGGACATCGTCGAGGAGGGCGGCCTGTCGGAGCCACTAAAAGAGCGCCGGTCCAAGGCCGCTAGGGACCGAGCCCCGCCCAGTGATGCCGACACGCGGGCGGGCGAAGTTCCGTCGACTGAAGCGGTGATGCGAGCGGACGGGGCGACCGAGTCACGTCATCCGCCGCCTTCGTCCTTGACCTTCACCGAGCTCCACACGGCGCTTGGTGAAGCACACGTGGTAAGTGCCGCTGAACTCGTAGTCTAGTCACCCCCAGTCCCCGAGGGTCGACTTGGTCTGAAAGGGCGAGTCGAGTCTCCTTTGTTTTTCGTTTGTTGACCTTGGCATTATTTTTGGATTCCCGCAGGCGGAGATTAAGCGATTGACCGCGCTCGTGGAGGAGGCGGCGCAGAAGAACCGGAAACTGATTGCTCTGGGCAGTAAGTCATGCCGCTCGCCGTCCTTTCTCGTTATCACCGGCCCTTGCCTTCGTTCTCACCGTCTTCTTTTCTTGTAGCAGAGGCGCAGGCGAAGGCTCTTGCCGAGGCGCGGGAAGGATTCGTCAAGGAGTCCTTCTACCGTGAAGCCGAATTCCGGGCGCAGCAGGCCGAAGAGTCCCGGAAAAAGGCAAAAGCGGAGGTGGCGGAATTGACGAAGGTCCTGGAGCAAAAGGGCCGGGAACTGGAGGACGTCATCGCCGAGTACAAGGTAAAGCTGGAGGCCGCGACTGATGCGCGGGACTCCGCACGCGGGGCTGCCGCGTCTCTGCGGGAGGAGGTGGCGGCCTTGAAGCAGCAGCACGCCAAGGAACTTGCTGCGGAGAAGGAGGCGTCCGAGGGCATCGTCCTGGCGGTGCAGGCCGAGAAGACCAACTTCGAGGCTTTCGTCAGAGAGATGTCGCGGCAGATTCTTGGTGAGTTTCTGTCTTCGTACTTGCTGTTTATTTATCGGGAATTCAAGCATCTGATCAAGGCGAGCCAGCTTCGGGGCCCAGTCCCCGAGTGTGGCGAGTCGGCTTCGGGGGCCAGTCCCCGAGCATGGCGAGTCGGCTTCAGGGGCCAGTCCCCGAGCATGGCGAGTCGGCTTCGGGGGCCAGTCCCCGAGCATGGCGAGTCGGCTTTGGGGGCCAGACCCCGAGCATGGCGAGTCGGCTTCGGGGGCCAGTCCCCGAGCATGGCGAGTCGGCTTCGGGGGCCAGTCCCCGAGCATGGCGAGTCGGCTTCGGGGGCCAGTCCCCGAGCATGGCGAGTCGGCTTCGGGGGCCAGTCCCCGAGTGTGGCGAGTCGGCGTTTAAGGGGAGTTCTCATTTTTGCTCTTCCTTGCATTGTTGATTGCAGGTACGTGCGACTTCGTGGAGACGGCGACTCCGCGGGAATGCTTGTCGACTGCGACCGCGCGTATCATCGCCTGTGCAGGGGAGATACTTGCGGCGCTCCAGTACCTGAGTCCGCGGGAGGTGATTCCGCGGGACACGCCGTCCGTCTTCAAGGCCGTGTCCAACATTCCGGCCGTTGTCGACTGGCTTCGTCGCTCCTCCTGCCGCGTTGGCATTACCATGGCTCTGAGCATGGTGCTGGCGCACTACTCCGAGGGATTCGACGTGGAGGAGGTCACCGCGGGCTTCCCTTCGGAGACTGGCGAGTTCGATGTTGCCGAAGTGCTTCGGCTGATGGATGTGGTGTGCCCCTTTGCCGACCGAGTTCTGGCGACTGCGGACTTGGAGACTCACATCCCCAGCCAAGCGGCGCCTGGAGACGCGGAGAAGGAGCCAGGCCCGGTGGACTACCCCGCGGAGCGCCTCTTCCACGCCGCGGCCGCTGGCTCGTTGTCTACATATCCGGTCGTGCTGTACACGCCGAAGTTTCGTCACGGCGATGACGGCGTCGAGCCTGTCGTAGAGGGGGCTCCGGGGTCGTCCTCGTAGTTTCCTAGGTACCTGTGTAAGAAGTAGCTTGGATTCCCGCGAGCGGGTGTTAGTTGTAAATACAATGATGACTTTTGCCTAAATGTGATTCGGCGGTTTCTTTTGAATTTGCGTTATTTGTAGCGGCGATGCTATGGAGTTGGTTCCGACTATCCATGGCTTTCAGGCCAGTCGCCTTGCGACCCCGATGAAGGCTATCGACTTGACTGTTTTCCTTTTCGAGCTGGGCGTCCCCAGTCGCAGTACGTAGTCATTATAGTACGAATAGCAGCCTCATGGGTGGAGTAGTGGTGAGTTGTAGTTTGCGCTGTTCGGATGTAGCGCGCCACTCATCGTGGCCCGGTGGGCCAGTCGCTAGGCGACTCCAAAGGGGGTCATTGCGGGCGTATTTTCCTTGGCGAGCCGCGGGTCCGTTTTGCGGGGTCCCTAGTCGAAGTACTTAGCCACGCAATTCGCCAGCCTAAGGTAGAGGAGGGCATTGGTGTGCTTTATAGCGTAGCACAAGGCGGTCGCCGTGGCCCGTGGGGGCTGGCCGAGCATGCGGCCCTGCTGTGGGTTCCAGTCGCCGTTTTCACCCGACGGCGTGAGGGATGGTGGGTGGCCGGACCTGGTGTTGCGCCCGGTCACACCGCCATGCCCGTGTTAGCCCGGCTACTTGGCCGATCGTGGACTTCTCTCATCCAGCAGCGGCGACCGGAGGTCTCTCAGTACCTAGTCGCTTGTCGCGGCGACTAAGCCGGTATGTACCGGGATGAGAGATGGGGATATCTGGCGGGAAGCTGGAGATCAAAAAATGGTCGGCGATTTTTATTAACCTTTGAATTTGCGGGTTACATTTTTTCCTTAGGTGTAAAACCGTCGGAGGAGGTTGATGTTCCAGGGACGCTCCACCTCTTTAGTGAGTGGCTCGCCTTTGTCGTCCTTGCGGATGTCGATGAGGTAGTAGGAGTCGTTGCCGAGTACGCGGCTGACGGCGAATGGTCCTTCCCAGGGTGGGGACAATTTGTGCATCCCTTTCTTGTCCTGGATTAGCCGGAGTACCAGATCGCCGACTTGGAAGGAGCGACTCCGAACGCGGCGACTGTGGTAGCGACGGAGGTCCTGCTGGTAAATGGCGGTTCTGGAGAGTGCGAGGTCTCTGGCCTAGTCGAGGAGATCGATGTCGTCTTGGCGAGCTCGCTCGTTGTCTTCTTCGGCGTAGTTGGCGACCCGAGGCGAGTCGTAGGCGATGTCCGTGGGCATGACGGCTTCGGCGCCATATACCAGGAAGAAAGGCGTGAAGCCGGTTGACCTGTTAGGCGTTGTGCGGATGCCCCATAGTACTGAAGAGAGCTCCTCTGCCCAGCAACCGGCTGCGCGCTCTAGGGGCACGACCAGGCGTGGTTTGAGTCCGTGCAGGATGCTCTGGTTTGCCCTTTCTGCTTGGCCGTTCGACTCGGGGTGGGCGACTGAGGCGAGATCGAGTCGGATACCCTTCTCTTCGCAAAAGTCAGCCATCTCCCCTTTGGCGAAGTTGGTGCCGTTGTCGGTTATGATACTGTGAGGGTAGCCGTACCGATAGATAAGCTCGCGTAGGAACTTTGTGGCCGTCTTCCCGTCGCACTTCTTTATGGGCTTTGCTTCTACCCATTTGGTGAACTTGTCCACCGCTACCAGGAGGTGAGTATATCCGCCGGGGGCCGTTTTGAATTTTCCCACCATGTCCATGCCCCATACGGCGAAGGGCCAGGTGAGGGGGATGGTCTTCAATGCCGATCCTGGCATGTGCGACTGGCTTGCATACTTTTGGCACCCGGCGCATGAACGGACAAGGGCGATTGCGTCTTCGTGGGCTGTTGGCCAGTAGAAGCCGTGACGAAAGGCCTTGGCGACGATTGAACGCGCGCCTGCGTGGTGGCCGCAGTCCCCTGCGTGGATGTCGCGCAGAATGTTGCGCCCTTCCGCCGTGGCGATGCATCGTTGGAACACTCCCGAGACACTGCGCTTGTATAGCTCATTGTTGATGATGGTGAAGGACTTGCATCTGCGCACGATGGCGCGTGCTTTGGTTTCATCCATCGGCAGTGCCTGGCTCTCGAGGTAGCTTATGTATGGCTCGGTCCAATCGATGCTGTCGACAGCGAGTGCGACTAAGGTGGAGTCGGGAGCAGGTGGCTCGGCAATGTCCAGCTCGCGTGGTGCGCGCACCGAGGGGTGGCTGAGGATGTCCAGGACGACGCCCGGAGGAGGTTGAAGTCGCTTGGACCCGATTCTGGCTAGCGCGTCGGCTTCTTCGTTCTTGCGCCTGTCGACCCACTCGACGACGTGACCGGCGAAGCTAGCGCCGGCTTGGTCGACGGCGCGTTTGTATGCGATCATGTTGGCGTCTGTGGCGTCGCAGGTGCCGGAAGTTTGGCTGGCGACTAGGTCGGAATCGCCGAGGCAGCGCAGCCGTGTCGCGCCCATCTCTTTTGCGACTCGCATGCCGTGCAGGAGCGCCTCGTACTCGGCCATGTTGTTGGTGCATGGCTCGAATCTGAGTTGCAGGACGTACTTCACTGTGTCGCCCTTTGGTGATGTGAGGACGACTCCCGCGCCCGCTCCTTCGAGGTTTTTAGAACCGTCGAAGTGCAACGTCCAATGTTTGAGGTCCGCGGGGGAGCTTGGCTGCTGGGCCTCTTCCCAGTCGGCAAGGAAGTCGGCGAGTGCTTGAGATTTGATGGCATGGCGTGACTCGTAGGTAATGTTGTGGACGCCGAGCTCGACTGCCCACTTGGCGATCCGGCCAGTTGCGTCGCGGTTGCGGATGATGTCGGCGAGTGGTGTTGAGGCGACTACCTTGATGGGGTGCTCGTGGAAGTAAGGGGCCAGTCGCCGCTGGGCCCTGAGGACGGCGTACACCAGCTTCTGGTAGTGTGGATACCGTTGCTTGGATTCGATTAAGGCTTCGCTGATGTAGTAGACCGGGCGTTGTACCAGTTGCTCCCTTCCTTCCTCCTTCCGTTCGACGACCATGACCGCGCTTATAGCGCGGTTCGACGCGGCGACGTATAGGAGCATGGTTTCTTTTGGCAGCGGGGCCGCGAGGATAGGGGCATTCGAGAGAGCGTGCTGGAGTTCCTCCAGGGCCCGCTGCGCCTCGTCTGTCCACCGGAATGATTCCGACTTCTTGAGCAAGCGGTATAGTGGCATGGCCTTATCTCCGAGCCGGGGTATGAAGCGACTGAGGGCGGCGACTCGACCGGCGAGTTTCTGCGCGTCGACTAGGCAAGCTGGCTGCTTGGTACGCATGACCGCCAGTGTCTTCTCCGGGTTGGGTTCGATGCCTCGCTTGGAGACGACGTAGCCTAGCAGCTGTCCTGATGGAACCCCGAAGGTGCACTTCAAAGGGTTAAGCTTGATCTTGTATTGCCGTAAGTTGGCGAATGTTTCGGCGAGGTCACTGACGAGGTCGGTCTGTCGAGTCGATTTGACCACCACATCGTCGATGTAGACATGCACATTGCGGCCGATCTGGCTTTCCAGGCAGCTGTTCATGCACCGCTGGTACGTTGCTCCGGCGTTCTTGAGGCCGAAGGTCATGGACGTGTAGCAGTAGGCGCCTAGGGGCGTGATGAATGCAGTCTTCTCTTGGTCTTCCTTGGCCATCTTTATTTGATTGTACCCGGAGTATGCATCAAGGAAGCATAGCGACTCAGACCCGGCGACCGCGTCGATAATCTGGTCGATTCGCGGTAGGACGAATGGGTCCTTGGGGCACGCGCTGTTGAGGCTTGTATAATCGATACACATTCGCCACGTCTTGTTCTTCTTTAGCACGAGGACTGGGTTTGCCAGCCATTTCGGGTGCTTGATTTCTATGATGAAGCCGGCAGCGAGTAGCCGGTTTACTTCTTCGGCGATTGCGCGTCGCCGTTCTTCTCCCACAGGGCGCATTGCCTGCCTAACGGGTCGCGCGGTGGGATCGACATGTAATTTGTGCTCAGCAAGTTCTCTCGGGACACCTGGCATGTCAGATGGTTTCCATGCAAAGATATCTCGATTCTCACGGAGGAACTTGATGAGCGCGCTTTCCTATTGGGCGGACAGGCTCGTCCCAATGGTAACTTGCCTACTTGGATCGTTTTCTACAAGATCTACTTGGCGAGTGCCTGCTGCGGCCTTGAAGGTTGCTGCGGACGAGTCGAGCTCGGTTGGCTTCTCCAGGATGGCGGGGTCGTTGCGGTCGACTGGGTACTTGGCGAGCTCGGCGGAGTTGTCTTGTTCGTCGGCGATGACGGCGTCGGCGAGCTTGGCGCTGTCGTCCTCGCATTCCAATGCCATCTCCGGATCGCCGTGGACGGTGATGACGCCTCGAGGCCCTGGCATCTTCATCATGTTGTACGCGTAGTGTGGGGTCGCCATGAAACGGGCGAACGCCTGTCGGCCGAGTACGCAGTGGTAAGAGCTTCGGAAGTTCACCACCTCGAACGTTATCCGCTCGGTACGGTAGTTCACGGGCGTGCCGAAGGTGACTGGCAGCGTCACCTTGCCGATCGGGAAAGCCTTCCGCCCGGGGACGATGCCATGGAACGTAACCTTGGTGCTCTCAAGGCGTGAGTCTGGTAGACCAAGCCGCTGGAAGGTATCATAGTACATGATGTTGATGGAGCTTCCCCCGTCCATCAGGGTTTTTGGTAGCCAGTAGTCGGCGACCTTGGGCCTGACGACTAGCGCCACTCGCCCGGGATACTCGATGCGGGGGGCGTGATCTTCGCGGCTCCAGGTGATGCTTTGCTCGGACCAGTTAAGCCACCGGGGCACGTCGGAAAGTATGACTGTGTGCACCGCCACTGCCCTTGCGAGGACTTTCCTGTCCCGCCGGTCGCCGACCCCGGTGAAGGTGTGGAGCGAGCCGGCGCTGCGACCGAAGCCCTCTCCCTTGTGCTGGTCTTGGTCCTTGGCGCGGTCTTTGTGCTGGTTACCGCCGTCGTTTTCCTTGGCGCGGCGGGCTCTTTCTATCTGCTTCAGGGAGTAGCAATTTCCCGTCGTGTGATTGGCGGGCTTGCCCTCCTTGCTGTGATAGATGCATGGTGCGTCTAGGAGGCTGCGGGCATCGAAGCGCTTGGGCTGAGGCCGATCCTCCCGAGGTGCACGAGTGTCACGCTGAAATGATTTTGGCTCGCGCTGCTCGTAATCGGTGGTGGCGACCAGCTCGTTGTGTCCTCCCTCTCCGCGGCGCTTGCCATTGTTAGACCGGCCGGCGAACCGGTAGTCGCCGCGCCGAGGCTCCGTGTACGCAGGGCGGCGATTGCGTCGTTGACCGTACTCGTCGTCCGAGTCGACTGTAGGGTCTTCGTCGGCGTAGCGGGTGGCGATGTCGAAGAGTTCGGAGATTGAGATATTGTCCCTGCTGACGCGACGGAGCTTGGCGCTTAGTGGTTCATATCGGCAGCAGCGTCGGAAGCAGTAGATTGCCGTGTCCGTGCTGATGCCGCTGGAGGTCGTCCACATGTCCTGCCAGCGCTGCACCCACCGGCGGGTCGACTCGCGCGGGCCTTGGACGCAGCGATCCAGGTCTTCTATGGTTGTGGCACGGGTGTATGCGCTGGCGAAGTGCTGGATGAACGCGGCGCGGGCTTCTTCCCAGGAGTCGATGCTGTTGACGGTGAGGGTGTTGAACCAGTGGCGATTGACGCCATCCATCATGAGGGGCAGGTATCGCGCTGCGAGTAACTCGGAGTGGCCCTGGATCCCCATTGCCATGGCGTACGAGTCGATCCAGACAGTGGGGTCGATGTGTGTGTCGTACTTCTCGATGTCGCGGGGTCCTTTGAACCCCACAGGGTACGGCTCGCCTCTGATCATCGGCCCGAAGCAAGCGGGGCCGATTCGGGTGAACGCGCTCTGGCGCGGGGCTTCATCGGCGTGGCGGTCGTTCAGACGATTGCGCGCCCGCCATTCTTGGTCATTGACGATGTGGGTTCGGGCGTCAACTGGCTGCCCGTTGGCGGCGACCATCACCCGCGCGGGGCGCGGCTCGACTCGGTTGTTAGACGAGTGGGCCGCACGCGGTGCTGGCGGCAGGCCGTTGTTGGCGTTGACGATTGCGCGGTTTGCCGCGTCTGACGACGCCGCGCGACTGACGGATGTGCGCGAATAGAGCCGCCCTTGCGAGTCGGCTGCGGTGTGCTGCTGCTCTAGTGCCTTGGCTACCAAAGCCTTAGCGTGCTGGACGAGGATCGCGCCGTCTCCCGTTTCGGGGATTCTTGCGAGGACGGCCTGCGCAGCTGCAACGTTGTCGGCTGGAGACGAGTGTAGTGGTAGGCCGTTGGCGTCGACCTCTGCCCGAGGGACTTCGGGTGGTGGTGGTGGTGGTGGCGGAGGTGCTCCGCGCGCCGCTCTATCTGCAGCGGCCCGACTTCCTTCCGGGATGTCAGGGTTTTGGATTCGGGCGACCCGGATTTCTCCGTCTGGGTCGTCGAAGTTGAGGCGTGCGCTGGGAAAGTCGTTCGCGCGGGCGCGCTCCATGCGCCGGCGGTTTCGCTGCTGACGATAGTGGGACACGGCCCTCACTTCGTCTTGCTCGAGGCGGAATTTCTGTCTTTCGGCGAGCTCCTTTTTCCTCTGCTCCTCGAGGGCCGCCCGGTGCGCCTCGATCTCGGTTGCGGTGGCGGTTGCGGGGAGGGGAGTGGTGAAGGCGTCGACTGGGAGCTCTTCTTCACCCCCTGCCATGAAGACTGCGGTCGGGTAGCGGTAACGCGGGGCCTCGACGGAGTCCGAGTCGTAGTCGCTGCCGAAGAGGGAGAGGATGGAGTCGTCCTCGAAGCCACCTTCGAAGTCGCTCGGGTGGGAGACCAGGGAGATAGAATCCTTGGTTGATGCTGTGGCGATGGAGCGGGCAGTCGGGGACGCAGCGGTGGATCCCGCAACCGACGTTGTAGCGATGATGTCGGTGAAGTCGGCGTCGATCGCAGCGATGACGGAGTCGATGGCCGGGATGGTGCCGGCGGAGTCGGCGGCTGGAGCGGTGTCGGCGGAGTCGGCGGCTGCCGAGGCAACGGTGGAGTTGGCGGTCGGTGCCACGACCGCCGACTCGGCATCGTCTTCCAGGGCCGTCTCAGCCTCCGCGTATACCTCGCCGGTGACCGGGCGAGTAGCAGTGAGGAGCTGCCCTGGCGCGAAGGGGTCGTGCGAGCGACTGGGGCGAGGCTCAGAGGGGTCGCTGACGCCGGCGAGCCCGACGAAGAGGTTGATGGAGCCGATCGGTACCATCCAGGCGTGCTTGAGAGGCGACGAGGCGGGCCGGTAGGTGCTCGGCTGGATGTGGAAGAAATTGCCGGTGGCGATCATCCTGCCGGAAGCAACCGGCCGCCGCATTGGCGAGTAGGGCCTCGTCGTAGCTCGAAGGCTTGATGTCCCATGCCCCACGGTGGGCGCCACTGTCGTGGATGTAACCACGGCAGATGCTACAGGGGGTAGCACTTCGTTGATGCGAGGGGAAGGGAACATTGCCATCTACGGGTCGAGGTGCAAGAGACGCAAGGGTTTTACCCAGGTTCAGCCCCTCCGGAGAGTAAAAGGCCTACGTCCTGCTAGATCTTTATTGCTCAGTGGAGAATTACAATGGGGGGGCTCAGTCGGCGGCTACGCCGAGAGCTTACAGGGGGGAGATTGGATCTCGAGTAAGGTGTCCTCTAGGGTTTAAGCTCGGGGGTTTATATAAGCACCCCCGATCTAGGGTTACATGGAGATAACTCTGAATCATATCAGTTGCTACTAATCCGGGATCCGCTAACCTTCTCGCAAGTAATCTCCTTGTCCAGCCGCGTGGACCTCCTCCTTGAGATCATGGCCCAGTCGCCTTAGGGCCCAGTCGCTTGGGCGACTGGCGGTCCACCCGAGCTTCCATCTTCACGGCGAGTGGGACTGGCGACCCACCCCCTATGGGCATATCCCCATCAGTAGGTAGGTATGGTGGACACAAATGGCATAGTGGTTGGCTCAAGTATTTTGGATGCATGAGAAGTATTCCCTCTCGATACAAGGTTTAGGCTAGCAAGGCTTATTTGAAACAAACACAAGGATGAACCGGTGCAGCAAAACTCACATAAAAGACATATTGAAAACATTATAAGACTCTACACCGTCTTCCTTGTTGTTCAAACTCAATACTAGAAATTATCTAGACCTTAGAGAAACCAAATATGCAAACCAAATTTTAGCATGCTCTATGTATTTCTTCATTAATGGGTGCAAAGCATATGATGCAAGAGCTTAAACATGAGCACAACAATTGCCAAGTATCACATTACCCAAGACATTAATAGTAATTACTACATGTATCATTTTTCAATTCCAACCATATAACAATTTAACGAAGGAGAAACTTCGCCATGAATACTATGAGTAGAAACCAAGGACATACTTGTCCATATGCTACAGCGGAGCGTGTCTCTCTCCCATAAAGTGAATTCTAGGATCCATTTTATTCAAACAAAACAAAAACAAAAACAAACCGACGCTCCAAGAAAAAGCACATAAGATGTGATGGAATAAAAATATAGTTTCAGGGGAGGAACCTGATAATGTTGTCGATGAAGAAGGGGATGCCTTGGGCATCCCCAAGCTTAGACGCTTGAGTATTCTTGATATATGCAGGGGTGAACCACCGGGGCATCCCCAAGCTTAGAGCTTTCACTCTCCTTGATCATGTTGCATCATACTCCTCTCTTGATCCTTGAAAACTTCCTCCACACCAAACTCGAAACAACTCATTAGAGGGTTAGTGCACAATATAAATTGACATATTCAGAGGTGACACAATCATTCTTAACACTTCTGGACATTGCATAATGCTACTGGACATTAGTGGATCAAAGAAATTCATCCAACATAGCAAAAGAGGCAATGCGAAATAAAAGGCAGAATCTGTCAAAACAGAACAGTTCGTATTGACGAATTTTAAAATGGCACCAGACTTGCTCAAATGAAAATGCTCAAATTGAATGAAAGTTGCGTACATATCTGAGGATCATGCACGTAAATTGGCTTAATTTTCTGAGCTACCTACAGGGAGGTGGACCCAGATTCGTGACAGCAAAGAAATCTGGAACTGTGCAGTAATCCAAATCTAGTACTTACTTTTCTATCAACGGCTTAACTTGGCACAACAAAACACAAAACTAAGATAAGGAGAGGTTGCTACAGTAGTAAACAACTTCCAAGACACAAAATAAAAACAAAGTACTGTAGGTAAAAACATGGGTTGTCTCCCATAAGCGCTTTTCTTTAACGCCTTTCAGCTAGGCGCAGAAAGTGTGTATCAAGTATTATCGAAGGGTGGTACTTCTACAGCGGGGTGTGGGCTTTTCTCAACCAGGCATAGTATATTAGATACATAAGTTTTAGCATCTCCCTTTTCATTAGTCTTAGGCGTTCTACTCTCATCAAATAAATTTTCAGGAACAGGCCAAGCATAGTTATTTTCTAGTGCATCATTCATAGCTAGGAGCTTACATGGTATTGGTGCTTTGATCTCCCCTCCATCATCAATATTATTAGTGTATCTTATTCTATCCATATCCATCTTTTCAAGGAGACTAACAAAATTAGTAGGAGAACCAAGCATATTAAATTTAGCAAACACCTTTCTAGCTTCTCTTGCTAGACCACCAAATTCTCTAAGAAGGGTTTCTAATACGAAATCTTTCTTTTCCCCTTCTTCCATATCGCCAAGTGTGAAAAACATGTGTTGGATTATAGGATTAAGATTAACAAATTTAGTTTCCAACAAGCGAACTAAGTGCGCAGCAGCAATTTCATAAGTATGCGCAAGGTCTACCAAGTGTCTATCTTCAAAATTTTCAATAGTACTAACATGATTGAAAAATTCTTCTATATTATTTCTCCCAACTATAGACCCACGTCCTACCGGTATGTCTTTTGTGGTAAAATTAAAAGGAAACATGATGAAATAAGTAAAGTAAATGCAAGTAACTAATTTTTTTGTATTTTTGATATAGCAAACAAGATAGCAAATAAAGTAAAACTAGCAACTAATTTTTTTGTATTTTGATTTAGTGCAGCAAACAAAGTAGTAAATAAAACTAAGCAAGACAAAAACAAAGTAAAGAGATTGAGAAGTGGAGACTCCCCTTGCAGCGTGTCTTGATCTCCCCGGCGACGGCGCCAGAAAATGTGCTTGATGGCGTGTATTTCACACGTTCGTTGGGCAACCCCAAGAGGAAGGTATGATGCGCACAGCAGCAAGTTTTCCCTCAGAAAGAAACCAAGGTTTATCGAACCAGGAGGAGCCAAGAAGCACGTTGAAGGTTGATGGCGGCGGGATGTAGTGCGGCGCAACACCAGGGATTCCGGTGCCAACGTGGAACCTGCACAACACAACCAAAGTACTTTGCCCCAACGAAACAGTGAGGTTGTCAATCTCACCGGCTTGCTGTAACAAAGGATTAACCGTATTGTGTGGAAGATGATTGTTTGCAGAAAACAGTAGAACAAGTATTGCAGTAGATTGTATTTCAGTAAAGAGAATTGGACCGGGGTCCACAGTTCACTAGAGGTGTCTCTCCCATAAGACGAACAGCATGTTGGGTGAACAAATTACAGTTGGGCAATTGACAAATAAAGAGAGCATGACCATGCACATACATATCATGATGAGTATAGTGAGATTTAATTGGGCATTACGACAAAGTACATAGACCGTCATCCAACTGCATCTATGCCTAAAAAGTCCACCTTCAGGTTATCATCCGAACCGCCTCCAGTATTAAGTTGCTAACAACAGACAATTGCATTAAGTATGGTGCGTAATGTAACTAGTGACTACATCCTTGAACATAGCACTAATGTTTTATCCCTAGTGGCAACAGCACAACACAACCTTAGAACTTTCTGTCACTGTCCCAGGTGTCAATGCAGGCATGAACCCACTATCGAGCATAAGTACTCCCTCTTGGAGTTACAAGCATCTACTTGGCCAGAGCATCTACTAGTAACGGAGAGCATGCAAGATCATAAACAACACATAGATATAACTTTGATAATCAACATAACAAGTATTCTCTATTCATCGGATCCCAACAAACGCAACATATAGAATTACAGATAGACGATCTTGATCATGTTAGGCAGCTCACAAGATCCGACAATGAAGCACAATGGGGAGAAGACAACCATCTAGCTACTGCTATGGACCCATAGTCCAGGGGTAGACTACTCACACATCACACCGGAGGCGACCATGGCGGCGTAGAGTCCTCCGGGAGATGATTCCCCTCTCCGGCAGGGTGCCGGAGGCGATCTCCTGGATCCCCCGAGATGGGATCGGTGGCGGCGGCGTCTCTGGAAGGTTTTCGGTATCGTGGCTCTCGGTACTGGGGGTTTCGTCACGGAGGCTTTTTATAGGCGGAAGGGCAGGTCAAGAGGCGGCACGGGGGCCCCACACCACAGGGCCGCGCGGCCAAGGGGGGGCCGCGCCGGCCTATGGTGTGGCCCCTCTTCGTCTCTCCTTCGGACTTCTGGAAGCTTCGTGAGAAAATAGGCCCCTGGGCTTTGATTTCGTCCAATTCCGAGAATATTTCCTTACTAGGATTTCTGAAACCAAAAACAGCAGAAAACAACAACTGGCACTTCGGCATCTTGTTAATAGGTTAGTTCCAGAAAATGCACGAATATGACATAAAGTGTGCATAAAACATGTAGATAACATCAATAATGTGGCATGGAACATAAGAAATTATCGATACGTCGGAGACGTATCAGTGTGATGCGTACAGCAGCAAGTTTCCCTCAGTAAGAAACCAAGGTTTATCGAACCAGTAGGAGTCAAGAAGCACGTCGAAGGTTGATGGCGGCGGGATGTAGTGCGGCGCAACACCAGGGATTCCGGCGCCAACATGGAACCTGCACAACACAACCAAAGTACTTTGCCCCAACGAAACAGTGAGGTTGTCAATCTCACCGGCTTGCTGTAACAAAGGATTAACCATATTGTGTGGAAGATGATTGTTTGTAGAAAACAGTAGAATAAGTATTGCAGTAGATTGTATTTCAGTAAAGAGAATTGGACCAGGGTCCACAGTTCACTAGAGGTGTCTCTCCCATAAGACAAACAGCATGTTGGGTGAACAAATTACAGTTGGGCAATTGACAAATAAAGAGGGCATGACCATGCACATACATATCATGATGAGTATAGTGAGATTTAATTGGGCATTACGACAAAGTACATAGACCGCCATCCAACTGCATCTATGCCTAAAAAGTCCACCTTCAGGTTATCATCCGAACCCCTTCCAGTATTAAGTTGCAAAGCAACAGACAATTGCATTAAGTATGGTGCGTAATGTAATCAACAACTACATCCTTAGACATAGCATCAATGTTTTATCCCTAGTGGCAACAGCACAACACAACCTTAGAACTTTCTCATCCTTTGTCCTGTGTCAATGCAGGCATGAACCCACTATCGAGCATAAATACTCCCTCTTGGAGTTACAAGCATCTACTTGGCCAGAGCATCTACTAGTAACGGAGAGCATGCAAGATCATAAACAACACATAGATATAACTTTGATAATCAACATAACAAGTATTCTCTATTCATCGGATCCCAACAAACGCAACATATAGAATTACAGATAGATGATCTTGATCATGTTAGGCAGCTCACAAGATCCGACAATGATAGCACAATGGGGAGAAGACAACCATCTAGCTACTGCTATGGACCCATAGTCCAGGGGTAGACTACTCACACATCACACCGGAGGCGACCATGGCGGCGTAGAGTCCTCCGGGAGATGATTCCCCTCTCCGGCAGGGTGCCGGAGGCGATCTCCTGGATCCCCCGAGATGGGATCGGCGTTGGCGGCGTCTCTGGAAGGTTTTCCGTATCGTGGCTCTCGGTACTGGGGGTTTCGTCACGGAGGCTATTTGTAGGCGGAAGGGCAGGTCAAGAGGCGGCACGAGGGCCCCACACCACAGGGCCGCGCGGCCAAGGGGGGGCCGCCGCCCTAGGGTGTGGCCCCCTCGTGGCCCCTCTTCGTCTCTCCTTCGGACTTCTGGAAGCTTCGTGGCAAAATAGGACCCTGGGCGTTGATTTCGTCCAATTCCGAGAATATTTCGTTACTAGGATTTCTGAAACCAAAAACAGCAGAAAACAAGAATCGGCACTTCGGCATCTTGTTAATAGGTTAGTTCCAGAAAATGCACGAATATGACATAAAGTGTGCATAAAACATGTAGATAACATCAATAATGTGGCATGGAACATAAGAAATTATCGATACGTCGGAGACGTATCAGTCCTTTAGAGGTGGTGTATGGTTTCAAACCCATTACTCCACTTGACTTGTTGCCTTTACCCATACATGAGAGAGTTAATATGGAGGCATCTAAGAGGGCAGATTTTGTGCGAAAGATCCATGTGAAGACTAAAGAGTTGATAGAGAAGAAAGGCAAGAGCAATGCTTCAAGGATGAACAAGAAGCGCAAGGAGATGTTGTTCAAGCCTGGTGATATGGTCTGGGTACATTTTCGCAAGGATAGGTTCCCGAAGCTGCGGAAGTCTAAATTGAAGCCTCGTGGTGCTGGTCCTTACAAAGTGCTTGCCAAGATCAATGATAATGCATACTCGATAGATCTTCCAGTTGATGAGTTTGGTGTGAGTAATTCTTTCAATATTGCTGATTTGACACCATATAACAGAGAAGACCTTGGAGCGTCGGGGTCGACGCCTTTTGAAGGGGGGGGGAGATGATGAGGACATCCCTACCACACTACCACCTTCGTCATTACCAAATGAAGATGAACCTACTGTGAAGCTCAAGTCCAGTGAAGTTAGGATTGGACCTATTACAAGAGCTCGTGCGAAGCTACTTAAACAACATGTGAACTTGTTCCTAAATGATACTTTGATTGATCAGAACTTTATACTACCTAAGTGCTATTACTTATGTATCATCAGGTATGAAGAGGAGACAAGCATCGCACGAGGAGGATCACCTTTGATCATGGTATCACAAAAGAGTTTCTAAAAAGAAATAGTTTTATTTTGGCACAAAATATTTACCAAATGGCTTACACTTCTATGTGTAACTTTTAAAATATTAAATACTATTTTGGTTTCCTAAAATAAAATGGAATGACCCATATTTTATCCTTTTTCAACTATGGATCATTCTAGTCTTCTAAAAACCCTCTACCATTTCAAAAGTTTCCAAGTAATCCTATCAAATCAAATCCATAGACACCAAAATAAATGGTATTTGAATCTGTGATCAAGATCACACCTCCATATAGTCTTAACCTTGGAAATTTACTTTTTGTCTAACAAATCAATCTCCATTGGTATACCTATCTCTGCAAGAAAATTTTCAACTTGTCCTACCATTCTGATAATCTTCTAGACTATCACCACCACTCCTTCACCTCCCTACCCTTTTTTGCTTTTTCAAATAACAAGTTGGCACTATCACCATCACCACCACCTTATTACCCCTCTTTTTATTTTTGTTTTCTTTCCAAACCTTGTGAGTTTGTGAGACCCTTGCCATGACATGATCTCTACTCTCTCCACTCACCATATCCACCCCTCTCTATTTCTTTTTCCTTCCCTCTTGTTTGCAAAACCCTAGCTAGCCATGAGTATCAAAATCAACAATCCCCTTAGGTATCACCATTTCTACTTCTCATCAAAATTTTGCAACTTGAGTACAATCATCTTCTTTCGGCTCATGCCTTTGGAAAATCCTTGCTCAACCCCACACCACCACCTTGCACCATCTAGTAACCACCTCTCTGATTTATTTTCCACCAAATAAATCACATTTAAACTACCTCTCTTTTCTCTCCCTCTCTCTCTCAAATTTGCATCAAACATGGCCAGGCCATGGTGCCCATGCACCACCCATCATCCCTGCACCCTCTTGGCCCGCACCCCACCCCTCTTGGACCCTCCCTGGACCGCCCCTCTCTTCTGCCTAGGCCCAGGGACGAGCAGCCCAGCCCTATCGACCCAAACCCTAGCCTCCAGGAGACGTGCACGCTCCCGAACCTCTCACGCGCACGCTGCACCCTTCCCGCTTGACCCCCTCCTTTCCCGCGCGCCTGCTGACGTCTACAGCATGACATCACCACGCCCCCACCTCCCCAACGTCAGCAACTCGCCCTCCATTGGCCACCTCCACCACCGTGCTCTGCCTTTGGCTGTAGCCACCACCCACACCCCGCCCGCACGGCTATAAGAAGCCCGCCCCTGGACACTTTCCTCTCCACACCACCACTTCCCCCTCCACTCCCTCTCCCCACGCCCAGGAGATCAGCAACACCCCCTGGCCCCTGCTCGCTGGAGATGAACGCGCCGGCCTGGTCACCCCAAGGATGGCGAGCCAAGCTGCGCTCACCCCGGCCCCGTTTTCCCCTCCCTCTCTATTCCATTTTGGTTGCCATGTTCTGCCAGCCCTAAGACACCCTTTTTCCATGCCCAGGACCGCCGGTAGCCGCCGCCAACCTCGCCGGACCGAGAGCTGCTGCGAGCCAACTCCGCCGGGAAGAGCAGCTGCAGCCGAGGAGAATGCCGCCGAGCTGCCCTGCACCGCGCCTGGGACGCAACCGCCCCCGCCCTGCCGTCGCCGGCAAGTCTGCCTCCCGCCGGTAAGCCTAGCCCACCCCTCCATGTCGCCTCTATCCGCCGCCCGCATCGCTGCATGGCACCGCGAGGAAGATGGCCTCGTGCCAACCGTGCGCGTGCATGGCCCAAGTGGCCATGCTGGCCATGCAACGGCCTGGCCCACCTCGGGGCCCTTCTCCCTTTATTTCTTTTTTTTCACACCTCCACCTGGGGAAACCTCCTGGGCCGGCCCACGTTTCAAATTCGCGCGGCCCAGAGTTTCCTGCCCCTTTTATTAGTTTAAAAGTGTTGTTAAATGTGTTAAAACCCAGAGAACCAAATTGAGCATAACTTGAGATCTACACATTCAAATCGAGTGAAACAAATTGTGTTAGTTCAAAAATTCAAATATCTTTCCAATGCCACTGGTCCCATATTTTTAGGATTTTTGTACGAATTTTCATACATTAAACATGATCACTGTATTCTGTTTAATGTTTGTAATTTCTAAAATTGTAGGATTAATATTTTTGGATGAATCCAATTGTGTTAATCTTGTTTTTATACTGTCCCTTTAGGAAAAATACTAATACTCTCCGTTTATGAAAGTATGTCTCTATTTGCAAATGTGTGTGTGTCACATGCAAAGTTAGAATTAAAATCCTTTTTGAATTATTCAAAACCCTTGCCATCTTTTTGTTTTAAAAATAGCCAACCTATGTTTTATTCTTGCCAAACAAAACCTTCCATTATTAACCCAAGTTCTATTGTTTTTCTTAAGATTTCAAAATGGTGTGCCATATTGTTTAGTATTGGGTAGTATTTTTGCTAGCAAAATAAAATAGGAAAAATGATTTGTGCCTTTCCAAAAATGTTTGAAAATAAGAGATGAATGCTTTTGATGCAAAACCAATTCACTTGTCTCCTTGGTGGTGTTATCTACCCGGGGGTATATAACTTGTGCCTTGGTAATACCCATACAGGCATTTTCTTATTTTTGATGCCCTCATGCTTTTATTTCAGTAACATAAATTGGGTTTTCTAGATTAAAACTCTTAAATTGTTTTGTAGTATCTTTAAGTCCTTTGTATGTTAGCCCTTAGTATAGTGATTAGCTATTGATTGTTGATTGTTGAAAGTTTGAAATTGTTGGTGCAATGTGTTGATTGTGTTCCTCTTTAATTCACGGCGATAGATTCAGGCATTGTCGAGTTGAAAGGAGAGGATGGATTTGAAGAATTTGAAGAAGTCCAGGGACAAACAAGCCAACCAAGGCTAGCCATCTCTTGATCTCTGAATGTTGAATCACATATTGTGGTTACTTTGTTGTTATTCTTGTCTCTCAATATATTTTGTGTGGTATCTACTTATGTTGATGGAGCGTGCTCACCATGAGCATGTTGGATTCTCTTTGACACCTCACCTACCATCCCCTTTAGGGAAATGGTGGTCATTATCATGATCTTGGTGTACCCTCTAAGTGTGAGGGGTATGCCCACTTATCTTTTGTGTGTCGACCTCATGACACCCTTCTTGAACCCCTTGTTGATGTTATGCATACTTACTCTTGAGTGTGTTGAACCCCTTGTTGATGTTCTGCATACTTACTCTCGAGTATGTTGAACCCCTTGTTGATCTTATGCATGCATACCCTGAGCATGTATGCCCCCTTGACCATCTATATTATCATCTTCTTAGCGGTATGATGATTAACATCTTGAACCTTGTTGACTCTTCCAACTTATGTTGATCATATACATGCTTACCCCAAGCATGTATGACCCCCTTTTGACACCGCAATAATCATCTCTTTAGTGGTATGATGGTTAGCATCACGCCCTTGTTGATAGCCTTGTTCTCCACAATAAAACCTTAGGTTGGGAAATCCCGATGTTTTATGTTTTGGAAAGACTTTGAAAACCTTGGGAAGATGTTGTCTTGCCCAAGTGTTGTTTCAAGAGAAAGGTCTTGGTGTTTTCAGAAAGTGGTGTATGGTTGGTTGTTGGCCGCCAAAGGTTGTGTGAGTAAAAAAAATGAGTTTCAAAGAAGCACTGCGTATAAGTGTTCCCCATCACAACTTTTACAGCGCAACCATAGCTACTCCAACGTGGGCACGGGGCTTACCTTGACGTTTGTTCTTCTTAGCATGAGGCACCGCACAACTATACAAGGGTACGGTTACCCCCGAGTCCGGGTTGTCATGGTTGGGACAATAGTATAATGGGAGGCCTTCGGGGCTCCCCCGTCCGGAAGACACTATGGGTCTCCTGGCTTGGCGGTGGAGCCACGCTCAAAAGGAGGTGAGCTTCCACGGTGCCGGGGAGGTACATACTCCATAGGGTAGGACCTCGTGTTAAGTCGAATGGGCGAAAGGTTATGTCCGGGTATCCGTCGTGGCATATGTCGTTATGCGAGGATGATGCCCACACGATAGGTATCCGGATAGTTATGGTGAAAGTGTGCAAACTCTGCAGAGTCAAAATTATTTGAATAGCCGCGTCCGCGGTCATGGACGGGTTGAAATGGCCATACTTAACCGGGGCTAGTTTTGTTTTAGAAAAGCTTTACAAAGAAAAAGAGAAAGTTGTTTTCGGAGTACCGGAAGGGTACAGGAAAGTGGTTGACCATGTGAAGATGGTCGGAAAGGAAATAAAAAGGGCTACTCCCATCCTAGTGTTTTATGTTGTAGAACTCTTTTGAAGTATCTTCTTTAACAAAGATATAGAGATGTCATAGAACACTCTTAGTGTCCCCTTCAACTGCGATGTTGGGATGCTATATCCACAAGAGAAACTACTTCTCTTTCTCATGCTATATCTAGAAGAGAAACTACTTCTCTTTCTCATGCTATATCCACAAGAGAAACTATTTCTCTTTCACATGCTATTTCCACAAGAGAAATTAGCTCTTCCCTCTTGTCATCTTAGATTAGCACTTGTTATCTTGCACCCTTGCAAAGTACCTTCGTGATGGTTTGCGAGTACAATTCCAATGTACTCACGGCTTTGTCCCTGGCTATTTACTTGGCCAGACTTGGTGGAACACGACGGATGAAGAAGGAGTTGGCGACGTCTATGCGAGCTAGGAACGTCTTCCCAGTCAATTGCCTGTAGGGTTTATGGCAGGTGACTTGGGCTCCGTGCTGTTGAAGTAAAGATGCTACTCTGATCTTTAGTTAGGCCCTTCGAGGCTATTATGTAAGTAATGGTCATGAGTCCTTATTGTAATTTTCGTATTCCGCTTTGTAATGGATGGTGTAATTTGATATCAGTTCGGTTATGTGTTCACGGCGCACTGATCATGGGATCGTGAACTGTATACACAACATGGTATTTCGGACAGCTAGTCCGGGGTCCCCACAGAGCTGGTATCAGAGCTATCCTGACTGTAGGAGATCTTAGTTAGCATGGACGTTAGTTAGGAAACTAGTACTTGAAAAAAAACTATTTCCAGAAATCAAATTCCCTCTTTAGTAAATGGAAGAATAGCTTCCAATTTTCTTATCCCATCAAAACTTCAAATTCTTACCTCACTCTTTGATTTCCAAAGAATTTGAAAACTTTTGACTCTACTACCTCACCTTGTTCCAAAACTAGGTTTTGGACGATGTCCCCAACTCAGACCGGAGACTCGAACTCAAAGATGGATCAATCTTTCAGGAAGACTCATGTATCTCCAACGGCAACTATTGAAGGTTGGACACCAACTCATCCGCATGCATATGGGGATGATAATGGCATGTCTTTGGTTGTCAACAAAGTCTGTCAAGGAGCTGACCTTGTTCCTCCGTGGACATGCACTTTTTGCAGTCATCTGGGATCAAGTCCTTAGTTCTTGACTAGTAATTTTTAGGCCAGCAACGAGAAGATCTTGACTTCGGGAGCACCTCAATAGCTACCCCTCTAAAGACCTCACGTTCCTAGGATGTTGAGACTAGGAGTCCTACACAGTTTTAGCCTCTGCCTCAACATCAACGACTCAACACCAGGCTGCATCACCACCATCTGCTTCGAGAATCCTTGTTGAAGACGCCAACATATGTGACCAGCCCCAAACCTATAGGATGGATAGGACAAACTCAATCACTTTGATTGAGCTACTCGATGTATTAGGCATCCCTAGATGCTTAGAGTGTCTTGCTTGGTGTGATGATTGCTTATAGTTCCCTAGTGTGCTTCTTTGAGTGACCTTTATCTGTTTGTTGTGTGTATGATCGTCTTGATCCTTCGGCCTGAAAAATACTCTTAGTGTGATAACCCAGCATAGGAAGCCTCCCTAAGATGTTTTCACCCTCACCTACCTCGCCGATGTATTGCTAACTTCTAGTTAGTTGGATAGGTTAACGAAAGGCTCTAACTCTAACCACGTTAGCAGTTGTTTTTCAACCATCAGAAAAACTAACCCAGACCCCTATCTACGCTGACTATCTTCAAGATCAGCTGGAGCATCTCTACTACACCAAGAAAGAAGAAGCCATACCTTCAAGAATGACTGCACCTCTGCGAGAAGACATACTATTTTGGACTAACCTTGGAGCATAATCGCGCTAACCTCGAGGATATCTTCTTGAAACCACCCTCTAACACACCGTCTAACAAGCTGAGAGAACAATAGCGTCAAAGCCAAGCTACATCACATGGTTCTTCTGCTCCTCATCAAGTGAAGCTCCTGAAGATACTTCAAGACTCAAGATTTTGGGCGTAGTTTGCCCGCTAACTTCTTAGCTAGTAGAAGTCAGCACCGACCCTCAAGCTCAAGATTGTCTTCGACGACCTCAGTTGCTGCTTCATATGGATATAAACCAGGCGTTTCGTCGACTTACTAACTCACCGCGCGTCCCAAACGGTTTAGTTAACACCTTGAGTGCCTCTTGAAGTTGTGGTCTGCATGTTTCCCCCGAAGATTCTTCAACTAAATGCGGAAGATCAATGACTTATTCAGAAGCCCCAAACAGTACCGCAAGGCAGAAGCTTTGAGTTTTTCCAAAAGCCCGATGACAAATCTTAAGGGTGGAAGACCTCGTCTTCCACTAAAAATTGGAGCTAACCCAAAAATCTTCAACCTTTCTAAAACACCGTTGGAAACTTGGGATGCGTTAACTCTCCTTGAAGCGGTGGATTGTAGATCGCCCCCTAAAGATGTTTTCAACTCAAGACAGGTGATCAATGACTCCTTCGAAAGCACCGACAAGACCCGTGGCCGAAGCTTGGAGTTTTCAAAAACCTCCCCTGATAAACAATTTTAAGGGTGGAAGACTTCGTCTTCTATTAAATTTAAGCTAACTCTAAAAAGTTTTCAACCCTCCTCAACCCTGATAAACAATTTTAAGGGTGCACTAACCCTCCCACAGTCTTGAACCTCCGCTAGGATCGTGAAGAAGCTACAGATCCAATACCTGCATGGAGTAGTCAACCTCTTCACGAAGCTTGCCCTCGGC
This sequence comes from Lolium perenne, assembly GCF_019359855.2. NCBI lineage: Eukaryota > Viridiplantae > Streptophyta > Magnoliopsida > Poales > Poaceae > Lolium > Lolium perenne. Next base: position 182,233,113 of record NC_067245.2, read on the forward strand.
CAGAAGTTACCATGTCTCTCAGAAGCTGAAGTTGCAACCCTCTCAACAACGGCACTTCTACAGAAGAATCGAGTCTAACTTTAGTTAAACTTTGCAACCCCTCTAGTTCTACGCTTACTAATCTCGGGACGAGATTATTTTAAGGGTGGAAGATCTGTAACACCCCAACTTTTGCAACCCTGTTTATTTGTCCTTAGTGCAAAAATTAGGGGGAACAAAAACTTTTTCTAAAGGACTAATTAAGATGATTTGTCTTGTTCTGCCTGTAATTATATTGCCTTGATCTGCTGGTAGATGAATTATCTTGATTTGCTTGTTAAGTTTTGTCTTGAGCTACCCCGAAGAACAACACCCCTAGTAGTAAAACAAGCAACTCACTAAATAAAACACATGTGTGACCCTGGAACATTCTTTTCCTTTAATAAATCCTATGCTTGGTGTTTTCCCCATAAGTACCTCAACACACTATTTCTAGTCTACAGAAAAATAGTGAAGCTATGGTCACTCTTGTATTACCTTAACCTCCTCTCTTTCAAATAATTAAACCTTTTGGCCAAAACCCCAAAAACCACTTTTTGCTTTGTCCTATGACTTAAAATCTTAATTTAAAGGATTTAGTCAAAAACCCTTCTTTTAAACTTGACTATGATCACCTTTGATCATGGTATCACAAAAGAGTTTCTAAAAAGAAATAGTTTTATTTTGGCACAAAATATTTACCAAATGGCTTACACTTCTATGTGTAACTTTTAAAATATTAAATACTATTTTGGTTTCCTAAAATAAAATGGAATGACCCATATTTTATCCTTTTTCAACTATGGATCATTCTAGTCTTCTAAAAACCCTCTACCATTTCAAAAGTTTCCAAGTAATCCTATCAAATCAAATCCATAGACACCAAAATAAATGGTATTTGAATCCGTGATCAAATACCCATGGCATTGCCTTTGCCATTAATACATCTCACATATCCATCAATCAAGATCACACCTCCATATAGTCTTAACCTTGGAAATTTACTTTTTGTCTAACAAATCAATCTCTATTGGTATACCTATCTCTGCAAGAAAATTTTCAACTTGTCCTACCATTCTGATAATCTTCTAGACTATCACCACCACTCCTTCACCTCCCTACCCTTTTTGCTTTTTCAAATAACAAGTTGGCACTATCACCATCACCACCACCTTATTACCCCTCTTTTTATTTTTGGTTTCTTTCCAAACCTTGTGAGTTTGTGAGACCCTTGCCATGACATGATCCCTGCCCTCTCCACTCACCATATCCACCCCTCTCTGTTTCTTTTTCCTTCCCTCTTGTTTGCAAAACCCTAGCTAGCCATGAGTATCAAAATCAACAATCCCCTTAGGTATCACCATTTGTACTTCTCATCAAAATTTTGCAACTTGAGTACAATCATCTTCTTTCGGCTCTTGCCTTTGGAAAATCCTTGCTCAACCCCACACCACCACCTTGCACCATCTAGTAACCACCTCTCTGATTTATTTTCCAACAAATAAATCACATTTAAACTAGGGATTTCTATTTTTGTGCCCCTGGTTCGTTAGTTGTACTCAGTTTTCCCCAGTCCCTTAGTTTTTCCTCAGTTTTCCCCTCTAGTTTGAAACACGCACAAGTGTTGGAACGGCCGGTAGCCGTCAGGTCAGAGGCCTTGACCGTTAGTCTGACCGGGTGGGGCCGCACAGGGGTAGCTCCTCCCTGACCATCTCGTGCTGACGGGTAGGGTCAGGAGACACGTCGGAGCAGCCATCCATCTATCGCTGACGTGTGGGCCATTTTATTTCTTGATTTTATACGAGGTGCTGCCAATGACAAATGGGGCCGCTCTATAGGGCTGCCGCAGCCAATGACCAGTGGGGTCGTATATTTTTCAGGAAAAGACATATATTACCGCTCTGTGGGGCTGCCGCAACCAATGACCAGTGGGGTCGTCTATTTATTTAGAGAAAATCATATATTGCCGCTCTGTGGGGCCTCCGCAGCCAATGACCAGTGGGGTCATATATTTTTCAGGAAAAGACATATATTGCCGCTCTGTGGGGCTGCCGCAGCCAATGACCAGTGGGGTCGTCTATTTATTTAGAGAAAATCATATATTGCCGCTCTGTGGGGCCTCCGCAGCCAATGACCAGTGGGGTCGTCTATTTTTCAGGAAAAGACACATATTGCCACTCTGATATATGTCTTTAGAGAATATCATAGAGAGAAGCAACAAGTTCGCTAATTAATTATTCTTAAGCTAGACCAGAGAACCGCTGGCAGCTCGTTCCGCACCGTCGGACGGAGCAGCCATCGCCAGCGCCTCATCGCGCCGCCGGCTCTGTCCCTCGGCGGCGTCGGACGGACTGCGGCGCTGCACGTCAACCACGGGTCTAGCACTTGTTTCGTCCGCACGCATTGTACCCACCGCAGGAAAGTCCGCCGCAAGAAGATCCGCCGCCCACGACGACCGGGATTTGTTCCGTGCACCAATTGGTAGTATAGCTTGGTAAGACCTCCGCTTCTGCCTCCCCCGCCCCCTAATCGATTCGGTTCCCATAATTTATTGGAGTTTGCAGGTACGAAATAGTCCTCAATGTCTGGTCGTAGCGGGTACACCAGCGAGGGTGGGGATACGATCATGTCGTGGCCACGTTCTACTTCTCCTACCTCGTCGGAAGTGCAGGTATCTAGCTTTAGCTCTCTGTACTACCGTTGAATTTGAAGTGCCGCCATGGCCTGTTGGAGTGATTTCAGTTGTTCTTTTTTCCATTATTGTTACAGTTAGCCAGGCAAGCCGATGATCCATGGTACATTTGAAAGAGCAAAGTCTAAACCCCGTGTTTTGTGCGTTTGATGACAACACTTGAGTTATCTCACCGTATGCCTTGAGTATCATTGCTAGATTTACAAGTGCACGGTGACCTCGCTGGACACTTCAAGATCGGAGAACTGAAGCGTAGTTATAGGTAGCTGTAGGTTTTCCGGTTTTGTGTGTGTTTCGCGAGCTGACATGGTTGGAGAGAAAAAGGGAAGAAAACCAGTTTTAGCCAGGCCGGTACTACCGGTACATATAGCGGTAGTAACTCTACCCCTATTGGTACCGCCTCACGGTACCGCTCTGAGTTCTGCGCTGGATTTGTCCCTCAGTACGAGTTACGGTACCTCTGCGGTACCTGGAGCGGTAGTACCGCTCACGAGCGGTAGTACCGCTCATGAGCGATAGTACCGCTCACGAGCGGTAGTACCGCCCATGGTACCGCCTAGGTACCGTAACTAGTTACGGCAGTACCGCTCTGGTACCGCTCCGGTACCGCTTTGGATCCAGTAAGGTTTGGACCCCATTGCGGTACCTCGAGCGGTACCTCTAGCGGTAGTACCGCTCTGCGTCCACGTGGACCAGATCTGAGGAATTCGAACTCAGAGCGGTAGTACCGCTTTCCAAAAGCGGTAGTACCGCTTAGGCAAAAACTGGACATAACGGTTGGATTTGGAGGAGCCTATTTAAGGGCCCCTTCTTCCCCAATTCGTTTTTATCTCTTCCCTCTCTCTCTCCTCCATTGTTGCTGAGCTTAATCCTTGAGGATCTCCCCAACCATCCAACCAATCTTGCTCAAATTTTGAGGAGTGGTGGAGGAGACCTCGATCTATAGTTCTACCAAGAGAGATTTCACCAATACTTTCTATTCCTTAGTGGATCTTGGTGTTAGGGTTCCTATTGTGGGACATTGGAGGAAGTGCATCCATGGAGGCTAGCTTGGTGTTGTACTAGCTCCATGGATTGTTGGGAGCCTCCTTGTGGTGTGGAGCTCGCCCCAACCTTGTGAAGGAATCACCGCCTTGACCGGTGCCTTAGTGGAGAAGGGGGAGCAACTTTGTGGAGCTCTCTCGAGGAAGAAGGTGAGGCCTTCCTTCGTGGTGTGGCCGCCTAGCCTCTTGTGTGAGGCTAGCACCTCCTCAACGCAGACGTACTCCCTTTTGTGGGAGGAACTGCGGGAAACAAACCTCGCCTCGTCTCTGCGCCCTCCGGTTGTCCCGCTCCTTACTCTTACTATCTTGTGATTGTTCCTTTGCTTGTTGCACTTGTTCTAGGATCATTGTAGGATCACCAACACCACTAAAGCAATCACCTTTATCTTCCATTGCACTAAAATTGAAAAAGACTAAAACTTGACTTAGCAACCATTCACCCCCCTCTTGTTCGCTATGATCCATTAAATTGGTATCAGAGCGAGGTTTTCTTGCTCGGGCTTTACCGCCTAAGAAATGGCCGAACAAGATGCGGGTGTGGCGAATGGGTCACCTTCCCTTGTGCCACCCGCTCCATCATCTCCCGTCGATACCACAACGGCTACGTTGGATGACCTCAAGAAATTGGAGTCATCCATCGTTAACCAAATGAAGGCGATGATGATGGAGTTGGTTGCTCAAAAACCAAACCCTAGTGTTGATCCTCAAGCAAGTGCCGAGAACCCCCCACCAAAAGCTACCCCCTTTCCTCTTGTTGATTTTGTCGCGCAAGCGACAAAAGATCCACAAAAGGAAGGGCTTGGGGAGACCGACACTTCAACAAAGGGGAAGGATGAGACACCGGTTGCGGAACGTCTAGGGGGTTATCATGAGGTGCCACCACCAAGTGATTACACCATAAACGTTCCAATACCTATGCCACATATCTTGTCGCATGGTTCACCACCGTTACTTGAGTCAAATAACTTTGAAAATTGGCAATTCTTGATGAAATCTCATGTGCGCGGCGCGTCTACCAAGCTTTGGCGCATTATTGAGGAAGGCTACTCACCACGAGATCCAAAGAAATTGACAAGAAGAGATGTGGTGGATGACCAACTCAATGCCACCGCCATCAATATGATTCACATGGCCGTCACGCCAAAGGACCGCGCTCATATCCGCTCGCTCAAGACCGCCAAGGAAGCATGGGATAAACTCGACAAGCTCTTCCTCGGAAATGCGAGCATCCAAAGCTCTCGTTTCGATGAAGTGAACAATATGGCCGACAATTTCGTCATGATTGAAGGAGAGACCCCCGAAGAAATGTATCGGCGCCTCATCGCTCTCGCCGTACAAATGCAAGATCTTGGAGCAACGGTCGTGGATGACCATTGGATCAAGCGCAAGTTCTACAACGCTCTCCTCCCTTATGAGGAGGTGAAGTTGACGGACATCCGCCAAAACGCCTCCTTCCGTGCTATGACATCCGATGAAGTTCTTAGCGAAGTCATCGTTTTGGACATCTCTAAGAAGAATGCAGAGGATCTCGTTGCTCGCACCCACAACACACGTAAGCCCAACCTTGCATTGAAGATGAAGGTACATGAGGCTACTGAAAGCGATGAGGATCCCATTGAGTGGGGACCGGATGATCTCAAGATCAATTATCATGAGCACATGGCTCTCGCCGCCAAGAAATTTTGGGATGGAAACAAGTCCCGAAGCACAAGACCAAGAAGATCACGTGATTCTCCAAGAAGCTTCTCCAAGAGCCCATGGGAGGGGCAAAAGGGAAGAACATGCTACAATTGCGGCGACAAGAGTCATTTTGTCGTGGATTGTATGTTTGAGAGAAGAGAAGATCATGGTGGAAGACTTATCCGCAAGGAAAAGTTCAAGTCACTCTCAAAAGGATTCTCCAAGTTCTCCCCCAAGTCCGATGACGACAAGGTCTCCTTCACCAAGAAGCCTAGAGCCTTCATCATTCGAGAAGAATACTCCTCCGATGAGGATGAAGAACGTAGGGACAAGAGCTCCAACAATGAAGGAGAGGGAGTGGCCGCCATCGCCATTACCACTCCCTCTATCTCCCTCTTCGACTCTCCAAATGAGAACCTCGCCACCAACAATGCTCGTTGCCTTATGGCAAAGGCATCCTCGGAGGTAAAATCCCCCTCCAAACCATCATCCTTGACTAATGCTCTATATATTGATGATGCCACTAGTCTCACCGTTAAACGTGAGATTATGGGTTTGGATACTTTTCTTACTAACATGCAAGGGGATACCAAGACTCATGTTGGGGCTCTCTTGAGCGAACTTGGTGCGGCACAAGACCTTATAGAGGAGAAGGAGAGATTGGAAAGGGAAGCGGCAAATGAGATTGCCTCTCTCAAAGAAGAGCTTGAAGACGAACAAAATTTGCGCATGTCACTTGAAGCTAGTGTCATCGTCCTTGAAGACTCCAACAAAGCTATTGTTTCTCAACTCACCAAGTATCGAGACGATGCTCTTGATTTGATTGGTGAGCTCAAAAAGAAGATGCTCTCTCTTGAGGAAGCCAACAAAGAAAAGGATGATGAAGATCCCAATTCTTGCCATGACGAGCTTGTTGATCAAGTTGCTTCCTTGAGGAAGCACAATGCTCTTCTCTTGGAGGTCAATGCTCTTCAAGAAGAAGCCTTGGATGAATATTACCGCTTGTGCAAAGAGAAGACCTCATGTTGCAACCATGAAGAAGAAATTTCCACTCTTGAGACCACCAAGGCCAAGCTATTGAGGTTGAGTAGCAAGCAAGAAGAGTCTTTGATGGAATGTCTCCGCATGAGCAAGGAGAAGGACACTTGTTGTGATCATGAGGAAGAAATAGCCGCCTTGAAGAGAAGGGAAGCCAAGCTCATGGAGGTAAATACCATGCAAGAGGAAGCTTTGAAGGAGTACTTTCCTTTGAGCAAGGACCGTGTGTGTTGCACTGATGAAAGTGACGTTGCCAAGATGGAGAGTGACAAGCGCTTACTCATGAAGATGAACGCTCTCCAAGAAGAAGCCTTGATGGAACATTTCCGGGTGAACAAGGCAAAGGAAGTCCAAGTGTTTGATATTTGCCACCCTCATCCGGAGCATGAAGAGGAAGTCAATCGTTTTAAGGCCAAAGTTGATAGGCTCCAAATTCAAGCCAAGTACTTAGAAGGAGTCATTGAAGCTAAAGATGGAGCCAAAGAGGGCTCTTACAATGAAGAAGGAGTGGCTACCAAGCCAAAGAGGAAGAGGAATAAGAGGACCAAGAAGAAGAAGAACAAGGGGAACATGAAGATCAACCTTGAGGAGAGTGACGCTAGCTCAAGAAGGGATGGAGTACCGAACTCCGCCTCGAAGGGTTTCACCGGCTCTAACAACCCTTCTCATGTTCTTTTTGTTGATTACTATGGACATATTCATGCTCGCTTTATTGGTCCTCCAAAGGACAATGTTGATTGGACTATTTGGGTTCTCAAACCCCTTGTTACTAACATGCTAGGACCCATTGAAAAATGGGTACCTAAATCCAAGACTTGATTCCTTGTAGGACTATGCTTCCGGTGGCGCTAAATGGGTGGTTGATAGTGGAGCCACAAGTCATATGACCGGAAGCAAAGATATTGTTGTCGACCTCGAGCCTTCTTACTCTACCGTATCATATGGCGACAACACGTGCTCTAAGGTATTGGGTCTTGGCAAGGTGGTGGTAACACCCGACATCTCACTTGTGAATGTTCTCCTCGTCGAGACCCTTGGTTACAATTTACTCTCCGTTCATCAAATTTCTCGTATGGGTCTATGCACATTCTTTGATGAACATATGGTGGTCCTCTTGTGGAGCAAGACACTCAATGTAGCTTTTGTTGGATATGTAGAGAACGGTTTGTATGTTGTCGATTTCTCCGGAAAGACAACATCTTCCGCTCTTTGCCTGTTCGCCAAAGGTGACAAGGGTTGGTTATGGCATCGCCGACTAGCCCATGTCAACATGAGGACTTTGCAAAGTCTCCACAAGGGTGGCCACATTCTCGGACTAAAAGAAGATGTCTCTTTTTGCAAAAATCGTGTTTGTAGGGCTTGCGTACAAGGAAAAATGCATGGAGCTCCTCACAAGGCCAAGACTATCATCTCTACCACAAGATGCTTGGAGCTCCTACATGTTGATCTCTTCGGTCCACCGTCTCATGAAAGTCTTGGAGGAAAGAAGTATTTCCTCGTCATCGTTGATGACTATTCACGCTATTGTTGGGTATTCTTCTTCAAGTACAAGAGCGAGACTCAACGGACCATGATGGAGTTTGCTAACCAAGTTCAACGCACGTACGACAACAAGATCCTCGCAATAAGGAGCGACAATGGAACGGAGTTCAAGAACTACACCTTGGATGACTTCCTCGGCGAAGAAGGAATCCAACACCAATACTCCACGCCATATACTCCCCAACAAAATGGGGTCGCCGAAAGGAAGAATCGAACCTTGATTGAAGCCGCCCGAACCATGATGATGGAGTACTGTTATCACCAGAAGTTGACCAAGTCAGAGGTGGGCCGCGATCAAGATGGGCTTAAAGATTATACATGGAAGAAAATACGTGAATCGGCCTTATATGAAAAGTTTGGGCTAGTTTGCCCTTGTATCTGTAATATAGTAGATCGCATCTTAGAGTAGAAGATAGAGTTTGATCCGTGCACGGTTAGGTGCACGCCTGAATTAGAAAGTACCCTGGACTATAAATATGTATCTAGGGTTTATGGAATAAACAACAACCAACGTTCAACCACAAATCAATCTCGGCGCATCGCCAACTCCTTCGTCTCGAGGGTTTCTATCGGTAAGCATCATGCTGTCTAGATCGCATCTTGCGATCTAGGCAGCACAAGCTTATTTACGTTGTTCATGCGTTGCTCGTACTGAAGCCTTTTTGATGGCGAGCAACGTAGTTATCTTAGATGTGTTAGGGTTAGCATTGTTCTTCGTATCATATGCTATCGTAATGCAACCCTTGCATATCTGGCCGCCCTTGCACCTATCTTAGGTGTAGGGGCGGCACCCCGCTTGATCATTATTTAGTAGATCCGATCTGTTACGGTTGCTCCTTGTTCTTCAAGGATTAGTTTAATATCTGCAATAGTTAGGCCTTACAAAGGGTTGGAGGATCCAGCGGCACGTAGGGTGTCGTTTGCTAGTCCCAGACAGGATGTTCCGGGGATCAACCTCGTGTTGGTTTTTAGGCCTTGTCTAGGATCAGCTTACGATCACCGTGCGTGGCCGCGAGGCCCAATCGTGAGTAGGATGATCCGATTATGCGGTGAAAACCCTAAATCGTCGTAGATCGTTTTAGCTTTATCTTGATCAAGCAGGACCACCATATATTCGTGCACCTCGTACGAATCATGGGTGGATCGGCTCCTTGAGCCGATTCACAGGATAACCTGAGAGCCGATCGAGGCTCGTATTTAATGTTTACGTGTATGCCATGCAGGAAATTAAGCGAGGCATCTCCATCACCTTCCTGACCAGGTATAGGTCAGGTGGCACGCCCTTGCACCAGCATCGGACGTGCGTACCAGAGGCTTTGCGGGCCGTCGCTCGGAGGGACTAGGGCCAGCCGCAGCCCTAAGTTGTTCCCGGCTCTACTGTGTTGCCCGTCGCTGCCCGCCGGTGGGTTTTGACCGCAACACATTCTGGCACGCCCGGTGGGACAAGCTTCGACATCAACCACATCGCCATCTACATCTGAGATGGCGGACGGCACCCCAGTCACGTACGAGGATCTGACCGACGAGCTCAAGAAGAAGTATGACGAGGTCAAAGTAATCCTCGAAGCCGACCTCATCGGCTCTTTTCACAGAACCCATTCACATGGCATCAGGTGGAAGGGGTTCTCGCCTGATGGTGCGCTCGATGGGATAGACCTCTCTGCCCCGTCAGAAGAACGCACCAGGTCCCTACGTCAGGAGATCAACTACATGGTGGCTCACTCGCTGCACCGCCACTCTGAGAACCTGGTGAACACGTTGGAGCGTGTCGCTCTCCGCGTGATCCAGGAGATCATGAGGCACCAGTACTCTCCGTCAGGACCAGCTCTCGGGACACATCAAGGAGAGATGCCACTCCAGTCCCGTCCACCGCTGCCATTTGCGTTGGCAGCACCAGAAGTGCCGAATTCACAGGCATTCGTCATCTACAAGATCGGTGGTGATCCTAGTGACTGCCAGTTCTTGCATGAGGCGCCTAAGGAGATCCCTCACGGGTACATGTGCACATACGTGCCAGACTGCGGTAACTGGGCGCTCACAAGCCAGGCCGCGACAGCAGTGACTTCTGGGAAGGCAGGAGGAACGTCAGCGACAGATCTTGAGAAGCAGACGTGGCTAACTAAGTATGCCACCCCGACGAACCTCCAGAGCTCAGCTCCTGCAGTTGGCTCAGAACTGGAAAAGCAAGCATGGCTGGCTAAGTACGCCACCCCGGCGAATCTTCAGATTTCGACTCCTGCAGCCAGCACCGCGGACCAGATCAGTATGATCCTGAGGGACCAGTTCGGCATGGTGCCGAAAAGGAGGACAATCGGCTATTCCAAGCCGTACCCCGATGAATACGAGTTGGTCCCACTACCACCCAAGTATCGGCTCCCTGACTTCTCCAAGTTCAGTGGATCAGATGGTTCCAGCTCCATCGAGCATGTGAGCCGATATTTGGCTCAGCTAGGAACGGCCTCAGCGTCGGATCCACTACGCGTGAGGTTCTTCGCACAGTCCCTCACGGGATCGGCTTTCGGGTGGTACACTTCGTTGCCGCCGGATTCGATCCGGACTTGGAAGCAGTTGGAAGAACAGTTCCACATGCAGTTTCACTCAGAAGCTTCCGAGTCTGGCCTTGCCGATCTAGCACAGATACGTCAGAAGCGTGGAGAAACTGTGGCAGAATACATCCAGCGCTTCAGAAATCTAAGGAACCGATGCTATTCGGCTCGTGTGACTGAAAAAGAAGCAGTCGAGTTGGCAGTGGTGGGCCTTGCCTCACAAATCAAGGATATGGCTTCCCAAGCAGACTACCCTTCACTGGCGCACATGGTTCAGAAACTGTCAGCATATGAACAGCGCCATCCGGACTTGTACGAGGACAAATTCAAGCGTGCGGTAGTCCTGGTTGAGGCAGATGAAGATGAAGGCTCTGCGGGAGATCAAGAGGTAGCAGTGGCTGAATGGACTCGGGGGGCAACCCCCGTGTCCTGCAAATGGGTTAAGCCACCAGGTCCGCCCAGAGGGTTCGATTTTGACGTGACCAAAACCGAGCAAATCTTCGACCTCCTACTCAAGGAGAAGTAGTTGAAGATACCCGAAGGTCTCAAATTCCCCACGGTACAGGAGCTGAACGGAAAGCCATACTGCAAATGGCATAATTCGCTCTCCCATGCCACCAACGACTGCAGGGTGTGGCGTCAGCAGATCCAAATGGCGATAGAACAAGGACGTCTGATTTTCAACCAGTACGCCATGAAGGTCGACACTCACCCCTTCCCCGCCGTTAACATGGTGGAGTCCACTTACCCTGAAGGTTGCCAGCCAGGATCCTCGTTCAGTATCAACATGGTAGGACCTGGGCACCACCCTGGCAAGGATGGAGACGAGGGCAGCTGCTCTCGTAGCAAGGACACAGAGGAGGCCGCTCCACGCGATCGGCTCCGTCACGATGACAAGCGCTACATCACAGAGGGAGAAGGTGAAGAACATAAGATATCAGCGACTCCTCTCTGATCACCTCCTCAATAAGTATGTGAGTCAATATGACCAACGCCGACGATCCAGCGATGATGATGAAAGAGACCGTCTGGCTAGAGAAGCCAGAAGACATCGTCGGCATGATCGTGATGAGGAGGAGTACGAGCGCCGTGCCAAGGAAAAATCAAGGGAGCAAGACGACAACGATAGGCACTGGGACTGCCCCTTCTTCAGACACTGCTGGGATTCAGGAATGAGCCGATTGCCTACAATCGGCAACTGCCCAGAATGTAACCAGAAGAAGAAGGAGGCAGCCAATGTGTCCGTGTTCCAACACTTAGGGCCTCTCCCGCCTCGAAACAAACGCGCTGAGTCCCCTCGGATGGAAGATCTCGAGGATTCGGAAGACGAGGGAGAAGAAGAAGACAGGTACCACCGGCCAAGGTGGTGCCCTGATGGACTCAGCCGTTCCCAAAAGCGCAGGGTTCAGCGATTGCGCGGCTTGGAGGAAGCCGAAAGGTTATACCTGCATACGCTAAGGAAGGCGCGACCTGATCTGGCCGCGAAAATTCAGCGAACCCTGGATGAAGAGGGTCGACCACGGAAAATGGAGTGGCGCCCCAAGCAAAGGAAAGCCGATGATGAAACATCGGCTGGCACAAACATGGTGTTCATCCTCCCTTCGGAGTTCAGTGCTCCAGGATTAGACGAGGCACCTGTGGCACAACTTGACTGCGGCCCACGGCCGGTTATCTTTGAGAAGCCATGAGAAAGAAGCTACAGACATCTGAAGGCCCTGTACTTGCGAGGTTATATCGATGGGAGGCCTGTCAATAAGATGCTGGTGGACACCGGAGCGGCAGTCAACATTATGCCATACTCTATGCTACGTCGGTTGGAACGCTCTAGCTCGGATCTAATCAAGACCAACGTGACATTGAGCGATTTCAACGGCCAGGCGTCTGACGCCCAAGGTGTTCTGAATGTGGATCTGACCGTAGGAAGGAAAACTATCCCTACGACGTTCTTCATCGTCGATAGCAAGAGCACCTATGCTGTTCTGCTAGGAAGAGATTGGATCCACGCCAACTGTTGCATTCCCTCCACGATGCACCAATGCATAATACAGTGGGATGGAGATGAGGTAGAGGTCGTCCAGGCCGATGACTCAGCCAAAATTTCAACGGCTGGCATGAACGCTTGGGAAGCAGCGGGCGAAGAGCCACTCTCAGGTATCAATTTGGACGACTGCGAGCGTATCGACGTGACAAAGGGCAGGGTTAGGCTAGTCTTATCCACTGGCCTGACCGAGTAGCAAGAACAAACCAATGAGAAACGTGGCGAGGCCGACCCTTTGGATCGGCCCCAAAGATCTATGAAGGAACGTTACGAAACCTTCATTGAGTGCTTCGATCAATATGGAGGCCGATTCCAGCAATCGGCCAAAATTATCCTCACCACATGTTCTGCTTGTGCTCAACATAAATTTACTTGGCAGCGGTTTTACGTCGGCTGATGAGTCAAGAAGAATCAACATTGGTCCTACCGGAGCCGACGTGCAAATACAATGCCTTGGCTAAACTACAGAGCCGATATCTGCAGTTACCTGACAGATTCGGCTCGGGGGGCACCTAAACCAGATAAACATGTGAACATGTGCAGGTGAACATGTGTGTAGTGAAATATTGGGGGTCGATTAGGAAAAATCGGCCAGTAAAAAAAAATATTCATATACTCATAGTGGGTATACAGCCGATGCGCATCGACTCAAGAGGTACAGCTGTTGAGTTACAAGGAGAGGCTCTACTGGATGAATTCCTTCCCAAGACCTCCAACTCCTTCTGCAAGACTTCAAGTTCAGCAGTGCCAGTGTAAGCATGCAGATCAGTGTAAGCATGGAGAGTCCAACAAAGGATGAGTCCAACAAAGGGAGCATACCTATCCTAGAAGCATGAGCACAGCCGATAACGAATCAAGCGGCTATGGCATTTTTGCCTGGCATGGATTAAGGTGGCGGCTTGGTTGATGTCACTTTCAGAGGTTGTTGCGTCCAGAGTCTCGGGGGGTATCAGAGTTCAAAACATCCTCACCGGAAGTTGCATCAGTCTGCCAAAGATGAGGAGCCGAGCTGATCAGCAAGGCGCAAAGGATTGAACTAGGAGGAGTTGGAAAGCCATTATGTTAAGGCTTCTTAAGTTCAAGGTACGAATTTGCTGATCGTTCCGAGCCATTTCAGTGCATCGGTTCTTTGGGCGTAAGCTTCCCTGCCACGTTTCGATGGGAGCTGAAGAGGCTCGGGGGCAGCTCGCCCTGAAAAATCTCTGCTCTGGAGAGCCGATTTTGTTGGAATCGGCTGGTTCTGCATTATAACTTGGAGGCCGATGGTAACACATTTGGCTGATTCATCACTGTTCTCGCCTTGGATGAGGCTTGGGGGGCAACTCGCCCGAAAAGTTCTTGGCCCTGGAGAGCCAATTTGGGTGGAATTGGCTGGCTCTACATCGCAACTGTCCTGAAGAGTGGTGCTTTTGTTACAGAGTTATCAGTTTCAGCATACAAGCTGATTCAGCGACAGTTCCAGGGTTCTCTTAAAGACGCCTGCTCAAGACCAAATTGCAGGCATGCTGCGATTGGCTGTGCCAAATGATGTCGTCAACGGCCTGTATCGTAGATCATCGTGAGAGACCGATGCGTTGCTATCAGTCATTGAGCATTGACTAAGCTAACAGTCGACAAAGTCAGATGAGGAAGAGTCGGCTAAATCAGCATAGAGGACATCGGCAAAATCAAAGGAAGTTTTCATTGATAATAAGATTTCTTACAAAGAGAAGCCGATTGTTCAACAAAAGGGGACAGATTACTACTGCTAATCCTATGCCGGTAGATCCCTACTCTAAGGGCTGTTGCTGTCTTCACCGTCGCTGGGGTAGCTGCCGTCATTGCTGCTGTCGACGAGTTCCTCGTTGCTGCTACTGTGACCTTCAGCGGAGGCTTCTTCCTCGTCATCATCATCGTCGTCGTCTGACCAAGCCCAGCCCCAGATGCGTTTTGGCGGCGGTTCGTCGGAGGAGGTGTCGTCCTCCTGTTCCTTCTTCATGTCGGAGGAGATGTCTTCGTCTTCGGCATCCTCTTCTTCTTCTTTGGTGACGGAGGTGAATTTACCCCGGAAGGGAGGGTCGTCGTCGTCGCTCTCCGCCTCCAGTGCTCCGTCAATCAGGAACCGGAGGTCATCCTCCCCGTCAGTTAGGGGCATGGCCCCATCTGACCAGACGAGGTCCTCGCCCTCTGGCACGAAATCGAAGTCCCACTCCCACTTGTCCCAATGCTTGGGGGCGCGCTGGTTGTACGCCTCCCTCTGGTTGTGCTCTGGAATTGACTCGCTTGAGGAAGAGGATTGGAGAGAAACGGAAGAGGAGGAATAGGACGACATGGCTATGGAAGGAGAGGGTTTTTTGGCTGACGGCTAGTTTGGAGCGGAGGGATGAAGAAGTGAACTGTTCGATGCTGTAAATAAAAGGGGATGGAATAGAGATTTATTGCTCGAGCAGTTTCCGAGGAGGTGGAGCCAAAGTTGTCAAATCGTGCAGAGAAGTTGAGAAGGCAAATCATCATGATGAAGGATACTGCGACGGTTCTGACCTGCCACGACATGACCCTTCGAAGGAAAAGCAGAGTGGTTTTGAAATTATCATTACCAAAACCAGGGGGCATGTGTTATCACCAGAAGTTGACCAAGTCAGAGGTGGGCCGCGATCAAGATGGGCTTAAAGATTATACATGGAAGAAAATACGTGAATCGGCCTTATATGAAAAGTTTGGGCTAGTTTGCCCTTGTATCTGTAATATAGTAGATCGCATCTTAGAGTAGAAGATAGAGTTTGATCCGTGCACGGTTAGGTGCACGCCTGAATTAGAAAGTCCCCTGGACTATAAATATGTATCTAGGGTTTATGGAATAAACAACAACCAACGTTCAACCACAAATCAATCTCGGCGCATCGCCAACTCCTTCGTCTCGAGGGTTTCAATCGGTAAGCATCATGCTGCCTAGATCGCATCTTGCGATCTAGGCAACACAAGCTTATTTACGTTGTTCATGTGTTGCTCGTACTGAAGCCTTTTTGATGGCGAGCAACGTAGTTATCTTAGATGTGTTAGGGTTAGCATTGTTCTTCATATCATATGCTATCGTAGTGCAACCCTTGCATATCTGGCTGCCCTTGCACCTATCTTAGGTGTAGGGGTGGCACCCCGCTTGATCATTATTTAGTAGATCCGATCCGTTACGGTTGCTCCTTGTTCTTCAAGGATTAGTTTAATATCTGCAATAGTTAGGCCTTACAAAGGGTTGGAGGATCCAGCGGCACGTAGGGTGTCGTTTGCTAGTCCTAGACAGGATGTTCCGGGGATCAACCTCGTGTTGGTTTTTAGGCCTTGTCTAGGATCAGCTTACGATCACCGTGCGTGGCCGCGAGGCCCAATCGTGAGTAGGATGATCCGATTATGCGGTGAAAACCCTAAATCGTCGTAGATCGTTTTAGCTTTATCTTGATCAAGCAGGACCACCATATATTCGTGCACCTCGTACGAATCATGGGTGGATCGGCTCCTTGAGCCGATTCACAGGATAACCTGAGAGCCGATCGAGGCTCGTATTTAATGTTTACGTGTATGCCATGCAGGAAATTAAGCGAGGCATCTCCATCACCTTCCTGACCAGGTATAGGTCAGGTGGCACGCCCTTGCACCAGCATCGGACGTGCGTACCAGAGGCTTTGCGGGCCGTTGCTCGGAGGGACCAGGGCCAGCCGCAGCCCTAAGTTGTTCCCGGCTCTACTGTGTTGCCCGTCGCTGCCCGCCGGTGGGTTTTGACCGCAACAAGTACAAGTCTAACTACAATTTTTGGGCGGAAGCTATCTCTACCGCATGCCACGCTACTAATCGTCTCTACTTTCGCAAAGGTCTTGAGAAGACACCATATGAGATCCTCACCGGCAACAAGCCAAATGTGTCATACTTCAAGGTCTTCGGATGCAAATGCTATGTGCTTGTCAAGGACACACGCCTATCTAAGTTTGATTCAAGAGCTCAAGAAGGAATTTTCGTTGGCTATGCTACGGATTCTCATGCCTATAGAGTCTTCAACAAGTCAAATGGACGGGTTGTAGAATCTTGTGATGTGACATTCGATGAAGATGATAGATCTTTGGAGGAGCGAAGTGCTTCTTGTGAGAAAGGAGATGCAATTCCCCCGGATGCCATAGGAGGGATGGGTGTTGGCATTCGCCGACCTCAAGAGCTACCCTCTATGAGTACCGGGGAAGGACCAAGTTCCACCCAAGTGGAGCCATCTACACCACAAGGCCAAGCTTCTTCCGTTGATCTTACAAATGCAAGCCAACCTCTACAACAACATCAAGTTCAACCTCAACAACTACAACAACAATCAAGTACAAGCTCACCTCAACAAGCTGAAGAACAACATCTACCGCAAGCTCAAGAACAACACTCACCGCAAGCTCATCTACAACATCAACCAACATCAAGTGACCAAGGCCAAGCTTCAAGTTCTTCTCCGAGTGGTTTGGGGATGATCTTTATGGACAATACCATTCCTAGTACCCCCGAGTCATCCGGATCTCATGATGATGATGATACCCACTTCAACAACAATGAAGGTCAAGGCGAGGACCTAAACCGTGATGAAAGCCAAGAGGATCCACAAGAATCTACTCCTTTAGCCGTCACTCGCCGTGAAGATCCTATTGCAAGACACTTGCGCCTCAAGTCCCATTCTTTGAGTAATGTCATTGGTGATCTAAAGAGCAAAGTAACCACCCGGAGACAACTAGCAAGCTTTTGTGAGCACCACGCCTTTGTCTTTATGGTGGAACCACTCAAAGTTGATGAAGCTCTTAAAGATCCCAATTGGTTGAATGCGATGCAAGAGTAACTCAACAACTTCAAGAGGAATGATGTGTGGACTCTCATGAAGCGACCCAATCATTGCCGCAATGTTATCGGCACAAAATGGGTTTTCAAGAACAAGCAAGATGAACATGGCATGGTCATCCGCAACAAAGCAAGATTGGTGGCAGAAGGCTATTCTCAAGTCGAAGGCGTGGACTTTGGTGAAACCTTCGCACCCGTTGCAAGGCTCGATTCCATCCGTATCCTTTTGGCCTTTGCCTCTCATCATGGCTTCAAGTTGCAACAAATGGATGTTAAGAGTGCTTTTCTTAATGGTCCTCTACATGAGGAGGTGTATGTGAAGCAACCCCCGGGTTTCGAGGACCCTCATTTCCCGGACCATGTCTTCAAGCTCAAAAAGGCCCTATATGGACTCAAACAAGCTCCTAGAGCTTGGTATGAGCACCTAAAGGAGTTGCTTGAAGACCGTGGTTTCGAAGTGGGGAAAATTGATCCCACTCTTTTTACTAAGAAAGTCAATGGAGAGCTTTTCATATGCCAACTCTATGTAGATGACATCATATTTGGCTCGACTAACACAAAATTCAATGATGAGTTTGCTATGTTAATGACAAATAGGTTTGAGATGTCAATGATAGGTGAACTCAAGTACTTCCTTGGGTTTGAGATCAAGCAAATGGGACAAGGCACCTTCATCAATCAAGCAAAATATCTCCAAGACATGCTCAACCGCTTCGACATGAAGGGCGCCAAGGGAATTGGAACTCCAATGCATCTCAAGTGTCAACTCTCCCTTGACGAGACTGCCAAAGCGGTGGATCCCAAGCTCTACCGTTCGATGATAGGTTCGCTTCTTTACCTTTGTGCCTCTCGCCCGGATATAATGTTAAGCATTGGTATGTGTGCACGGTTTCAAGCAAGTCCGAAGGAAAGCCACGTTGTGGCGGTCAAGAGGATCTTTCGATATTTAGTTGATACCCCACACTTCGGACTATGGTACCCAAGGGACACGGACTTTGCTTTGGTGGGCTTCACCGACTCCGATTGGGCGGGATACAAGGTTGATAGGAAGTCTACATCCGAAGCGTGTCACTTTCTTGGAAGATCTTTGGTGTGTTCGTCCTCGAAGAAGCAAAATTGTGTCTCCGTCTCCACCGCGGAAGCCGAGTATGTTGCCGCGGCAAGTAGTTGTGCGCAAATCTTATGGATGAGGCAAACCTTGCGGGACTATGGACTCGAGTATAGCAAGGTTCCTCTATTGTGCGACAATGAGAGCACCATCAAGATCGCCTACAACCCGGTTCTTCATGGGAAGACGAAGCATATTGAGATAAGGAACCACTTCATTCGAGATCACATTGCACATGGAGATATTCTTCTATCCTTCATTGGCACCAAGGAGCAATTGGCGGACATCTTCACAAAGCCCTTGGACGAGAAACATTTCATTGAGTTGAGGCATGAGCTAAATATCATTGATCCGTCGAACTTTGCTTGACCGTCGTGCGCACATACCACTCTCAAACTATATATCTAGATGAAAGGCACGCATGAACATAGGGGGAGTGCGGTTTAAATATATTGAGCTATCCCTCCCCTGATGACGCGTAAAGCACACGCTCGTTGGGAACCCCAAGTGGAAGGTGTGATGCATACAGCAGCAAGTTTCCCTCAGTAAGAAACCAAGGTTTATCGAACCAGTAGGAGTCGAGAAGCACGTCGAAGGTTGATGGCGGCGGGATGTAGTGCGGCGCAACACCAGGGATTCCGGCACCAACGTGGAACCTGCACAACACAACCAAAGTACTTTGCCCCAACGAAACAGTGAGGTTGTCAATCTCACCGGCTTGCTGTAACAAAGGATTAACCGTATTATGTGGAAGATGATTGTTTGCAGAAAACAGTAGAACAAGTATTGCAGTAGATTGTATTTCAGTAAAGAGAATTGAACCGGGGTCCACAGTTCACTAGAGGTGTCTCTCCCATAAGACAAACAGCATGTTGGGTGAACAAATTACAGTTGGGCAATTGACAAATAAAGAGGGCATGACCATGCACATACATATCATGATGAGTATAGTGAGATTTAATTGGGCATTACGACAAAGTACATAGACCGCCATCCAACTGCATCTATGCCTAAAAAGTCCACCTTCAGGTTATCATCCGAACCCCTTCCAGTATTAAGTTGCAAAGCAACAGACAATTGCATTAAGTATGGTGCGTAATGTAATCAACAACTACATCCTTAGACATAGCATCAATGTTTTATCCCTAGTGGCAACAGCACAACACAACCTTAGAACTTTCTCATCCTTGTCCCGGTGTCAATGCAGGCATGAACCCACTATCGAGCATAAATACTCCCTCTTGGAGTTACAAGCATCTACTTGGCCAGAGCATCTACTAGTAACGGAGAGCATGCAAGATCATAAACAACACATAGATATAACTTTGATAATCAACATAACAAGTATTCTCTATTCATCGGATCCCAACAAACGCAACATATAGAATTACAGATAGATGATCTTGATCATGTTAGGCAGCTCACAAGATCCGACAATGATAGCACAATGGGGACAAGACAACCATCTAGCTACTGCTATGGACCCATAGTCCAGGGGTAGACTACTCACACATCACACCGGAGGCGACCATGGCGGTGTAGAGTCCTCCGGGAGATGATTCCCCTCTCCGGCAGGGTGCCGAAGGCGATCTCCTGGATCCCCCGAGATGGGATTGGCGTTGGCGGCGTCTCTGGAAGGTTTTCTGTATCGTGGCTCTCGGTACTGGGGGTTTCGTCACGGAGGCTATTTGTAGGCGGAAGGGCAGGTCAAGAGGCGGCACGAGGGCCCCACACCACAGGGCCGCGCGGCCAAGGGGGGGCCGCGCCGCCCTAGGGTGTGGCCCCCTCGTGGCCCCTCTTCGTCTCTCCTTCGGACTTCTGGAAGCTTCATGGCAAAATAGGACCCTGGGCGTTGATTTCGTCCAATTCCGAGAATATTTCCTTACTAGGATTTCTGAAACCAAAAACAGCAGAAAACAGCAACTGGCACTTCGGCATCTTGTTAATAGGTTAGTTCCAGAAAATGCACGAATATGACATAAAGTGTGCATAAAACATGTAGATAACATCAATAATGTGGCATGGAACATAAGAAATTATCGATACGTCGGAGACGTATCAGCATCCCCAAGCTTAGTTCTGCTCGTCCCGGCGAGTAAAACGATAACACAGATAATTTCTGGAGTGACATGCCATCATAATCTTGATCATACTATTTGTAAAGCATATGTAGTGAATGCAGCGATCAAAACAATGTATATGACATGAGTAAACAAGTGAATCATAAAGCAAAGACTTTTCATGAATAGCACTTCAAGACAAGCATCAATAAGTCTTGCATAAGAGTTAACTCATAAAGCAATAATTCAAAGTAAAAGCATTGAAGCAACACAAAAGAAGATTAAGTTTCAGCGGTTGCTTTCAACTTGTAACATGTATATCTCATGGATATTGTCAACATAGAGTAATATAATAAGTGCAATAAGCAAGTATGTAGGAATCAATGCACAGTTCACACAAGTGTTTGCTTCTTGAGGTGGAGAGAAATAGGTGAACTGACTAAACATAAAAGTAAAAGAATGGTCCTCCATAGAGGAAAAGCATCGATTGCTATATTTGTGCCAGAGCTTTGATTTTGAAAACATGAAACAATTTTGTCAACGGTAGTAATAAAGCATATGTATCATGTAAATTATATCTTACAAGTTGCAAGCCTCATGCATAGTGTACTAATAGTGCCCACACCTTGTCCTAATTAGCTTGGACTACCGGATCATCACAATGCACATGTTTTGACCAAGTGTCACAAAGGGGTACCTCTATGCCGCCTGTACAAAGGTCTAAGGAGAAAGCTCGCATTGGATTTCTCGCTATTGATTATTCTTCAACTTAGACATCCATACCGGGACAACATAGACAACAGATAATGGACTCCTCTTTTATGCATAAGCATGTAACAACAATTAATAATTTTCTCATTTGAGATTGAGGATATATGTCCAAAACTGAAACTTCCACCATGGATCATGGCTTTAGTTAGCGGCCCAATGTTCTTCTCTAACAATATGCATGCTTAACCATAAGGTGGTAGATCGCTCTTACTTCAGACAAGACGGACATGCATAGCAACTCACATGAAATTCAACAATGAATAGTTGATGGCGTCCCCAGTGAACATGGTTATCGCACAACAAGCAACTTAATAAGAGATAAAGTGCATAATTACATATTCAATACCACAATAGTTTTTAAGCTATTTGTCCCATGAGCTATATATTGCAAAGGTGAATGATGGAATTTTAAAGGTAGCACTCAAGCAATTTACTTTGGAATGGCGGAAAATACCATGTAGTAGGTAGGTATGGTGGACACAAATGGCATAGTGGTTGGCTCAAGTATTTTGGATGCATGAGAAGTATTCCCTCTCGATACAAGGTTTAGGCTAGCAAGGCTTATTTGAAACAAACACAAGGATGAACCGGTGCAGCAAAACTCACATAAAAGACATATTGAAAACATTATAAGACTCTACACCGTCTTCCTTGTTGTTCAAACTCAATACTAGAAATTATCTAGACCTTAGAGAAACCAAATATGCAAACCAAATTTTAGCATGCTCTATGTATTTCTTCATTAATGGGTGCAAAGCATATGATGCAAGAGCTTAATCATGAGCACAACAATTACCAAGTATCACATTACCCAAGATATTAATAGCAATTACTACATGTATCATTTTCCAATTCCAACCATATAACAATTTAACGAAGGAGAAACCTCGCCATGAATACTATGAGTAGAAACCAAGGACATACTTGTCCATATGCTACAGCGGAGCGTGTCTCTCTCCCATAAAGTGAATGCTAGGATCCATTTTATTCAAACAAAACAAAAACAAAAACAAACCGACGCTCCAAGAAAAAGCACATAAGATGTGATGGAATAAAAATATAGTTTCAGGGGAGGAACCTGATAATGTTGTCGATGAAGAAGGGGATGCCTTGGGCATCCCCAAGCTTAGACGCTTGAGTCTTCTTAATATATGCAGGGGTGAACCACCGGGGCATCCCCAAGCTTAGAGCTTTCACTCTCCTTGATCATGTTGCATCATACTCCTCTCTTGATCCTTGAAAACTTCCTCCACACCAAACTCGAAACAACTCATTAGAGGGTTAGTGCACAATAAAAATTAACATATTCAGAGGTGACACAATCATTCTTAACACTTCTGGACATTGCATAATGCTACTGGACATTAGTGGATCAAAGAAATTCATCCAACATAGCAAAAGAGGCAATGCGAAATAAAAGGCAGAATCTGTCAAAACAGAACAGTTCGTATTGACGAATTTTAAAATGGCACCAGACTTGCTCAAATGAAAATGCTCAAATTGAATGAAAGTTGCGTACATATCTGAGGATCATGCACGTAAATTGGCTTAATTTTCTGAGCTACCTACAGGGAGGTGGACCCAGATTCGTGACAGCAAAGAAATCTGGAACTGCGCAGTAATCCAAATCTAGTACTTACTTTTCTATCAACGGCTTTACTTGGCACAACAAAACACAAAACTAAGATAAGGAGAGGTTGCTACAGTAGTAAACAACTTCCAAGACACAAAATAAAAACAAAGTACTGTAAGTAAAAACATGGGTTGTCTCCCATAAGCGCTTTTCTTTAACGCCTTTCAGCTAGGCGCAGAAAGTGTGTATCAAGTATTATCAAAGGGTGGTACTTCTACAGCAGGGTGCGGAGTGTTCTCAACTATGCATATTATCTTTTCTATGTGAGTTTCAGAGGCTCCCTTTTCATTAGTCTTGGGCTTGCTACTCTCATCAAACAAATCTTCAGGAACAATCCAATCAAAATTCTTTTCTAGTGCCTCACACATTCCCAAGAGCTTGCAAGGTATTGATGTTTTAATATCCCCCTCATAATTAACTTTATTAGTGTACTTTTGTCTATCCTTTTCCATCTTCTCAAGGGTACTGGCAAAGTTGGTATAAGAACCTAGCATATTATATTTAGTGAAAACTTTTCTAGCTTCTCTCGCTATTCCCCCAAATTCTTTAAGAAGGGTTTCTAATACAAAATCTTTCTTTTCCCCTTCTTCCATATCACTGAGTGTAAGAAACATATGTTGAATCATAGGATTAAGATTAACAAATCTAGCTTCTAATGCGTGTACTAAAGAAGCAATAGCAATTTCATAAGTGGGGGCAAGTTCTGCCAAGTGTCTATCTTCAAAATCTTCGACCGTACTAATATGAGTGAAAAAATCTTCTATATTGTCTTTCCCAAGGATAGACCCTCGACCTACCGGTACATCTTTAAGAACAAACTTAGGAGGAAACATTATGAAATAAGTAAAGTAAATGCAAGTAACTAATTTTTTTGTGTTTTTGATATAGCAAACAAGATAGCAAAATAAAGTAAAACTAGAAACTAATTTTTTTTTTTGTATTTTGATTTAGTGCAGCAAACAAAGTAGTAAATAAAACTAAGCAAGACAAAAACAAAGTAAAGAGATTGAGAAGTGGAGACTCCCCTTGCAGCGTGTCTTGATCTCCCCGGCAACGGCGCCAGAAATTTAGCTTGATGACGCGTAAAGCACACGCTCGTTGGGAACCCCAAGTGGAAGGTGTGATGCGTACAGCAGCAAGTTTCCCTCAGTAAGAAACCAAGGTTTATCGAACCAGTAGGAGTCAAGAAGCACGTCGAACCATATTGTGTGGAAGATGATTGTTTGTAGAAAACAGTAGAACAAGTATTGTAGTAGATTGTATTTCAGTAAAGAGAATTGGACCGGGGTCCACAGTTCACTAGAGGTGTCTCTCCCATAAGACAAACAGCATGTTGGGTGAACAAATTACAGTTGGGCAATTGACAAATAAAGAGGGCATGACCATGCACATACATATCATGATGAGTATAGTGAGATTTAATTGGGCATTACGACAAAGTACATAGACCGCCATCCAACTGCATCTATGCCTAAAAAGTCCACCTTCAGGTTATCATCCGAACCCCTTCCAGTATTAAGTTGCAAAGCAACAGACAATTGCATTATTATGGTGCGTAATGTAATCAACAACTACATCCTTAGACATAGCATCAATGTTTTATCCCTAGTGGCAACAGCACAACACAACCTTAGAACTTTCTGTCACTGTCCCAGGTGTCAATGCAGGCATGAACCCACTATCGAGCATAAATACTCCCTCTTGGAGTTACAAGCATCTACTTGGCCAGAGCATCTACTAGTAACGGAGAGCATGCAAGATCATAAACAACACATAGATATAACTTTGATAATCAACATAACAAGTATTCTCTATTCATCGGATCCCAACAAACGCAACATATAGAATTACAGATAGATGATCTTGATCATGTTAGGCAGCTCACAAGATCCGACAATGATAGCACAATGGGGACAAGACAACCATCTAGCTACTGCTATGGACCCATAGTCCAGGGGTAGACTACTCACACATCACACCGGAGGCGACCATGGCGGCGTAGAGTCCTCCGGGAGATGATTCCCCTCTCCGGCAGGGTGCCGGAGGCGATCTCCTGGATCCCCCGAGATGGGATCGGCGTTGGCGGCATCTCTGGAAGGTTTTCCGTATCGTGGCTCTCGGTACTGGGGGTTTCGTCACGGAGGCTATTTGTAGGCGGAAGGGCAGGTCAAGAGGCGGCACGAGGGCCCCACACCACAGGGCCGCGCGGCCAAGGGGGGGCCGCGCCGCCCTAGGGTGTGGCCCCCTCGTGGCCCCTCTTCGTCTCTCCTTCGGACTTCTGGAAGCTTCGTGGCAAAATAGGACCCTAGACGTTGATTTCGTCCAATTCCGAGAATATTTCCTTACTAGGATTTCTGAAACCAAAAACAGCAGAAAACAGCAACTGGCACTTCGGCATCTTGTTAATAGGTTAGTTCCAGAAAATGCACGAATATGACATAAAGTGTGCATAAAACATGTAGATAACATCAATAATGTGGCATGGAACATAAGAAATTATCGATACGTCGGAGACGTATCATCCCCCCATAATGCATAAAGAAATGCAAAACATATGCTATTTGTCAATTGAGTGACTTATGAGCTTCATGTTGAGTTGTAGTCCGTGAGTCCTAGATACATCTACGCGACCTCACACTACTACACTCTTACGCGGTGGCTTCGGCCACCAACCTCCTCCTTGAGGAGTTTTTCGGTTCTTTGTGTTTCTTTGTGACCTTCTTTTTGTCCTTCTTCTTTGCTATCTTTTTCTTCATGTTTTTGGAGCATCCCACTCAAGCTTGTTTTTCCTTTTGGTTTTTGCAAGCTTGGTTGTATCTTCTTTTTCTCCATCCTCCTAGTTTCTCTACTCTCCTTTTTGGTGTTCTGATGCCAAAGGGGGAGAAGTTCCTATGTGGATGGGGACCTTTGTTGTTTGTAGCCTTTTGATCCTAGTTGCTTATCTTGTCTTGTGGCTACATCAACAACTCTATGGAGGTATCTTATGGTGAGTTTGGGTATTCTCAAGGCTATGGTATGATAACTTCACCCAAATCTCCTTACATGATCTTATGTTACCTCCATATTGCGCATATGTTATTTGAACATGATCTTGTATCCTTTTTACATATGTGCTTGGTTTGTAAAATCTAGGGGGAGTTATGCCTCTTAGACGTGTGTATTTTGTATTCAAATACATATTCAAAGTATGCACACGTTTAGGGGGAGCTCCGTCGAGCTTTTGCAAATCTAAGAATCTCATCATAATATCATATGCTTTTGAAAAGTCTTGTGTTGTCATCAAACACCAAAAAGGGGGAGATTGAAAGAGCAAAGTCTAAACCCCGTGTTTTGTGTGTTTGATGACAACACTTGAGTTATCTCACCGTGTTCCTTGAGTATCATTGCTAGATTTGCAAGTGCACGGTGACCTCGCTGGACACGTAAGATCGGAGAACTGAAGCGTAGTTATAGGTAGCTGTAGGTTTTCTGGTTTTGTGTGTGTTTCGCGAGGTGACATGGTTGGAGAGAAAAGGGAAGAAAACCAGTTTTAGCCAGGCCGGTACTACCGGTACCTATAGCGGTAGTACCGCTACCCCTATTGGTACCGCCTCACGGTACCGCTCTGAGTTCTGCGCTGGATTTGTCCCTCAGTACGAGTTACGGTACCTCTGCGGTACCTGGAGCGGTAGTACCGCCCATGGTACCGCCCAGGTACCGTAACTAGTTACGGCAGTACCGCTCTGGTACCGCTCCGGTACCGCTTTGGATCCAGTAAGGTTTGGACCCCATTGCGGTACCTAGAGCGGTACCTCTAGTGGTAGTACCGCTCTGCATCCACGTGGACCAGATCTGGGGAATTCGAACTCAGAGCGGTAGTACCGCTTTCCAAAAGCGGTAGTACCTCTTAGGCAAAAACTGGACATAACGGTTGGATTTGGAGGAGCCTATTTAAGGGCCTGTTCTTCCCCAATTCGTTTTTATCTCTTCCCTCTCTCTCTCCTCCATTGTTGCTGAGCTTAATCCTTGAGGATCTCCCCAACCATCCAACCAATCTTGCTCAAATTTTTAGGAGTGGTGGAGGAGACCTCGATCTATAGTTCTACCAAGAGAGATTTCACCAATACTTGCTATTCCTTACTGGATCTTGGTGTTAGGGTTCCTATTGTGGGACATTGGAGGAAGTGCATCCATGGAGGCTAGCTTGGTGTTGTACTAGCTCCATGGATTGTTGGGAGCCTCCTTGTGGTGTGGAGCTCGCCCCAACATTGTGAAGGAATCACCGCCTCGACCGGTGCCTTAGTGGAGAAGGGGGAGCACCTTTGTGGAGCTCTCTCGAGGAAGAAGGTGAGGCCTTCCTACGTGGTGTGGCCGCCTAGCCTCTTGTGTGAGGCTAGCACCTCCTCAACACAGACGTACTCCCTTTTGTGGGAGGAACTGCGGGAAACAAACCTCGCCTCGTCTCCGCACCCTCCGGTTGTCCCGCTCCTTACTCTTACTATCTTGTGATTGTTCCTTTGCTTGTTGCACTTGTTCTAGGATCATTGTAGGATCACCAACACCACTAAAGAAATCACATTTATGTTCCGTTGCACTAAAATTGAAAAAGACTAAAACTTGACGTAGCAACCATTCACCCCCCCTCTTGTTCGCTACGATCCATTCAACATTGCATACCAAGATGAATCAACCCAGTGGTGTAGCCAGAGGATGGATTTGGAGGAGAAGGTGGCCAATTTAGGTGATGAAATGGCCCGTAAAAACCTGATGATATTCGAGCTGAAGCGTATTGTGGAGGAAGAAAAGAAGAATTCAGAGCTTATTCGCAAGGAGAAGTTGAGAGTTGAGACAGATCTTGCCGTATTTGATCAAGTGGTAGAAAATCTAGAACATGAACTTAAAGTGATGGGAGAGGAGAAAAGTAGATTCATCTGGGCAGTTTTATTAGGTGTCATCCCTGTCCTAGCAGTTATGTGGTTCTGGTAGACGATTTAGTATAGAATTGTTATTCAGTAGATGGCTCTAACCACTGTATTTTGTTGTGGCTCTAAGCACTGTATTTTGGCGTACAATTTCCTAGTTGTGCTAAGTAATGCACACGATAATTTTAGCATGCATGAACATTTTATAAAAGTGAAGGGATCCCAAAAGTGAAAGCATGTACCAGCCTCCGGATCAAATACATATCAATATCTTCCCAATCAAGTTGGGATAGAATTCAAATCATACATACGGATGTACATGGACACATCAAGAACGTGGAGAAGCTTTTCTTGAGACGGAGGTAGTAGTTCGAACAATTTTATCCCAATTGGAAATTGAAAAATACAAATTTATCATAATTTATCCCAATTTGCGGCGTCGAACACGGCCGCGCAGCGATGGGCAAGAAAGGCCGGGACGACGGGCGGCTGAGGGGTGGTCATCTACGCCATCCGCCGTTGAAGCAATGTTATCGGCGATGGCTTCAATGTTCGTGGCATCGATGACCACTGTCAGAACCGCCGCTGTCTTGGTATACTTCATCAGCGACGGATCTGCGGAGGGTTGGATCGGCGGCTTTGCAGCGCGGTTGTAGACGATGGCTTCAATCGTCGTGGCATCGATTCGCACTCTCGGCACCGGAAGTGAGACATCAACAGGCTCCGACATTGAAGGCTGGGTCTGCGCCGTCGAAGCGATGTTGTAGGCTATGGCTTCAATATTCGTGGCATCGATGACCACTGTCGGCACGGCCGCCGTCTTGTTGTCCTTCATCAGCAACAGATCTGAGGAGGGCAACGGAAGTGAGACATCAACAGGCTCCGACATTGAATGCTAGATCTGCGCTGTCGAAGCGATGTTGTAGGCGATGGCTTCAAGTTCGTGGCATCGATGACCACTGTCGGCACGGCCGCCGTCTTGGTGTTCTTCCTCATTCAACAGATCTGAGAAGAGAAACGAAAGTGAGACAGAGAGAGACATTTCAACTATTTCTGACGGTTAGATCCTCACCGGCACTCTTAGATCCACGCCGCACGCACGGTTAGATCCGCGCCGCCGCACACCGTCGCACGCACGGTTAGATCCGCGCCGCCGCACGCCACCGCATGCACGGTTAGATCCGCGCCGCCGCACGCCGCCGCACGCACGGTTAGATCCGCGCCGCCGCACGCACGGTTAGATCCGCGCCGCCGCGACCGCCGGAGTAAGAGAGGAAATAGGAGAGAGGAAGATGCGACTGGAATATGCGACTGCCAGGGTTGGTAGGTATGTGCTCTGCTCTTGTCTCCGTATGCGTCCATCGTGGTAGAGAGAGATATACAGGCCGTCCGATCATAAATGATCGAACGGTGCAACCGTTCGTTGAGCTTTCAACCAACCAAGATCCGTGTGACATACATCTCGACCAATCAGAGATCAGCCAGTGAGTACAAGTTAGGAAAACTGAGTAGAACTAAGAGGGGGAAAAGTGAGGAAATGTTTATCGGAAGGGCAAAACTGAGTAGGACTGAGTAAAACAAGTGGGCCCGTAGGGGGAAAACTGAGTAACACTAAGTAAAACAGGGGCACCCAAATAATAAAGGGACTAAGGGAAATTGAAGCTTTTGGCATAAAAATTGTAAAATTGTGTTATTTGAATAATATATTACATTTTGGCTGACTAGATATTGTTTGCAATTCTAAGATACACAAGTGTGACGAATTTGGACTCATTTGGACAAAGTTTGTAAGCATAGTGGGTATTTGGGAGGTGTATTGAGCAGAAAGCCCTGCATCTTCATAGCTAGTAGCTCATGGACTAGGAAGTGATTTTGAAGCTAAAAACTTCATATCTCTATATTTCCTTTTCCATTATTATTTATCTAGGTTGTAGGTAACATAACAAGACTCCATGGGAAGGTTCCACCATGTTTTCAATTATTTTGAATTAAACCCTAAACCCTAAAACCCTAAACCCTAGAGAAAATGATAAATGTGGCTTAAATGTGGCATACAAATTTTTCATACAAATTCAAATTGTTGAACACAAAGGGATCCCCAATACAAAGGGAACCCCAATACAAATTGTTCATACAAATTCAAATTGTTCATACAAATTCAAATTGTTGAATACAAAGGGATCCCTAATACAAAGGGAACCCCAATACAAATTGTTCATACAAATTCAAATTGTTCAACACAAAGGCATCCCCAATACAAAGGGAACCCCAATACAAATTGTTCAACACAAAGGCATCCTCAATAAAAAGGGAACCCCAATACAAATTGTTCAACACAAAGGGATCCCCAATACAAAGGGAACCCCAATACAAATTGTTCATACAAATTCAAATTAGTTGTTCAGAATAAAATCTTTCTCTTGCTCCTGGTGTGACTCGCTGGGGCCACCACCTTACTCCGGGTAACCCTACCAGGGATATTACCGGTGTCTACCTTCCTTTTGCCCTCTTTCTTGTTCTTCTTCTTCTGCGAAGCTTGTGCTTTTTCTTCTGCCATCAGCTCTTCGAAGTTAGCACTAGTCTAGGCCATACCACTTTCGAAGCAATCTCGATTATACTATTCCCTCTCCTCTGGACTCATCGGTTGAAGCAGCTCTACATCCATCTGTTCCCTCTGCTCTCGATCCATCGGTTCAAGCAGCTCTACATCCATCTGTTCCCTCTGCTCTCGATCCATCGGTTCAAGCAGCTCTACATCCATCTGTTCCCTCTGCTCTCAATCCATCGGTTCAATCTCCTCATGTTCAATTGCTGCTTCAATCTCCTCTGCATTTGCTGCTTCAATCTCCTCATGTTGAACTGCTGCTTCAATCTCAAGTTGAATTGTTGCTTCATTCTCCTCTGCATTTGCTGCTCCCGCCTGATCTTCCATTCCAAAAGCTGGGTCAACTCCATTTTTACAAAGCCTAGCAATGTGTCCAGGGATTCCACAACGTTTGCACTTACATTTTCGAATCGGTGCACCACCCTCTGCACTAGCTATGATCCTATTCTTCCTCGGCCTACCTGCCGGTCTAGTCAATACTGGAGAGTACAGTTTGAAGCCTGGATCGACTTTCATCCATTGGTCTTTTCCCAACAAGGTAGGAACATTCATAGCATATGCAGCCCTAAATTTGGCAACAGAGAAATACTCTGACACATAATGATCAACTTCACCATCTTCACCCCTATAACACTCATGAAAAACAATGCGTGTATGCAGGGTATCCCACGGATCTGCCATCCCCTACAATGGCATGTCCTATCAACCAAACTCACTAAATACCTCCACTGCCTGTTTTTACTGTCAGTGTAGGTTACCTCAGCCTCCATTCCTTTTCTGACGCATTGCATCCTCAATTGTTTTGCCCTGTCATGCAAAGACTTAATCAAAGATGGGAGCATGAGATGGCCAGCATATTTTGTGGATGCAATTCTTTGACGTAGATCGATCTTTATCATGATCATCTGCCTAATCTTATCAAATATTTGCCACAGCATAAGCCCTTTCAATGACTTGACCTTTGAATTGAAACTCTCTGCAAGGTTACTTGTTACATAGTCTACCTTTCAAATTTCATTGAATTGGCTTCTTGACCACACCCTACCATGATGTTCATCCAACTACTCCTTCACCCCAGGTTTTTGTTTATACAACACATCCAAATGAAACAGATGCTTCCTAGAGCTGCATGTGTATGAAGCTGGCCATAGGTTGTCAGTAAAAACTTTACCCTTGAATTTCTTTGTAAAATTCTATACCAAGTGTCGCATACATTCCCTATGCTCCACTCGAGGGAATACTGCTTCTACCGCAGTCTCCAAACCTTTGCAAGCGTCTGTGTGGATAACAAGTCCTGGTGGATGACCTATAAGGTCGCGCAAATTCTGCAGAAACCAAGTCCTACTTTCCTGTGACTCAACCTCCAAAACTCCATAAGCAACAGGGAACATCCAATTATGTCCATCAACTGCAGTAGCAGCAACTAGCTGTCCTTTAAACCTGCCATGAAGAGATGATGCATCCATGGCCAAATAAGGCCTGCAACCGTCCAAAAAGCCTTTCCAGCAAGCTTTGAAACAAACAAAAGCCCTTCTAAAACATTCCTTGTGCATTACCTTCCCGCTTTTCAATTTGTAGGGAACTGTATGCTTGTCTATCGCTACAAGACTGCCTGGACTAGCCATCTCCACTTCAGCTTTGAAAGTGTAAAGCAACTAAAATCTTTCATTCCATGGACTATTGGTCTTGTCAAGAGCCATCTATCTATTATATTATTAAAACAACAGACAACCAATGGTTTAGATTAAGCAAATCAATAATAGCGGCCAAGATTAGCTTCGTAAACGCGGTGTCGATTTGGATATATGCGTATAAACGAGTGCCCTTCTTCCCCACGTACCCAGGAGACATACACGAAATCAATTTCTAATCTAATCTGCCGTCTAATCGGCCGCCACCTCTCCTGCGGCACGCAAGCAGCAAGCCAGCTAATCGACAAACTCCTGCGAAAACAATTCCTAACCTAATCTGCCGCCGCCTCTCCTGCAGTGCGCAAGCAGTCAAGTCGGCCAGTCGAAGAACTCCTGCGATGGGCCGTCGGCGGCAGCTACGCGTGTGGCAGGCGCTACGATCCAGATGAAGTCGGCCTGAGGAATCAATCATTATCAATGGTGATATCATCTATCGATGTCATGTGCAGCTTCAGGTACAGCGCCCTGCTCGATCGACGCGGCACTACCGTCCTCAGGACGTATATACGTCGATTGCGTTGGCACGACCGTCCTCAATCCACGTCCACAGCAGACGAGCAGTGTGCGTGCACATGTGTGTATGCATGCAGTATGCATTGACATGCCCGGATTTTGAAGTTGTGCCTTCTTCAATTCCAGATCGGGTCTCTACTACTAGGCTTTCCTGAAGAAGATTCTCAGGTTCTCATTTATAAGATTCAGTTTCACCAAAAGGTATTCTCTGTTTCAAGGAATCCATATGGTTTTGTTTACTGGACCAGTAGTTCAGTTTATTCGCACCCAATGACCAAATAGGATATAAGTATCTTGGGAAGCACAAACTATATATGTTTGGGTCTGACTGTAAACTTCTGATCGTACTATTTGCAGGGAAAGAATAGGATACAATCAAGATATCAGGAAGGTGGCCTCTTGAGACGTAAATTTGCAGCAACCAAGAGATACAATATTGATGCTGAAATATCCTCTTACAAGTTTTTTCCTGATTTTCTACCTTTAAAATCACCCCAGTAACAATGATATTAAGTCTCATAATGATCACTACTTTTTGCATGTTTCACAGAACTATGTAGAAGTAATAACCCCTAACTTGAAGAGGATGAATGGCTACTACAGCCGATCTTTCTGGCAAATTCCTGGACAGGACTATCCGCACGTAATAATCGCTAACTTGAAAATTATGTTGTTTCTGCTCAATATATACTAACAGGGTGTTTGCTTAGGCTTATTTATGTTTTTTTTTTTGGTTTAGAAGGTCATCATAATCTTCAGTTAAGAGCCATCATGCAACAACTTCGGCAGACTTCGTTTAATTTCTTTCTTTTTATAGCTGTCATAATCTTTTGAATAACGGTTTCCGAATACATAACAATAGTGTTTCAGTAAAATCTTCTACGATAATTTCAGGTAGCTTTTACTTCTTGCAGTATTTTCTATGTCTCAAAACAGCAGTTTAGTTCATAGATTTGTAGTTAAAAAAACTATGCATGTTTCCTGAACTCTCATCTAAATGATTCAGAGTGGGAAAGTATTGAGTCATTTCATAATAAATTAAGCAGGATTGATAAGTGCATGATGTGACAAAAAATAGCATTCTATAATGCTCATCTCTCTCTTAGGAACATGTATGATGAATAATGGATTGGGTAAAATAATTAATAAAGTGTACATGCTCATTGCTGGACCAGTAGTTCAGTTTATTCGCACCCAATGACCAAATAGGATATAAGTATCTTGGGAAGCACAAACTATATATGTTCGGGTCTGACTGTAAACTTCTGATCGTACTATTTGCAGGGAAAGAATAGGATACAATCAAGATATCAGGAAGGTGGCCTCTTGAGACGTAAATTTGCAGCAACCAAGAGATACAATATTGATGCTGAAATATCCTCTTACAAGTTTTTCCTGATTTTCTACCTTTAAAATCACCCCAGTAACAATGATATTAAGTCTCATAATGATCACTACTTTTTGCATGTTGCACAGAACTATGTAGAAGTAATAACCCCTAACTTGAGGAGGATGAATGGCTACTACAGCCGATCTTTCTGGCAAATTCCTGGACAGGACTATCCGCACGTAATAATCGCTAACTTGAAAATTATGTTGTTTCTGCTCAATATATACTAACAGGGTGTTTGCTTAGGCTTATTTATGGTTTTTTTTGGTTTAGAAGGTCATCATAATCTTCAGTTAAGAGCCATCATGCAACAACTTCGGCAGACTTCGTTTAATTTCTTTCTTTTTATAGCTGTCATAATCTTTTGGATAACGGTTTCCAAATACATAACAATTGTGTTTCAGTAAAATCTTCTACGATAATTTCAGGTAGCTTTTATATCTTGCTGTATTTTCTATGTCTCAAAACAGTAGTTTAGTTCATAGATTTGTAGTTAAAAAAACTATGCATGTTTCCTGAACTCTCATCTAAATGATTCAGAGTGGGAAAGTATTGAGTCATTTCATAATAAATTAAGCAGGATTGATAAGTGCATGCTGTGACAAAAAAAATAGCATTCTATAATGCTCATCTCTCTCTTAGGAACATGTATGATGAATAATGGATTGGGTAAAATAATTAATAAAGTGTACATGCTCATTGGAAATAATTTGAATTCTTTGGTTGTGATCTTTAGAGATGCCTAAATTTTAGAAGATGAAGCAATTCACATAGGGTCCTTAAAAACATTCTTAGTTTACTGTTAGAAGAGAGATATGTTCTGGAGAACACATACAAAGTTCTGATGTCTGTGTAAGTGCGCGAGATTTAATCATAGAAGGATAGTCTAGGATTTAAGTATGTTCATTATGGTAGAACTTCATTGCATGGATAAGAGAAGGATAACACGTGTGTGTTAATGCTTTTTTAGTTGCTGGAGTACGAGGAAAGAATACACATTGAATGGAGTTTGACGAAAATATACATAATGGAACGTGGAGCCTTAAAAATGAATTTAGTTTACTTTTGCATTTCTTCATGTGGAATTTTTTTATCACCTAGATGGAAACAGTGGAGTATCTTTTAAAATATCCAAAAATGACACGGTGGGGACCTTCCCCACTATATTTGTGTCAAAAAAAATAACAGTGGAGCAAGAGGGATGCTTTAAAACAAGACTATGGTAAATATATAGGCCTCTTCTCTTCAATTGTTCAAAAATATGGTATCAGCAAAGAAAAAGATACACAAATTAGAATTATGTCCGTCCTAGCCACCGTGGGTCTGAAGTGGTAGACTTCATGAATTAACTAACGGTTCAGATTACATTAGATCTGAGAGTCTTTATTTATTACAGTATAATAAAAAGTCTAAGATGAAAGATAAGAAATGTAACGAAATATATATAGAAAGGAAATCGAGTGACAAGGTCCGTTCTACCACAAATCTAATGAAAACAGATGAGTAAGAAATTCGACTTTTGCATAGCATGTTTGTGCTTGACTATATGCACGCGGACCAGATGGAGAGCAGTATAAGTGAATTGTTAAAAAAGAGAAATTCCTGACTATTGAGTTCCGTCTCATGTATTACCCACACGAGTCACAGTGGCATGTTGAGTTGGGCATGATGCGCCGTAGAACATGTGTTATAACCCAGAAGGTAAAACAATTCACATGGCGTGTAATTTAATGGTTATTAGTGTATATATCATATATTATTTATTTTTAGATCATTCCACATCATACTAAGAACATAAATAGATTAGACATGAAGATTCAGACAACCATAATTCTAGGCGCGCAATTTGTGCGGGCCACCCAGCTAGTTTCCTTTGCATAGAACATCCTCATGTAAGGTACTTCCATTTTATACTTCTCAGCCACCTTTTTTACGAGTGCTGTTGGACCAAGTGAAGGAGTTTCTCTCAGCCAATCTAGGATTATATCTGCTAACCACCTAGTCTTCGCTAGCTTTGTTTTCAGCTCTGGCTCTCCCCCTAGAGGTGGACACCTATGGATCTCCTTATTCTTCTTTATCTGAAACATAATGATAAGGGATGTCAGTAATAGATAACAAATTTTACACCGTGATCTAAATACACAACTGGTTGGCGTAGTACCTGAACCAAGCTGCTTCTGCGCATTGTGGATGCATGCAGCCTCCACCTACACCTTGGGTATGTGAATTTAACTGTGAACCTACCTGGCGCACTTTTAATAACCTCATAATTATTCTTAGGGAGAATGTGATATGTAGTAATTGCATTACGGCAGTCCATCATCGTTTGAAACACAGTGCCTTCTGCAAGCCGGGGATCCTCCCTGTTCCACTCAATTGTTGGCAAGTCTTCACCTTCGTAATCGGCTAAA
Organism: Lolium perenne; assembly: GCF_019359855.2. Classification (NCBI taxonomy): domain Eukaryota; kingdom Viridiplantae; phylum Streptophyta; class Magnoliopsida; order Poales; family Poaceae; genus Lolium; species Lolium perenne. Next base: position 182,269,626 of record NC_067245.2, read on the forward strand.
ACGAGGCTGTCATCATTCTCATTCTTCTCTTCATCATCAGTGTCATCAAATCTGGCACCAAAAGCAATATCTTCCATGTATTGATCCTCCATTGCCTGCTTACTGCATCGATCTACCAATTCAGGAAACATCAACTCATCCTCATCATCTTGAGGAGACTGATCCTCAATGTCTGCATCGTCCTCCACATCGACCGTACGAACGATCTGGCTACCACTAGCACTGGGGACAGATGGTGCTGCTGTGGACCTACAAGGAGCGCCGCGGCGCACATTGTTAGCAGAGGCAGCAGCAGTAGAGAGACATGATGCCCGACCACCTAATGATGCCCTAGCACCAGAGAGAGATGATGCCCGGCCCCTATCCACATGGATACCAATTTTACCGAACCGGCAAGAAGCATTCAAAGCAAAAAGAATTCCCAGATCGTCGTCGGAAATTAGTGGAACAAATCTTCCCTCCTTGTTGTGCAAATATTCGAAATGAACTGCGTCGTCAGAGCTCCAGCTGTACTGAGCGCAGATGTTAGCTTTCAAATTCCTCAACGAGATGGTGGTTGCAACCACCGCAGGGAAGTAAAACCCATTCTTATAGCGTTTAGAATCACGCGTAAAGCTAGAATCCAGCCTAACCACCAGCCGAAAAGCCAGCGCTGGATCAATCCTATTCGAAAAGCAACGCAGTTAGTTGAGCAACAACGATTGGCGCTCAAAAACTGCCTACTGTTAATTCACATAGGCAGACGATGCTTACCCAGATGGAATCCATGCGTTAGATCCCTCCGATTCCCAATCTTCTCCGCGGCTGACGGGAAGAGTTGGCACACAAGATGGACATACAAACTCCGCGACAGGGGTAGATCTAGATCTGGTGGAGGCGGAGCCCTCTCCGCCTCCCGGGGATGGTGGTGGGGACAGGGGCGGCTCGGCGGCGGACGACGCCATAAGGTAGGAGGGCAGGACGGCGTGGTGGCGGAGGGGCGGTGTGTGAGCTCCTCCAGTCTCGGGTGGAGTGGAAAGCTTTGGGTGAGCTCCTCCAGTCAACAGTCAACATAGTTCGAAATAAACGGTCAATTCAACACAAACGCGGCTCCCTAGCCATCACCGGTAACGGGGAAGGCCTCTGACCAGACGGCAACCCTCCCGTCTGAGCGTCTGCGAGGGGTTTCAAACTAGATGGAGGGGAAAACTGAGGAAAAACTAAGGGGCTAGGGAAAACTGAGTACAACTAACGAACCAGGGGCTCGAAAATAGAAATCCCTTTAAACTACCTCTCTTTTCTCTCCCTCTCTCTCTCAAATTTGCATCAAACATGGCCGGGCCATGGTGCCCATGCACCACCCATCAACCCTGCACCCTCTTGGCCCGCACCCCACCCCTCGTGGACCCTCCCTAGACCGTCCCTCTCTTCTGCCTAGGCCCAGGGACGAGCAGCCCAGCCCCATCGACCCAAACCCTAGCCTCCAGGAGGCGTGCACGCTCCCGAACCTCTCACGTGCACGCTGCACCCTTCCCGCTCGACCCCCTCCTTTCCCGCGCGCCTGCTGACGTCTACAGCATGACATCACCACGCCCCCACCTCCCCAACGTCAGCAACTCGCCCTCCATTGGCCAACTCCACCACCATGCTCCACCATTGGTTGTAGCCACCACCCACACCCCGCCCGCTCGGCTATAAGAAGCCCGCCCCTGGACACTTTCCTCTCCACACCACCACTTCCCCCTCCACTCCCTCTCCCCACACCCAGGAGATCAGCAGCACCCCTTGGCCCCTGCTTGCTGGAGATGAACGCGTCGGCGTGGTCACCGCAAGGATGGCGAGCCAAGCTGCGCTCACCCCGGCCCCGTTTTCCCCTCCCTCTCTATTCCATTTTGGTTGCCATGTTCTACCCGCCCTGAGACACCCTTTTTCCGTGCCCAGGACCGCCGGTAGCCGCCGCCAACCTCACCGGACCGAGAGCTGCTGCGAGCCAACTCCGCCGGGAAGAGCAGCTGCGGCCGAGGAGAATGCCGCCGAGCTGCCCTGCACCGCGCCTGGGACGCCACCGCCCCCGCCCTGCCGTCGCCGGCAAGTCTGCCTCCCGCCGGTAAGCCTAGCCCGCCCCTCCATGTCGCCTCTGTCCGCCGCCCGCATCGCTGCATGGCACCGCGAGGAAGATGGCCTCGTGCCAACCGTGCGCGTGCATGGCCCAAGTGGCCATGCTGGCCATGCAACGGCCTGGCCCACCTCGGGGCCCTTCTCCCTTTATTTCTTTTTTTCACACCTCCACCTGGGGAAACCTCCTGGGCCGGCCCACGTTTCAAATTCGCGCGGCCCAGAGTTTCCCGCCCCTTTTATTAGTTTAAAAGTGTTGTTAAATGTGTTAAAACCCAGAGAACCTTCAAATTGATCATAACTTGAGATCTACACATTCAAATCGAGTGAAACAAATTGTGTTAGTTCAAAAATTCAAATATCTTTCCAATGCCACTGTTCCCATATTTTTAGGATTTTTGTACGAATTTTAGTACATTAAACATGATCACTGTATTCTGTTTAATGTTTGTAATTTCTAAAATTGTAGTATTAATATTTTTTGATGAATCCAATTGAGTTAACAATTTTTTTATACTGTCCCTTTAGGAAAAATACTAATACTCTCTGTTTATGAAAGTATGTCTCTGTTTGCAAATGTGTGTGTGTCACATGCAAAGTTATAATGGAAATCCTTTTTGAATTATTCAAAACCCTTGCCATCTTTTTGTTTTAAAAATAGCCAACCTATGTTTTATTCTTGCCAAAAAAAACCTTCCATTATTAAACCAAGTTCTATAGTTTTTCTTAAGATTTCAAAATGGTGTGCCATATTGTTTACTTCCTAGTATTGGGTAGTATTTTTGCTAGCAAAATAAAATAGGAAAAATGATTTGTGCCTTTCCAAAAATGTTTGAAAATAAGAGATGAATGCTTTTGATGCAAAACCAATTCACTTGTCTCCTTGGTGGTGTTATCTACCTGGGAGTATATAACTTGTGCCTTGGTAATACCCATACATGCATTTTCTTATTTTTGATGCCCTCATGCTTTTATTTAAGTAACATAAATTGGGTTTTCTAGATTAAAACTCTTAAAGTTGTTTTGTAGTATCTTTAAGTCCTTTGTATGTTAGCCCTTAGTATAGTGATTAGCTATTGATTGTTGATTGTTGAAAGTTTGAAATTGTTGGTGCAATGTGTTGATTGTGTTCCACTTTAATTCACGGCGATAGATTCGGGCATTGTCGAGTTGAAAGGAGAGGATGGATTTGAAGAATTTGAAGAAGTCCAGGGACAAACAAGCCAACCAAGGCAAGCCATCTCTTGATCTCTGAATGTTGAATCACATATTGTGGTTACTTTGTTGTTATTCTTGTCTCTCGATATATTTTGTGTGGTATCTACTTATGTTGATGGAGCATGCTCACCATGAGCATGTTGGATTCTCTTTGACACCTCACCTGCCATCCCCTTTAGGGAAATGGTTGTCATTATCATGATCTTGGTGTACCCTCTAAGTGTGAGGGGTATGCCCACTTATCTTTTGTGTGTCGACCTCATGACACCCTTCTTGAACCCCTTGTTGATGTTATGCATAATTACTCTCGAGTGTGTTGAACCCCTTGTTGATGTTATGCATACTTACTCTTGAGTATGTTGAACCCATTGTTGATCTTATGCATGCATACCCTGAGCATGTATGCCCCCTTGACCATCTATATTATCATCTTCTTAGCGGTATGATGATTAACATCTTGAACCTTGTTGAATCTTCCAACTTATGTTGATCATATACATGCTTACCCCAAGCATGTATGACCCCCTTTTGACACCACAATAATCATCTCCTTAGTGGTATGATGGTTAGCATCACGCCCTTGTTGATAGCCTTGTTCTCCACAATAAAACCTCAGGTTGGGAAATCCCGATGTTTTATGTTTTGGAAAGACTTTGAAAACCTTGGGAAGATGTTGTCTTGCCCAAGTATTGTTTTAAGAGAAAAGTCTTGATGTTTTCAGAAAGTGGTGTATGGTTGGTTGTTGGCCGCCAAAGGTTGTGTGAGTAAAAAAATGAGTTTCAAAGAAGCACTGCGTATAAGTGTTCGCCATCACAACTTTTACAGCGCAACCATAGCTACTCCAACGTGGGCACGGGGCTTAACTTGACGTTTGTTCTTCTTAGCATGAGGCACCGCACAACTATACAAGAGTCTGATTACCCCGAGTCCGGGTTGTCATGGTTGGGACAATAGTATAACGGGAGGCCTTCGGGGCTGACCCGTCCGGAAGACACTATGGGTCTCCTGGCTTGGCGGTGGAGCCACGCTCAAAAGGAGGTGAGCTGCCACGGTGCCGGGGAGGTACATACTCCATAGGGTAGGACCTCGTGTTAAGTCGAATGGGCGAAAGGTTATGTCCGGGTATCCGTCGTGGCATATGTCGTTATGCGGGGATGATGCCCACACGATAGGTATCCGGATAGTTGTGGTGAAAGTGTGCAAACTCTGCAGAGTCAAAACTATTCGAATAGCCGCGTCCGCAGTCATGGACGGGTTGAAATGGCCATACTTAACCGGGGCTAGTTTTGTTTTAGAAAAGCTTTACAAAGAAAAAGAGAAAGTTGTTTTCGGAGTACCGGAAGGGTACAGGAAAGTGGTTGACCATGTGAAGATGGTCGGAAAGGAAATAAAAAGGGCTACTCCCATCCTAGTGTTTTATGTTGTAGAACTCTTTTGAAGTATCTTCTTTAACAAAGATATAGAGATGTCATAGAACCCTCTTAGTGTCCCCTTCAACTGCGATGTTGGGATGCTATATCCACAAGAGAAACTACTTCTCTTTCTCATGTTATATCTAGAAGAGAAACTACTTCTCTTTCTCATGCTATATCCACAGACAAGAGAAACTATTTCTCTTTCACGTGCTATTTCCACAAGAGAAATTGGCTCTTCCCTCTTGTCATCTTAGATTAGCACTTGTTATCTTGCACCCTTGCAAAGTACCTTCATGATGGTTTGCGAGTACAATTCCAATGTACTCACGGCTTTGTCCCTGGCTATTTACTTGGCCAGACTTGGTGGAACACGACGGATGAAGAAGGTGTTGGCGACATCTATGCGAGCTAGGAACGTCTTCCCAGTCAGTTGCCTGTAGGGTTTATGGCAAGTGACTTGGGCTCCGCGCTGTTGAAGTAAAGATGCTACTCTGATATTTAGTTAGGCCCTTCGAGGCTATTATGTAAGTAATGGTCATGAGACCTTATTGTAATTTTCTTATTCCGCTTTGTAATGGATGGTGTAATTTGATATCAGTTCGGTTATGTGTTGACGGCGCACTGATCATGGGATCGTGAACTGTATACATAATAGGGTATTTCGGACAGCTAGTCCGGGGTCCCCACAGAGCTGGTATCAGAGCTATCCTGACTGTAGGAGACCTTAGTTAGCATGGACGTTAGTTAGGAAACTAGTACTTGGAAGAAAAAACTATTTCCAGAAATCAAATTCCCTCTTTAGTAAACGGAAGAATAGCTTCCAATTTTCTTATCCCGTCAAAACTTCAAATTCTTACCTCACCCTTTGATTTCCAAAGAATTTGAAAACTTTTGACTCTACTACCTCACCTTGTTCCAAAACTAGGTATTGGACGATGTCCCCAACTCAGACCGGAGACTCGAACTCAAAGAGACTCATCCAAGATACTTCCGATGCAATCACCCCGTGATCATCATCACCACCGTTGCTTACTGAGAAGATCGGGCCACCCCTTATCATGGGGCTTATCATGTTTGCTTATGGGAGAGGTTACAGTCAATGAATCTGACACACTCAGAGACGTATGTATTTTGCAATTCATTTGCGTCTTCACGCATCACTCATTTTCCAAATGAGTCGGCATTAATCGTATATGTTCGGTCTTCTGGTGGAACCTTCATTCTGCGGTCTGAAATATGTCACTAATATTGTCATACACAATATAGCTTCAAAGTTCTGACATTATCGGAACTACACCAAGTTCTCAAAGAACTTCTCGACTTAACATCCTCAGTCATTGTCAAAACAATGACATACTCTGCCTTCATTTGTAGAATCTGTCACAATATTTAGAACTCTTCTAAATCTAGCACAGATTTATTCTAGCTCATTGTGCTACCTTTTAATCAATACTTAGCTTAATTGAGATTTTATATGTGACCAAACTAATATCGGTGTAACACCTTACAGCGATTTGTTTGTCATTGTCCCATATAAAACTATATATATCCTTGGTTCTTCTAAAGCACTCAGGGATATTCTTACTGTCGTCCAATGATCATCACATGAATCATTCTGGTATATGCTCCTAACTTTTTAGAGCACCAGACATCTGATTTTGTACATATTATCCGTGATCTAAAATCACTCATGTGTTTTTACTCATCGAGGGTCAAATACACTCAAGTCTTGTTAAACCTTCACATGGAAAAGAACATCTTCTTAATATTTTTATATTGAACTACTTCAATATTCATTCTATGTACTTTAAACTTATTATATGTTTCAATCTATCTTCATAGATCTTGACACTAAATATGTTTCATCCTTTCATTGAAGTTAATTCTCAATGAAACCTTTTTAATCAAGTATATAATTACATCATTTATAACCAACTATATGTCATCTACATAAAGTATTATAAATATGTCTCAGCACTCCCACTTAATTTCTTGCAAATGCAAGCTTCTTCATCGTTTCTGATGAAATCAAAAACTCTTTGACTATTTTATCCGGTGAAGATTCCAACTCTGTGATACTCACTTCAACCAATTGAAGTTCGTATACCTATCTAGTATTCCACGAACCAGCAAAACTCTTGGTTGTATATTGTATACACCTTTAATACACACTTTTGTTAAGTAATGTATTTTTCCATCCTACTAGCATATCTCATAAAAAAATATGTAGTGATTACTAGAATAATCCACATAGACTATAAGCATCGCTACGGAAGATCTAATCTTATCGTAGTCAATTCTTTGAACTTTGTCGTAAAAAACTTTTCGACAAGTCGAGCTTCTTCAAGGATATTCCATCCAAGTCCATCAATTTTATAGATCCATTTACTTTCAAAAAGTATTCACCTATCTTGGATTTCATGGCGCATAGCCATTTTAACGGAGTCAGGGCCCATCATTGCTTCTTTGTATGTAGTTGGTTTATCATTGTTCAAAATCAATCCTTTGTTCACAAATCATTTATTTGATCACAAAGTAAACCATACCTACAAGGTTCAATAGGTACTTCGATCTTCATGACTATAACACTTTGTAGACATGGGAGCCATGATCATCGTGGTCGCTTCCAGAACCATTTCCGATGCTGCGCATGCTCAGGTTCATCAACCTTATCAAGTTCTATTGTCCTCCCACTCAAATATTTCTCTAGAAACAATTTCTTGGAAATAAGAAACATCGACAAACACTTTTTTCTTTGTCTCCATAGTGGAAAGAATTCCCAATAAATTTTCTGGGATAACCAACAAAGACATTCATCCAATTTTGGTTGTAAACTTATTTACTTATGCTATGCATACCAAAATTTAAGAAAGGACTATTAGGGTTTATACCCATGCCATAACTCGTATGGTGTCATTTCAACGGATTATGATGATGCACTATTTAGTGTAAAATCGGTAGTCTCTAAAGCATAATCCACAAAAATATAATGGCGTCGTTTTGTCTCATCATTAACCCAACAAGGTTTGGATACGTCTCTTGGATACTCCATCATCAATATGATACTCCAAGAAACGTGAGTTGTAGAACAATTTTATAACTCTCTTAGATGTTCGTTAAAACTCGTAATTCAAATATTTCCACCATGATCCAATCATAGATATTTGATTTTTCTATTACGATGATTTCCACTTCATGCTGAAATCTATTTGAATCCATTCAAAAGTTTCAAACTTCTTCCTTATCGAATAAATATATCTTTATATATACACTCAATTCATTGTTGGAAGTTTTCATGAAGTAGAAGAATCTCCCGCACACAACTATGCCCAATGAACCACATACATCATCATGTATGTTTCCACTAAGTTAGTTGCCCGTTCAACTCTTGGCCTATGAACGGTATTTCAGTCATTCTCTTTAGAAGATATTTGCAAGCGCCAAATGATTCAAAAATCAAATGACTCCAAAAATCCATTTGCATGGAGTTGCTTCATACGTTCCTTTCTAACATGACCTAAATGGCGGTTCCACAAATGAGTGGAATGTAAATCATTTGCCTTATGGCATTTTAGCATCAGTGTTATGCATGTGTGTTTCACCATTAAGATTTATAATAATTTATCCATCGTACATGGAGTATGGTCATAATGATGAGGTCTAAGACCCCGTGTGTGGCCCGATCTCGCGATTGACCCGAATCCAAAAGGGGGAGAAAGAGGGAGAAGGTGAAGAACACGAAGAACACGAAGAACACACGCAACACAACCCGATACAATCGATACTTACCCTTGTGGCTCGATGGACCACGCCAATAGAATCAACATGGAAGAGACACGCGGTAGAATTCCGAGGTGAGAGATCGGTGAGGGAGATGAATCTAGGAGTGGGAGAGAGAGTGGTAGCACTAGAATCTCACACACCAAATCCAATCATCCAACAAGGGTTGCCTTGATACAAAGGGGATGAAACCCTAGGGAGACAAAGATCAAATTCATGTTTAAGCCTAAATCTTGTCTAAGGAGTAAAGGGGATGACCTAGGTGCTTATATAGAGGTACAAGGCGACTTGGGCCGAATAGGTATGCGGTGGACCGACTCGGGCAGTTTCCGGTCGAGTCGAACCCGTGAAATCCGGTCAACCGGGCGCAAACCGGGCTGCAGACCGGGCCGGCCGGCGCCAGGGCCGGTCAACCGGGCGCCAGACCGGGAAGTTCGCAAAAGTCCCTCTGGTTGGCGTCGGTACGACGCCCGGTTGTCGCCGGGGTGGACCCGGTCTGGGGCTCGGTCTAACCGGCCCTGGGACCGGCCTGGCCAGCCTGGGGCCCGGTTGGCCGGCCTCTGGGCCGACTGGGCCTCTTCCTCCCGCCTCTTCTTCCTCTTCCTTCTTCTCTTCTTTCCTTCTTCTTCTTCTCTCTTCCTTGCACCCTGGGAGTTCCTTCTCTCCGGTTCCTCGATGACTCTTGTACCTAATGACATGTAACACACCGACATGAGGTAGCATTCCATCCAAGGTATTGACGAGGTCGAGTGTCGAGAGGAAGGAGTTCACCTTGACATATATGGCGGGGGTTTGTGTTGTTGGTCCACTTGGGGGACTCCTTGGCCATGGTGTAGCGTCGATGATAGTCGGGGCTGCACTTGTTGGTCTTGAGGCGTAGGTGTCCAAAGGCCACCCCGCATCATCTCCCCCCCCCCCCTGGGGAAGAGTCGTCCTCGACTCTTGTTCCTTCTCACCGACGGTGTAGTCCAAGACGGTTCTCCCATGTTGTGGTAGAGGGAAAAAGTCGCGGTCGAAGAAGAACTTGGGGAAAAACAACTTGCGAATGGAAAGCTTGTGGATGCCAATTTTGTGATCGGCGAACAAGAGGCTCTCAATCAAATATGAAGCATCAAGTCGTTTCTCCAAGAGGCATTTGGCAAAAATGGGAACCAAAAGAGTGTGGATGTATCCAAAATTTGGTAGGGCAAAACTTTGTACATGTAATTGTACGTAAGGTGTCAAAAATGTGATGTGTAGCATTGTCCCACACAAATGGAACAATCAAAAGGCAAGTAACGGCGGCAAAATTGTGGGCAAAATTGTTATGTGCCATGGCAAAGCGATGGAGACTTCTTGCTTGGGAAAGTGTGGTTGGCGTGAGCCGAGTATGGGTATCCTCAAGTGTCAAAGAATCCATTTCAATTGCCATAGATGACATGAGAAATCCAAAGAAGGGCAACTTTTTGTGTGACATGTGGCACAAGATACATAAGGTGTCTCTCACATGTATGACATGGTCCTTGAGATTCTCGGAGTGTATGATGATAACATCAAGACATACAACAATCATTGTGCCAACAAGATGTGTCAAGACACGTTGCATAAGAGGCAAAAGAGGTGATGAGGAGTTGGACCAAACCGGAAACTCGACAAGGCAAGTCGGAAACACACGAGGGTGAAGGCTTGTGGGAACATACTCTTTGGTGTGATTCCCCGTGGGTTAGGTCCTTGTTGGGGTAGCTCTCAATTGTGTGTTTCGTGAGCTCATGCTCTGTGGCGGTGGAAGTTGTCGTGCGGGTACCTATACACACAATAGAAAGACCAAAAAGCGTGTGTGCATGGTAGAGGAACACATCATCCACCATGATGTTCCATGACTTGTGCACATCACCATTAGTGTCAATCAACATAGTATGGAATGCATGGCGATGGTGCAAATGGCAAGAAGGTGCATTCATGGCATGTGGTAACTCATGATCATCAAAAAGTGAGAAGGCTATGGGGGCCATCTCGTGGACAATGAAATAAGCATTCTTGCATACCAAGCATAAGAAAGAGCAATTGTTCGCAATCTTGGATGCAAGGATCATGGAAGAGTGTAAACATGTGGGGCAAAGCATGCGGAAGCTAATGTCATCCTTGTCATTATCATCGCAAGCAATACATGGGAAAGAGCAAGTGGTCGACATATTGCAAGCCATGGTAGAAAAATTGAAGCTCTCATAGCATGGCATGGTCATGGTATCACAAGCATTCACTTCCACATGATCAACAATGTTATCAAGCAAAGTATCGCATGGGAAAATGAAAGTAGCATGTGACGTAGCAAATGAATCATCAAGATCATGCATGCACTCATAAGTCATCATGTCCACTAGTGGGATCATGGCATCATCAACACCTATGTTGTTACCTTTGTCGGCTGACTCATTTGAAGTAGGTGTTGTGGAAGTAGGAGGATCCATGTGGTCGACATGTCCATCTTGGAGTAAGCATGGTGAGATATCATCATCTTCATGCACCATGTACATCGCCTCCATGATCGGGAACTCATCCTCCGTGGAACCTAGTGCAACATAAGAGAACACCATAGAGGGAGAGGTTAATGTGTTAGCAAATGTGATGTCCTCCAAGGACCTATCATCTACCTCTCTCAACTCACTTTGTGTATCACTCATGTCCTCCAATTGGAAGCACTCAAACTCACATATGGGGTGGAAGTCACTCAACTCACCATCACTCTCACTCAAGTGGGCTAAGTGGCTCTCATGCTCACATGGGATTGGTACCAACTCATCAATCAAGCATATAGGAGTAGGCTCGACTTTCTCATCTCCATGCGCCTCCTTGGTTGAAGGGAAATTCCCATGCTCAACCATCTCAACTCCATCGCCTCCCAAGTCGTCCTCCATCGGTGGCGTCGTAGTGTCGTGGAGAGCTAGGCTCGGATCCACATCATCCTTGCGTTGTCCTTGGAGGTCTTCATCTTGAAGTGTGGGTGCCGTAGGCTTCTTGGTGGCTTGGGCTTGTAGCTCGTCGAAGTGGAGCATATCGGTGCTCGGCGATGTGCATTACCATGCCATGTGACCCTTGGCCTTGCATACCTCACATAGGAGATTGGGACATTCCCGTGGGGGGTGGCCTTGTTGCTTGCACTTGTAGCATCGGAGTCCATAGGCATATGACGAGCTAGAGGCCATTGTGGTGGTGGCACAAGAGGTGGAAGTCGCCTCATGAGGAAGGTATGCGCGATGTGCACTTGCCATCCTTGGAGTGGTAGACACCAAATGATGGTGTTTGTCGTCTTCATGTCGAGGCTCTCGTCGTCGCGCATCATCACCATGGCTTGAGTGGTGTCGTCGAAGATCCGTGGAAGATGTTTGTCGATGGCGCTCATGGGGTGACTTGTGTCGGTGAAGATCACGTGGTGACATGTGTCGATGGGATCCATGAGATGGTGGTTGGTGACGACGATTGTGTGATGGTGTGTGTCGATGACGATCCTTGACATGCCTAGATGATGGCTCATGCGACTTGGCATGTTGCTTGTGGCGCCTTGTGGAGCTTGGAGAAGAGTGTCGATGACGATCATGTTGGGGACGCTCTTGATGCTCCATATGATGTACTTGAAGTCGACGATCTTGTGCATAAGCACTCTCATGGTGGTGCCTAGTGGAGCTCGGAGACGTGTGTCGATGACGATCATGTTGGGGACGCTCTTGATGATCCATATGATGGTGCCATCGTGGAGGTCCTCGATCTTCATATGTAGCTCCATGGGCCAAGTAGGGGTACGTGGGAGCATTGTCTTTGCTCATTGTGGAGACTAGGTGAGGCTCCGCCATGGTGTCGATGTCGTAGGAGTGGTGTTGCTCCACCAAGTCGTCGATGTCGTACTCGTGGTGTGGCTCCACCATGTCGTCGATGTTGTAGTCGTGGCGTTGCTCCACCATGTTGTCCATGCTTGATGAGCCATTGTCGATGTAGAGCTCGTCGAAGTCGGTCATGTCGGCGATGCTCGCGGAGCTAGAGTTGGTGTCGAGCTCCACTTGTTCCTCCACATCCGCGGTGCTTGACAAGGTATCCTCCTCGTAGTGCTCCATGTACTCCTCCGTTTCTTCATCTTCGCTATCCATGTTAGCACAATGGTATCTATATGGTGTATGTTAGTGGAAGAACACTACCTCGCAACCTTACCGTGGTATGACAAGATTGGGGTGATCCAACAAACCGAGAGTTAGAACAATTGTATCGGGCACTCACACAAATACACAAGCAAAAGCTAGCAAATATGGTGTTAGGTGAGTGTGGTGGAAAACCAAAAGACGAAATCCGAAATCAAGTGTATTGTCAAGAGTGGGTAAAATCCAAAAGTATCAAATGTCAAAGCGATGATCACTATAAACACGGAAAAGATGTGGAACACACACACGAGATGAACGGGGTTAGTGCGACCAAGGAATGAGCGGAAAAGTGTAATAAGCCCTTAATAAAGGGTGCTCGGTGTCACACTAACACAAGAAGAGATCAAAGCTTTGGTTCCAAACGAAGAGACAACAAGATTCACACGCGGCCTCTCTTCTCTTTTTCTCTCTTTTGCTTAAAAGCTTTTTCTCTTTTGTATTTGGTGGCACTTGCACTCTTTTGTATCTATGGTGGCACTTGCACTCTTTTGCTCTTTTTGTGTTTTGGTGGCTTTTTCTCGCCCTATGTTAGCGTTAGCTCGCTTTTGCTATTTTGCCACACGAGTTTTGCTCAGAAGCTTGACTCCACACTACACACACACCTCACAATCGGGGCCACGTGCAATGTCTCGCAACACTTGATAAGCAATGCTCGATAGGATAGATCGCAAAAGAAGAGGGGTTACAAGGTGATGCAAGTTATACCTAAGATGTTAGGCGGTGATGAACACACAACTTGCGATGATGGCGGTGGTGTCAAGAGTACGGTTGCAAGTTCGGGGTGCCTCGGATGTCGTCGCTTGCTTCGGAGCTGCGAGTTAGTTTCACAAACAAGGCACTCAAACCGGAACAAGCAAACACAAGTTAGCGGAAGAAAAGGGTCAAAGTAGCTTGGCGGTGGTGGCGGTGGTAAGCCGGTGGTGGGTGGTGTCGATGCTCTTGCGGTTGCGGCGGTGTTTATGGGGCCACGGTGGTGTTTACCGGTGGTCTACGGGGGTGACGGAGCTTGCCGGCGGATGAGAGGGGTGGTGGTGGTCGGCGGTGGTGGTGGAAGTGGTGGCGCCCAGTCTGGGGCCCGGTTGACCGGCTCCTGGACCGGCCTGGCCAGTCTGCCGCCCGGTTGACCGGGTTCTGGGCCGGCCTGGCCGGTCTGCCGCCTGGTTGACCGGATTTCTCAACCGGCTGCACGTGTTCTTGAGCCAAATCGTCCAAATTGACCCAAATCGAAGGGGAACGATGGAATTGGGGGCTAAAAGTTGGGGAAATAGTAGATCAAGCACAACAACATCGAATCCATGGACCAAAACCACTCGAAACGCAACGAAATCGCAGATCCGTCCAAAGGCAAATTAGGGCTATTTTTGGGGAATTTTCTGGAAATTTTTTAGAGACGAAATTGGGTGGGTGGAGGGTCAAATCCGCGGAAAACAAAGGTTGTTGATACCATATGATGAGGTCTAAGACCCCGTGTGTGGCCCGATCTCGCGATTGACCCGAATCCAAAAGGGGGAGAAAGAGGGAGAAGGTGAAGAACACGAAGAACACGAAGAACACACTCAACACAACCCGATACAATCGATACTTACCCTCGTGGCTCAATGGACCACGCCAATAGAATCAACCCGGAAGAGACACGCGGTAGTATTCCGAGGTGAGAGATCGGTGAGGGAGATGAATCTAGGAGTGGGAGAGAGAGAGTGGTAGCACTAGAATCTCACACACCAAATCCAATCATCCAACAAGGATTGCCTTGATACAAAGGGGATGAAACCCTAGGGAGACAAAGCTCAAATTCATGTTTAAGTCTAAATCTTGTCTAAGGAGTAAAGGGGATGACCTAGGTGCTTATATAGAGGTACAAGGCGACTTGGGCCGAATAGTTATGTGGTGGACCGACTCGGGCAGTTTCCGGTCGAGTCGAACACGTGAAATCCGGTCAACCGGGCGCCAACCGGGCTGCAAACCGGGCCGGCCGGCACCAGGGCCGGTCAATCGGGCGCCAGACCGGGAAGTTTGCAAAAGTCCCTCTGGTTGGCGTCGGTACGACGCCCAGTTGTCGCCGGGGTGGATCCGGTCTAGGGCCCGGTCTGACCGGCCCTGGGACCGGCCTGGTCGGCCTGGGGCCCGGTTGGCCGGCCTCTGGGCCGACTGGGCCTCTTCCTCCCGCCTCTTCTTCCTCTTCCTTCTTCTCTTCTTTCCTTCTTCTTCTTCTCTCTTCCTTGCACCCTGGGAGTTCCTTCTCTCCGGTTCCTCGATGACTCTTGTACCTAATGACATGTAACACACCGACATGAGGTAGCATTCCATCCAAGGTATTGACGAGGTCGAGTGTCGAGAGGAAGGAGTTCACCTTGACATATATGGCGGGGGTTTGTGTTGTTGGTCCACTTGGGGGACTCCTTGGCCATGGTGTAGCGTCGATGATAGTCGGGGCTGCACTTGTTGGTCTTGAGGTGTAGGTGTCCAAAGGCCACCCCGCATCACATAACCTTTAACAACTCATTGTTTTTATTTGACCAGAGCTAAATAACAATTATTAAGTTCTTTATTATATATCTGAAGGGCTAGGTAGAATGCCAACGATGAACATAATAACACTTTATTTTGTCCAGACGTGCATTATTACCATATTCCTTATCAGTCACTTAGGCCATTGTATTCTTGTATTGCGTTGTGTTGTATGACATCTCATACCAACCAATATGGTACTTATACCCAAGAACTCCATTGTGTGACCAATCAAAGAATACACCTGAGCTAGACTTTCTAGTCTTTTCTTTCTTTCTGCCAAAATATTTTGTAGTTTCTCTTTTAGCTTTCCTCATTCTCAGAAAACACTTCAACATCAATAACTTCTAGGTTTGTTGGTCAAACACCAATAACCTTGAGGTTCTTACCTTGAACTTGATCATCACATGACAAGTGTTCCGGATTTCACTATTAGTAACCTTTTAATGTGATGAACAATATCACTCATAATTTTTCATCCATCAAATCATGACGACTTTCCGAGACCATGTCTGTACATGCTAGGCTCGTAAAGTTTTAACCTTAGTATTCGCATGTGCAAATCTGGCTTGCACCCGTTGTATGCACTCGTAGAATCTATAACACCCGATCATCACGTGATGCTTCGAAACGACGAGTCTTAGCAACGGTGCATACTAAGGACTATCAATTCATGGATATGCGAATATCGTTAGTGCCCAACTAGTTGGAGGATCGGGACGCCTAGCATCTTCAACCTTCGTACATTCCCATAAAACTTATGAGTTTATGTAGTCTCACTAGATTATATTCTATCATCTTGCAATAAGGTCTTAGATATCACATATATCTCATACCTCGCTTATTTTCGAAAACAAAATTTCCAGCTCCTTACTTTTCAAACGGATTTGAACTTCAAATTCCACGGACACAAGATGATTTTAGGTACTAATTGAAACCACTTCTCTTTAAATCAATGTGAGGTTTACCAAAAGTTTGCAATAGGACTTAATCATTTCTTGATTCTTCAACAATACGGTACCAGTCCGTAAAGTTGCTTATCAGACTTAACAATGTTTCTATCTCAATTACAAGACTAGCGCTTAGTAGATAACGGATGCCAATTCTACAAATTAATTCAAAATACTATTCAGACTATGTTCATGATAATTAGTTCATGTTTTAATCTAATTACTAATGAACTCCCACTTAATACAACATCCCTCATAGTTGTTTTAGTGGCACACGATCCATATCCACTACACCAAAACCGATCATCACGTGAGATGATGTAGCTTCAATGGTGAACATCAACATGTTGATCATATCATCCATATGACTCATGTTCAACCTTTCGGTTTCCTGTGTTCCGAGGCCATGTCTATACATGCTAGGCTCATCAAGCAAACCCAAGTATTTCCGCGTGTGCAACATGGCTTACACCCGTTGTATGTGAACGTAGAATCTATCACATCCGATCATCACGAGATGCTTCAAAACGACGAACTGTAGCAACGGTGCATGCGAGGGGAGAACACTTTATTATCTTGATATTAATGTGATGGATCATCTTATAATGCCACCGTCGTGATCTAAGCAAGATAAGATGCATAAAGGATTAACATCACATGCAATTCATATGTGATATGATATGGCCCTTTAATCTTTGCGCCTTTGATCTTCATCTCCAAAACACGGACATGATCTCCATCATCAACGGGCATGATCTCCATCATCGTCGGCGTAGCGTCAAGGTCCATGGTGCCGTCTTCATGGTTGTTCACCACATGTAGCAACTATTACAACAACTTTGAAATAATACTACTACATGAAATATAAAGACAACCATAAGGCTCCTGCCGGTTGCCACAATAGAATAATGCTCATCTCATACATATTCATTATCACATCATGGCCATATCACATCACCAAACCCTGCAAAAACAAGTTAGACGCCTCTAATTTGGTTCGCATATTTTACGTGGTTTAGGGTTTTCGAGTAAGATCCAATCTACCTACGAACATGAACCACAACGGTGATACTAGTGTTGTCAATAGAAAGAGTAGATTGAATCTTCACTATGGTGAGAGAGACAGACACCCGCAAAGCCACTCATGCAATACTAGTTGCATGTCGAGCGTGGAGCAAGTCTCATGAACACGGTCGTGTAAAGTTAGCCCGGGCCGCTTCATCCCACCATCCGGCAAGATGCAAAGTACACCAACTAAAGTTAACAAAAGCATCAACACCCACAAAACCATTGTGTTCTACTCGTGCAACCAATCTATGCATAGACACGGCTCTGATACCACTGATGGGATTCGTAGCATAGAAAACAAAAAAATTCCTACCGCAAGAACGAATAACAAGCCAAGATCCAATCTAGAAGATGGTAGCAACGAGAAGATCATGAGACTAACCCTCGAAGATTTCCAAAGCCTACGAGATTAGATCTCGTTGTTGTTGTTGTCAATCACTTGCCGCTTTCAAAAGCGCGTAGAAGATCTTGTCGGTGCCACAGTCGGGCAGCACCTCCGTACTCGGTCACACGTTCGGTGTTGATGACGACGTCCTTCTCCCCGTTCCAGCGGGCAGCGGAAGTAGTAGATCCTCCTCGGAATCCCAACAGCACGACGGCGTGGTGTCGGTGGCGGTGGAGATCTCCGGCAGGGCTTCGTCTAAGCGATGTGGGAGAAGATGGAGGAGGAGAGAGGCTAGGGTTTGGGAGAGAGGGGGTGGCTAGGGGCGCCGGCCAGGGGGGCCCTTTGGTGGTGCGGCCAGGTCTAGGCTGCCCCCTCCCTCTCCTCCTCATTATATAGGTGGAATCCCTAAGGCTTTGCCCAAATGTTCAAATAAGACCCCAATTCAAAACTTCCATATGGACGAAACCTAGGGGGATAGGGACTCCTCCCTTGCCCCCCTTGTTGTCCGACCAAGGAGGTGGAGTCCACCATGGACTCCACCCTCCCACTTGGTTGGCTGGTTAGGGTTGGTGGATTCCAACCGGGACTCCACCTTCCATGGTGATTTCTTCCGGAAAGTTCTAGAACATTCTAGCGCCTTCCATAAATACACCGGATCATTTCCAAACTTGGAAAGTTACTTACTATATATGAATATTATTCTCCGGACCATTCCGGACCTCCTCGTGATATCCTAGATCCCATCCGAGACTCCGAACAAACATTCGAACTCCATTCCATATTCCATATCTACTTAAAACAACATCAAACCTTAAGTGTGTCACCCTACGGTTCGTGAACTATGTAGACATGGTCGAGACTCCTCTCCGACCAATAACCAATAGCGGGATCTGGAGATCCATAATGGCTCCCACACATTCAACGATAACTTAGTGATCGATTGAACCATGTACATACGATACCGATTCCCTTTGTCACGTGATACTTTACTTGTCCGAGGTTCGATCATCGGTATCTCCATACCTTGTTCAACCTCGTCACCGACAAGTACTCTTTACTCGTACCGTGGTATATCATCTCTTGTGAACTATTCACATGCTTGCAAGCTAATGAGACGACATTCCATAGAGAGGGCCCAGAGTATATCTATCCGTCATCGGGATGCACAAATCCCACTTCTTGATCCATATGCCTCAACTCATACTTTCCGAATACTTAATCCCATCTTTATAACCACCCATTTACGCAGTGGCGTTTGATGTAATCAAAGTACCCTTCCGGTATAAGTGATTTACATGATCTCATGGTCGAAGGACTAGGTAACTATGTATCGGAAGCTAATAGCAAATTGAACTTAATGACGTGATCTTATGCTATTCTTATTTGGGTGTGTCCATTATATCATTCATCTAATGACATAACCTTGTTATTAATAACATCCAATGTTCATGATCACCAAACTATGATCATCTATTAATCAACAAGCTAGTTATACAAGAGGCTTACTAGGGACTCCTTGTTGTTTACATAACACACATGTATCAATGTTTCGGTTAATACAATTATAGCACGGTATGCAAACATTTATCATAAACATAAAGATATATTATAATAACCACTTTATTATTGCCTCTTGGGCATATCTCCAACACCATATTCTAAATAATGATAAATACCTCTAAAAATCCGAGAAAAATAGGATTAATGAATTAAAAATTATTCTTAACGAGAATAAAATAAGAAATAGAATTTACAACAAAAGTTCAAATATTGGAATTTTTGAGTTTAATAATGAACTTGGTATTTTGAATTTGCAATTTTCCTTGGATTTAAAAATCAAGGAAAATTCCATATAGATTCAAATATTTGTTATTCAAATGATTTCAAAAGAAATTCAATTATTCCAAGTCTTTCCTTTTAAGGATTTAAAATTTTCCAAAAATGAAATATCTCAACATTACAAAATTCCTTTTATTTCCAAAAAAGGAGGAAAACTCTATTATTTCAAATTCTTTATTTGAAATAAATATTTTCCAAAGAAAAATTCTATTATTCTTAAATCCTTTTCTTTTTATAAAAGAAAACAATGTTAAGGTATTAAAAGAATTTATAAATTACTGCCAAAGGCATAAATAATTAACTCAAACCTAAATCTTAAATCCGGGGTAAGGGATTCAACATGAAATAATACAACCATGCATGCATCATTTGGATTTTATAACATTTTCCTTACCGGACAATGATGCTTCTTTACAGAACCCGAGGTCCAGGTTCCATCCAACACATCGAACTGCACTATCTCGCAGTCACCAGGCAAGTTCACCCTTGCTCATGTCATCTTGATTATTTTATATCAATTTACCCGCGAAAGTACTATACTTATCATTCCTGCATTAAAAATCAAATGTTACTTTTCCAATTATGAATATGACTATGTGGTGGCCAATGGAACCATGGTATGTGTTGATATGGTGGAGGTTCCATTGCAAGGGTTCTACTAATATAGGAGTAATCACCAATGCCATCTAATGATTCCAGCATCGTACAATTCGTGTTAACCATGAGATCTATAATGGCTCTAGGGAAGTCAGCTGTATCTTTTCTCTCTTGCATATCAACGGACTTGATAGGGCCTAGCTGGGTGTTGGGATAACACCGCAGTAGGTTGGGAAATCCTTTTAAATCCCCATCTGTGTGGATGAGAGGCTCTACCATCTATGAGGGATTGTCCATAGTACATCGGGGGCAAAGCCGTATGATCGGGAGATGTCTACCGGGGATGTACGGATAGACAAAAGGGTGGGTATGCAGGGTCGCGGAGAAGGCAGTGATTGTCTTGGATCTTACACCTGGCCCCAAACCAAGGAAGTGTGGACGAGAAACGCATCTCGGTTGGTATCAAGGATAAGTTCTCTCATGGGAAAAGTAACGCACCTCTGCAGAGTGTATCTAATTTTGGTTGTCACTCCCTGTTCTGGGAAGGGAACTACGAACACGGCAGGAAAGGAACTCCGTAAAGTTCTGTTCAACTTGTGAAGACTGGCGGGCATAGTTTTCAGAATAAAATAAACCTTTTGAAGAAATGTTTTCGAAACATGCATTGACCTGAGATTTTCTGATCAATGGTCGTAGTTAGTGCATCAAACACATTTTCTCTTTTGAACTTGCTGAGTACCTCTCACTTTCTTTCGACACCCTTGCTAGACTGTGAGAATGAAGTGGAGGCCACCGACGGAGCACCAGAAGGAGATTACGAGCTGGTCTACGAGGAACCTGATATGTCCAGAGGAGTGCAAGGCGTGGACTATGGAATAGTCTACGGAGCTGACAACAATGAAGCGGAGGAGTAGTGTCTTACCCTAGTTATCTTAGAGCCAAGCAGCGTAGTAGCTTACCTAAATAAGTTGCTGAGATTATTTTAATCCTTATGTTGGTTTGTAATAAGACTTCAGTAGTATCTTAGGGTGTTCTCATCGGACCTGTGAGAATACCAACTTGTTAAGACCATGTTTGTAATATAATCTAGAGTGTTATGACCTGCAATGTTTCTGTTGTACCACTCTAAGGGATGTGATATTTGTGAAGAAGTCCGTTCATGAAGATCATATCAACGACTTGCATACTACAACATGAAGTGGTATGCTGGGTCACCGCAGGATGTCAGTGGAAGAAGTTACAAGGATTGCAAGCAAGAACGGCAAGAACATCACGCAATCGGAAATTCTCACCAAGCCAATAACAGCTGAAGAAGTCGCAGATCCGGAAGCTTTAGAAGCTAAAAGAAAAGAACTGTTGGTTGAAGCTTAAAAGCTCACCAAGACCGCAGTAACAGTGCTTGTGGACAAGATAGAAATCGAGGAGATGATGCAAGTGGTCGAGGATCAAGAGCGTAAGACCACACAATACCTGAAGAAGGCCACATAGATCAAGGACCGGTGGATAAAGGTAGTCAGTGATGCTAAAGAGGACGCAGAAAAGATCCGCCGGGAAGCTATTCGCCCTCGGAAAATAAATTTTGACAGCCCCACCGATCATCGGCCGCTCGCGACCCCAAAGGATAACATGAAGAGGGCCGCGGAGCTCCTAGCCAAGAATGATGAGGAAATCGACATCAATCACCTCCACACACTCGTTGCTACAACAATGAAGTAGGAGAGTAAGACGGATACATCGTGCAAGATGGAATCCAACCCGGAGGTATGCGTATCCACCGCGTAGAAGAACGCCTCAGGAAGGGAACATCGTGATGAGCAATCGCGCATCGGATCTTCGGAGCGCAGAAGGAAGACCAGAGAACATCCAAATCCGATCCCCATACCTTCGGATACTCCTCCGGTAGGGAAGAACAAGGGTAAGGACCCGATGTATGCTAGCAAGGACAAGTATCGGAATCCATCTCCTCCGCACCGGAATCAATGCCCCCTCCGCCGCCTTGCCGACGAAGTACCGCAGGAAACACCAGACCCCATGGGCCTGGCGGAATCAACATCCATGAAAACGTCGAACCTCAGAGGAGACGGAACAAGGAACGTGCACCTGAACCCCGTAGGATCCGGAACGAGGAATGCGCGCCGGAGCCCCGCAGGAGCCGGAATGATGTACGCAGCCGCCATGATGTTGAAGGCAGCCACCGAAGCCGAAGTCAGCACCGAGAAGGGCGCGGGGAGTCTGAGGGAGGAAGCAAGAAGTCTCATCAACCCCCACGCAGATCTCCATCTCCAACACCTAGTGGAGGGGTGGAGGCGGAGACCGGAGATCACGCTCTCGCTCAGAATCCCCTGGTCGCAGAAAGGACTGGCGCGACGCACTGGAACGTCTCAACGAATACAAGACTAGGTACATCGTCCCAAAGTGCTTTGGTAGGAGGATCCGAGAGGATTAAACGCCAAAAGGCTTGAACCTCAAGCTACCCGGAAATCTGAAGCATTATGATGGTAGTGAGAGGCCCGATACCTATATCGATGACTACTTTAATGCAGTCAGCTTTGCCGGAGGGGCCCCAAACATGGCCTGCCGCATGCTCCAGTTGTACCTTGTTGGTCCAGCCCGTACTTGGCTCAGCGACCTTGCGGAGAATTCTATCTTTTGCTGGTTTGACCTGAAGATCGCCTTCGAGGGACGCTTCAGGGGCACCTACAAGAGACCCTCCACGGCCAGTGATCTACATGCCTGTATCCAGAAGAAAAATGCAACCTCTCGAGCATTCCTGGTTAGAAACAAGAAACGAGTGCGAGGACATGGATAACCGCACAACAATGCTAGCCTTCATATGTGGTTTGCAGAGAGGAGGACTACTCCAACACAAGCTAACATGCCTCTACAACGAGCAAAAGTTGACCTTGGACGATATGATTTCCATCGCCAGCACTCACTCGGTCGCCGATGACAACGTATGCGGAGAACTTGCGGCCACAACCATACCCCTGCATCAGCAAAAGAAGAACCGTGACGGCAATAATAATAACAAGCGGAGGAATCCCCCAAAGATCAAAAGGGTGGCAGATCCGACATGGTCGCCATGACGTTCCAACGTGGTGGTCAAGGAGGCGGAAGAGGCCGCGGTCGTGGTGGTGAAGCCGACATGGGCCAGCAGCATGTTGACAAGGTCACTGTCGCTGGGTTCCGTGATCCCCAAACCTATGAAGAGTACATGGGCATGCCATGTGTAGCCCATATTGATCCGGCTACTGGCAAGTCCTCTCACACCAATCGCAACTGCAAGTGCGTCAAAGATCTTAAGACAGACCGGAAGCATGATATAAGCATGCTAGGAAGCACCTCCCACGCGGCAAAGGAGGCAAGGGCAAGAACAAGGAAAAGGATAAGGATGACGACAGCTAGGAGGCGATGGAAGAGGGAGAAGCTTCGCCAGATCCCAAAGATGGATCCATAGCTACCAAAGCCAATCCAGTCGGAAAAAAGAGTGTTGGTGCATACCACACTTTCCTTGGAACTCCAACGGTC
The DNA here is from genome assembly GCF_019359855.2 of Lolium perenne. Classification (NCBI taxonomy): domain Eukaryota; kingdom Viridiplantae; phylum Streptophyta; class Magnoliopsida; order Poales; family Poaceae; genus Lolium; species Lolium perenne. Next base: position 182,293,174 of record NC_067245.2, read on the forward strand.
CGGGCCAAAAAAACAGCCCTCCGGATCCTGAATGCCACGGTTCTGGTTATGCCGCAGTATATCAAGTGGTCGGAAAATCCATGCACCTTCGACAGAGACGATCATCCGACGGTCATCCCTAAAGAGTGCTACAGTTTGGTTGTTAGTCCCCGCATCGGCAGGTATGATTTCTCCAAGTGCCTCATGGATGGCGGAGCCAGCCTAAACATCATGTACCTGGAGACTCTGGAGAAGACGAACCTTACCAAGGAACAGCTCAAACAAAGCACCACAGAGTTCCATGGTGTGGTTCCGGGTAAAAAGGCAAACTCCCTGGGCAGCATCAAACTTCTTGTGGCCTTCGGCGATGTTAATAATTTTCGCGAAGAGATGATCACGTTCAAAGTTGTGCCCTTCAAAAGCTCCTACCATGTGCTCTTCAGCAGGCCCAACTACCACAAGTTCCATCCTAGGGCGTGCTACATCTACAACAAGCTCAAGATTCCAGGTCCTAACAGTATGATAACCGTATCCGTAGACTACAAGAAGGCTCGAGACTACGAGGAGGGCGAAGCTGCCTTTGCAGAATCCGTACTGTCTGAGGAGAAGCTGCAAGGCTACAGAGCCACGGTCGAGCCAACTAAGATGTACACCACCAAGAAGGAGATCTCTGACCAGAAGGCCTCGTTCAAGGCCGCGATTGACACCAAGAAGGTCGACCTCAAGGAAGGCGACGCTACCAAGAGGATGTCCGTCGGAGCTGGCATGGAACCCAAATAGGAAAGCGCGCTCGTCGAGTTCCTGCGAGCTAACATGGATATCTTCGCATGGCAACCTTCTGACATGTCCGGAATACCAAGGGAACTCACCGAGCACTACCTCAACATAAATTCGGGTGCCAAACCAGTGAAGCAAGATATGCGACGCTTTGGAGATAAGAAGCGCCGTGCCATAAGATTGGAGTTAGCAAAGTTACTAGAGGCAAGTTTTGTAATACAAGTTATCTATACTGATTGGGTCACAAATCCCGTCCTTGTACCCAAAAAGAATTCTGAAATACTAAGAATGTGCAACGATTACTCTGGCTTGAACAAACATTGCCCAAAGGATTCGTTTCCCCTGCCGTGCATTGACCAAGTCATTGATTCGAAAATAGGGATGGAACTCCTGTGTCTTGTTGACGCATATTTCGGGTACCATCAGATCCAGATGAAGGAGTCGGACCAAAAGGCTACCTCCTTCATCACCCGATTTGGCACTTACTGCTATGTCACCATGCCTTTTGGTTTGAAAAATGCAGGTGCCTGATACATCTCCAACCTATCTATAATTTCTTATGTTCCATTCTAGTTTTATGACAATACCTACATGTTTTATTCATACTTTATATCATTTTGATGCATTTTCCGGTACTAACCTATAAACAAGATGCCGAAGTGCCAGTTCTTGTTTTCTGCTGTTTTTGGTTCCAGAAAAGCTGTTCGGGCAATATTCTCGGAATTCGACGAAACAAAAGCCAAACCTCCTATTTTTCCGAGGGACACACGGAGCCAGAAGGGCAAGCCAGGGGGAGGCCCACGGCCTCCACACCATAGGCCGGTGCGGCCAAGAGGGGGGGCGCCGCCATATGGGGTGGGCCCCTCGGGCACCCCCTCGCGCCGCCCTTTCGCCTATATATTCCTTCCGTCGCGAAAACCCTAAAATAACAAGTCATATTCCACGAAGAGTTCCGTAGCCGCCGCGAAGACAAGTTTCGGGGGACAAAAGTCTCTGTTCCGGCACGCCGCCGGGATGGGGAAGTGCCCCCGGAATCCATCTCCATCGACTCCATCGCCATCTTCATCGCCGTTGTTGTCTCCCATGATGAGGAGGGAGTAGTTCTCCCCCGAGGCTGAGGGCTCTACCGGTAGCTATGTGGTTCATCTCTCTCTCCCATGGTGTGATCTTTATGTGATCATGAGCTTTGTAATCTAGTCGAATATGTAGATGTTACTCTTGTCTATTATGCACTCTAGAGGTTACTTTAATATGAACTCCGGAGTCACTCTCCACGGTGTGATGGTGACAGTGTGCGCATCGTGTGTGATTCCTTTATGACGTTGTGGAGCTTGTTTACTCCGGCTTGAGGTGTGCTTTTGTAGCCCTACACAATGAATGGTGTTTGTTATCCAACAAGAGAGTGTTTGAGATTAGCATTTATTTATTCAGTTATGTGATCATTGTTGAGAGTGTCCACTAGTGAAAGTATGATCCCTAGGCCTTGTTTCTAAGCATTGAAACACCGTTTCCAACAAGTTCTGCTACATGTTCGCTTGCTGCCATTTTTATTTCAGATTGCAATTACTACTTATAATCATCCATATTACTTGTATTTCACTATCTCTTCACCGAACTAGTGCACCTATACATCTGACAAGTGTATTAGGTGTGTTGGGGACACAAGAGACTTTTTGTATCTTAATTGCAGGGTTGCTTGAGAGGGATATCTTTGACCTCTACCTCCCTGAGTTCGATAAACCTTGGGTGATTCACTTAAGGGAAACTTGCTGGTGTTCTACAAACCTCTGCTCTTGGAGGCCCAACACTGTCTACAGGAATAGAAGCGTGCGTAGACATCAGTGCCACATACCAACGAACGATGCAATGCTGCCTCAAGGATTAGATCAGTCAGAACGTGCATGCATACGTCGATGACATTGCAGTCATGACCCGGAAAGGATCCAACTTGATCAGCGATCTCAAGGGAACCTTTGATAATCTCCGGAAGTACAAGATGATGTTGAATCCGCTGAATTGCGTCTTTGGCGTACCAGCCGGAAAACTCCTTGGCTTCATTGTTTCTTACAGAGGCATTGAGGTAAACCCGGAAAAAATCAAGGCTATCCTCAACATCAAAAGGCCAATTTGTCTCAAAGATGTGCAACGATTAACTGGTTGCGTAGCAGCAATTAGTCGATTCGTTAGCCGTATTGGCGAGAAAGCGCTACCCTTATACAAGCTACTAAAAAGGCAAACAAATTTGTCTAGGATGATGCCGCAGACGCAACTTTGCAGGAGTTGAAGAGCATACTCTCCCGCACCTATCTTGGCAGCACCAATACCATCGGAACCAATGTTCATTTACTTGTCAGCTTCGAACAAGGTCATCAGTCTCGTCATCATGGTGGAGCGAAAGGAAGAAGGACATGAGCACTGAGTCCTAAGGACAGTCTACTACATCAGCGAGGTCCTGACGGAATCCAAACAGCGATACCCTCACTTTCAGAAGCTCACATATGGAGTACTCCTAGGTAGGCGGAAGCTGAGACACTGCTTCCAAGAGCATCCATTGACAGTCGTGAGCAAAGCTCCGTTGTCAACAATAATCAACAATTCTGACGCAACAGGGCGTGTAGCGAAGTGGGGAATATAACTCTCTACCTTCGACATCAAGTACGAGCCCAAAACGTCAATCAAGTCACAAATCTTGGCGGATTTTGTCGCCGATTGGACTGAAGCTCCGGATGGCACACCGGTGTCGGAACCAGAGGCTTGGGTCATGCATTTTGACGGATCCAAGCAACACGAAGGCTCGAGGGCTGGGGTCGCCCTCAAATCCCCCACCAGAGAAGAACTGCAGTACATCCTGCAGATTCACTTTAAAGCTACCAATAAACATGGCGGAATACGAAGCTTTGCTACATGGAATGTGCATCGCAAAGGAGATTGGGATCAAGCACATCATATGTTGCGGAGATTCCGACATGGTGGCACAACAAGTAGCCGGAACCTGGAATGCCAGAAATTCTGTTATTGTAGCCTACAAGGACGAAGTTGATGAGATCGCAAAATTATTCCGCGGATATGAAGTCAAATAAGTCAGAAGAGATGACAACACATTGGCAGATATGCTATCCAAGCTCGGATCCGGCTGGAAACCTACCCCCCCCCCCCCCCCCCCGAAATTTTCATGGAGCACCTACGGGTAGTCGGGTACCCTCAGTAAAGGGCTAACCCGGAAAATCCAGATGTGGATGTGTCTCCGGCCAAGGAGGTGATGGTAATCACTCCGGCCTGGACCAGGCCGTTCCTGGAGTACCTGGTAGATCAGAAGTTGCCGGAGGACGAGGTCCTCGCGCGACAGGTTGTCAAGCAAGCAAAGTCCTACACAGTAATTGATGGACAACTCTACAAAAGAAGCACAAACGAAGTCTTCCAAAAATGCGTGTCAAATGCGCATGACATGGAAATACTGAGAGAGATTCACTTTCGCGATTGCGGGCATCACGCCGCTCCCAGGTCTCTTGTTGCAAAAGCCTTTCGACAAGGATTTTTCTGGCTAACAACAAAAGCTGATGCAGAGAAAGTAGTGAAAACTTGTCGGGGCTGCCAGTACTATGCCACACAGCCAACCGCACCAGCTCAAGAGTTGAAGACCATCCCTATCACTTGGCCGTTCGTGATCTGGGGGCTTGATATGGTCGAAAAAACTGAAAAAATCATCTCATGGTAGTTTTGAATACCTCCTGGTCATGGTTGATAAATTCAGCAAGTGGATCGAGACAAAACCAGTGAGAAAAGCCGATGGTGCTACAACACTAAAATTTGTCATCAGCCTCGTGGTAAGATACGGCGTTCCACATAGCATCATCACAGATAATGGCACTAACTTTGCGCAGGGAGAACTGAAGGAGTATTGCCATGACGTTGGGATCTGGCTCGACCTCGCATCTGTGTCTCATCCACAGTCAAATGGGCAGGTTGAGCGGGCCAATGGTCTCATACTAGCCGGAATCAAACCACGCCTTGAAGAACCATTGCGACGCGCAACCGAAGCTTGGGCGGGAGAGTTAGATTCTATTTTGTGGAGTTTACGAACAACCCCGAACAGATCAACTGGTTTCACACCCTTCTTCCTAGTATACGGATCTGAAGCAGTGCTACCCTCCAACATCATCCATGATTCTTCGCGAGTTTCCGCCTACAATGAAGAAAATGTTGATGAGGCTCGACAACTATCTGTGAACTTGCTCGAAGAGACTCGGAATCTGGTTGACCAGCAATCCACCATCTACCAGCAGAAACTGCGACGCTACCATAGCCGTCGAGTTTGGAATCGCTCGTTTAAGGAGGGTGACGTGGTCCTCCGCCTTCGGCAAGTAAAGAATCACAAGCTGCAAACTCCATGGAAAGGACCGTTCATCGTCAGCAAAGTACTACACAACGGATCCTACTATCTCGTGGATAGTCGTGAATTCAAAGACAGACCAGCAAACTGGTCCCGGAAACGAAAGAGGGAGAATCTGGGTGACGTATACGATGAAATAGATCGCCCTTGGAATATAGCACAACTACGTCCTTTCTACACTTAGTAGTTACATACTTTGTAATACTCATAATGCATGATCAATGAAATAAAGCATATGGTTCACTCTTTGAGTCTTTTACCTCCTTTTACTGTTCATTTTAACGTGTATGTTTTTTCCGACAAAAACCACAGAGCTAGATGTTTCCGCCTAGGCGTGCATAATGTTGTGACTTTCAAAAATCGTCCTTTAGGACGTAAGCTTAAGTTTTCTGGCGGAAGAGTTTTCTATTGCAGACTTATGGATTCCTGGCAGTGACTTCTGGTACCTCAGATGGGGGCTTGTTTCCGCGGTTATTGACGGACTGCCATTGGGCTTCGTCGCCGTCGGCGAGCGTTTCCGGCTACGGGTCTTCCGGCTCGTGGAAGGTCAAATAAGCAAGCCGGCAAATACAGAAACCAGCACTTGCTTTTCATAAAAAAAACTGCGCATAAAATATAAACATGGTAGCAGGATAAGTATTTCCGCCCTAAGATTCAGTTGCGTAGTTTTTTGTCCTAGCTACTTCAAAATAAGTTTATGTTACAAATCCACGAAGGGGCCGAATGATGCAGTGTTTGTATTTTCTTCCCGCAGCAACAGTTTCTTACTTCTTCGCTTCTTTAGCTGGAGAAGGGGGTTCTTTAGCTCCCTTGGCCGGAGAGAAAGGCTCCTCCGTATCCCTGGCCGGAGAAGAAGGCTCCTCATCACCGCTCTTATCTCTACTCCCTTCCTCATCCTTCGAACTGGTCCATGTGAACCGGCTACCACCGTCAGATCCGGAAGGTCTTGCTTCCGCTTCACGCTTCTTCTCGAGCTCCACCTCGAGGGCCTCATCAGCTGGAAGCACGACCTTGTCATAAAACTCGTCGTGGTGAATACGTCACGCGATCCGAGTATCGTATCCGTAGCATGCATCAAGAAGTTGGTCCGCATCGGCGTCCTTTGGGATGCATGTGGTGGCTTTGTCGATATTGAGGGTCAGGGCATGAGCCAAGCACATAGCAAGAGACATTTGAGCAGCGCCGCGGGCGGAGGAGACTTGAAGGTCGACGACCAATTACGGCAACACGTCCATTTTCTTGATCAGCTCGCGAACATCGCAGGTTCTGGTGTCCTTGATCGCCAAATTGTGACAGATCTTGTGGGACGCGGAGATTCTGCAATCATCTCCGACAAGCCTGATTAGGTCATCGTGTGGAAACAATTCACGCTGGGCCTCGTCGTATCCAATCGGCTCTGTTAGGAAAAAATACTCAGAAACAAGTACAATTTAGAAATACGGAGAAAGGTACAGATTGGGGATCCGGAGCCTTACCCATTATATCAGCGTTGAGCAGGTCCCACCCTAGATCCGCTTGATCCATATAGGTCCGGAATTGCTGGACAGTAGTCTAAAGGTCATTTATCACAAGGCCATCCTTCTGCCGCTTTGCCACCAAATCAGCCTTCTCCCTAATAAAATCTGAGTTTTTCTCGGCCAGTTGGGTCTCAGAGCGCTTTTGCTTCTCCTCTGCCATTTTCGGTTTTGCTTCCAAATCCTTGTAAGCGGAGCGCAAGCTTTCGAGCTCTGAAGAGGCAGTGGCCAGGGAGGTAGAGACACCTGTCCAATGGAAAAAAATGTCATAAGAAGCACAAGGCGGAAGATCGATAAAGTATAAGGGTGGCCGGAGACATACCTTGGGCTTCCTCAAGCTTCTTCTCCAGCTCCTTAATCTTTTGGCCGGTGACATAGGCATCCCCAATGGGCCTGCCGAAGATAGTACCTGGGGTTTACTGAAAGCCCACTACCCGAAGAATAAGAAGACTCGGAAGCCCAAGATATTGTTAAGGAAAGCTAGAGTTGTAATAGGAAGCATTATTTGTAATCTTGCGGGAGGAGTTAGAAACCTTCCCGGACTCTGTAACTTGTACAATACGAATCCCTCGGCTCCGCCTCCTATATAAGGGGGAGTCGAGGGACAAAGAAAGGATCGAATCATTGTTTTCTCAAACCCTAGTTTCATATTCGTCGAGTACTTTTCGGCTGAAACCTTCGAGATCTACTTGCCCTCTACATCCGACTAAACCCTAGTCTACAATCCGTAGGCATTGACAAGTTAATACCTTGTCAATTGGCGCCGTCTGTGGGATCTAGAGGCGACAAGGAGCTGATCTCGATGGCACGTTCAAGATCGTCGACTTCATCAGTAGCAAGCAACATCATGGACAGAGGTAAACAGATCAAAACTGGTCTCGTTGATTTTATACCTCACCCGCCCTCCCGTTTGGATGCATATGCATATCTGGAGGAGCCCATGAAGATGACGTTTGGAAAGTTCCACTTCCGCGTCGAGAAAGAAGGATCGTATCGTCTCGAAGTTCCGATCTCGTCGGGATTATCGGCGGTTGGTCATGATTCTTCAAACTCAGCATCATCCATCGAGTCAGACGACAAGGAGATTTTGTCGCCACGCTTCATCGGCAGCAAGGCAAGCGAAAAACTCGCCAAGATCTTCAGCGACATGTCCTTCGAGTCATCTGCGGACTCCTATATAAGCGATGATTCAAGCGACACCGACAGCTTCGACTTCATCGACAAATCCATGTCTATTGGGAAGGTCTTCACCAATCTCTGTGCTGGTGTCACCAAACCAAGCAAAGTGAAAACTCCAAAATATCACCAAGTTTATGCCATTGGAGAAGCAAGTCGTGATCAAGAGGAAACATCAGAGGCTTTCGACGATTTGGGAAATCCCTATGTCGATCCCTCAGATCTAAGGAGAGGTTTGGGCACTAAATATGTCGGGCCCACACCACGTGCCAGAGTTCAACTTCCACAAGCAGCTTGGGACAGAGCTGCGAAAGCTTTAGATGGCTCTGAACCAATGGAGACAACTGCTACAGTCAAAGAACTGCAAGCTTATCAATATAGACTTGCCCGAGCTGGAAGAGAACTGGAAAAACAGACAGATGCTTTGAACAGAAGAAGGGAGGCAGCTTCCGCATCAAGCAGGCAACGAGCGGAATTAAGTCGACACTCAGAAACTTCGGGAGACAGTCACAGAGAAGCTCGGAGGAGAGCAAGATCTCGGCTGCAAAATATACCGGAAGCTGAAAGAGAGACTCTAATCCAAAACCTCGACATGTCCTTTATGTCAATCGACACGAGGGGGAATATTATCCCAAAAACACCGGAAGTAGGATACATGGCGACACAAGCTTTCATCTTAGCATCCAGGCCACCTCCCGGAGATCCAAGAGAAGCGTTGTACAACATGGCCATGGCAGGATGTGGAGCCATGGGAGCAGCGTTCATAGCTACACCTCCCGAAGGAACTGCAAGGCAAAATAGTCCGAGACTTACCGCAGCAGTACAAGATCCACCAAGAGCAAGTGGAGCCAGAGACACAACAACTCAGGCTAGAGTTGATAGAGCGCGACAAGAAAGAAGGGAACGTCGGCATTCACTAGACCTTGCTGAAGAAGACATGTGTGGACTTCCATGTTTCACACGACGGGTCCGAAAAACTCGAGTTCCATCAGGATTCAAACTACCCGATAGTTTCAAGAAATTCGATGGCCTGCAAGACCCCGAGGATTGGCTAGTCGATTACCTCGAGACAGTAAAATTGATAGGCGGGACCAGAGCGACAGCCATGCAGAGCATCCAGATACATCTGAGCGGAGCCGCCAGATCATGGATAAAGAAGCTTCCCCCAGGTTCCATCGACAACTGGGAAAGTTTTGAGGACGTGTTTATCAAGAATTTCCGGTCAACCTGTAAGAAACCTGCGACACTAGAGGAGTTGAGGTCATGTCGACAAAAGCATGATGAATCAATGAGGAAGTACATCCAAAGGTGGAACATCATCAAAAACTCGGCAGAAAATATATCTGACGAAAGAGCGATAGATGCATTTGTTGCAGGAGTTCGACGAGGAGATTTCGTAGAGGACTTGGGCAGGACAAACCCAAGAACAGTATCAGCTTTAATGGAGATAGCAAACAGATGGGCAGATGGTGAAGATGCGGTACATAACAAACGACATAGGTCCCCAGAGGAAGATCGCAGTCGAAATTTCCAAAATAGACGCCGATTTCCCCGTCAATTTTCAAGTTACGATGCACCTGGCCAAATATCGGCTGGCTTTCGGGGAAACAATGGAGGAAATAGTAGAGATGACTACCAGAGAAGCAACGCACAGCAAGGTGACAATAGAGATAACAGGCAAAATAGCGGGCCAAGGTTCCAGAGACCTTTTGTGTCCCCCGAAGAGAAGATGAACGGGCCATGTCAAATGCATTTCTTCCTCGACAGCAATGGGAAAAGACAGTCGGGACACTTGCAAAAAGATTGTCGAAATTTCCAGGCAATGTTAAGATGGGCAGGACATGCAAATGCTCAGGCAGCGCACAGAAATCCTCAAGGACCCAGGAGTGAGATTCACTTGCCACCTCCTCCCGCGATTACAGATGAAAATCGACATCAGCTCAGAATAGCGGCAGCACCTGCTCCACCGCCCTATGTCGATCCTAACTCTAACGGAGCGGTCTCGATGATTCAGAAAGGCAGGCCATCCAATAGAGCTCAGAAAGTAATCTCGCGACAGGTGTTTATGGCAGAGAAAATGCCACCACCAACAGTCGAGTACCTTAACTAGTCAGGGCAAGATATTGGCTTCACAATAGCTGATCATCCACAGCAAGTTCCTCGACCAGGGCAGTCAGCACTGATCTTACCAGCAGTAATTGTGGGATTCGATGTATCTCGAGTATTCATAGATGGCGGCAGCAGTTTAAACCTTATGTACGCAGATACGCTAAGGAAGATGAATATTTCCCTCGCAAATTTAAAACCAACCGACACACGTTTCCACGGCATCACACCAGAGAAGCCAAGTTACCCACTGGGGAAGATCAATCTCGACGTTCAGTTTGGGACCCGAGAAAACTACAGGATAGAGAGGTTGGAATTCGAAGTTGTGGATTTCCCATCGCAGTATCATGCTTTGTTGGGGCGACCAGCATATGACAGGTTTATGGCAGTACCACATTACACGTACTTGCTTTGGAGGTTACCTGGACCTAAGGGTCCAATCACAGTCAAAGGAAGCTTCGCGCTAGCCGATAAATGCGACAAAGATTTTCATCAACTATCAGAAACTTTCGGGATGCAGGCAGAGTACGCAGCGTCAAGGCTCATGACTGATTATGATGTGCTGCCAGACGTAGGGAGGCCCAACAAGGAATCAACTTTCAATACAGCAAAAGATTCTAAGGAAGTGCAGATTCACCCGACAGATCCGAAGAAAACGACGTCCATCGCAACAAACATGGACCTCGCATAGGAAAGCGTGCTCGTCGAGTTCCTCCGTGAGCACTGGAAAATCTTCGCATGGTGTCCAGCTGACATGCCAGGAGTACCCAGGGAACTTGCCGAGCACCACCTAAACTTGGATCCTATTGCGAGACCAATCAAGCAACCTTTGCGGCGTTTTTCAGAACCAAACCGCAAAGCCATGCTATCAGAAATTGATCGACTCAGAGAAGCTGGTTTCATCAAAGAGATATCTACTGAGGCCACTTGGGTAGCCAACCCAGTAATGGTGCCGAAGAAAAACACGAAAGTCCTTCGCATGTGTGTCGACTTTACGTGCCTCAATAAACATTGTCCAAAGGATCACTTTCCCCTCCCAAGGATCGATCAGATTATCGACTCCACGGCAGGATGTGAACGTCTTTCCTTCTTGGATGCATACTCTGGTTATAACCAGATTAGATTAAAAGAAGACGACGACGCCAAAACAGCGTTCATCACACCGTATGGCGTATTTTGTTATAAAACAATGCCCTTCGGGTTGAAAAACGCGGGAGCAACATATCAACGGATGATGCAGAAGTGCTTGGCAACACAGATTGGAAAAAATGTACAAGTATACATTGACGACGTCGTCATCACATCAAAAAAGGGGGCAACATTAATCGAAGACTTGAAGGAAACTTTCGACAACCTCGACAAATTTTGTCTCAAGTTGAATCCGACGAAATGTTCTTTCGGCGTCCCGACAGGAGAACTTCTCGGGTTCCTAGTTTCAGCAAGAGGGATTGAGGCAAATCCCGAAAAAATCCAAGCTATCGTAACAATGAGGAAGCCAACAAAGTTGAAGGAAATATAGCAGCTAACTGGACGAGTCGCGGCTCTAAGCAGATTCGTCGCCAGGCTGGGAGAAAAAGCGTTACCGTTCTACGCTTTAATAAAGCAAGGAGAGAAATTCCAGTGGAACGAAGAAGCCGACAGAGCTTTCGAGGATCTGAAACGCACAATTTCGACACCACCAGTCTTAGTGGCGCCGAAGGAAAAAAGAACCTCTCCTACTGTACATTGCAGCCACACCTCAGGTGGTTAGCACGGTGCTAGTTGTCGAAATAGAAGAAGAAGGAAAACTCCATGGAGTGCAAAGGCCGGTATATTTCATCAGTGAAGTTTTATCGCCTTCCAAACAGCGGTACCCACAGTACCAGAAACTAGCATATGGAGTGATTACAACGGCAAGAAAGTTGTGCCACTATTTTTCGGCGCATCCGATAATAGTGGTCAATGAGGCGCCTTTATCCAACATACTCAACAATCCAGAAGCTACAGGGCGTGTCTCCCTTTGGGGAATAGAACTTTCTCCTCGGGACATCACGTATGAAAAAAGAAAGGCAATAAAGTCACAAATTTTACCAGACTTCATCGAAGAGTGGATGGAGTTGCAAAACATAGGACCTCCGGATTTATCGAGAACCTGGACCATGAACTTCGACGGCTCCAAAAGGTTAGAAGGAGCTGGAGCAGGGGTAATACTCATATCACCTGAAGGCGACAAATTGAAATATGTCCTACGGATGACATTCCCAAACGCATCCAACAATGAAGCAGAATACAAAGCCCTCATACACGGGATGAAGATGGCAAAAGCTTGCGGCGCAACTCGACTAAAAATCTTTGGCGACTCACAATTGGTGGCTCAGCAAGTTATGAACCAATGTGATGCAGTCAACGATAGCATGATAGCATACAAGGAGGTGTACAATGAGCTTGAGAAGCTGTTTGATGGATGCGAGGTAAATCACATCAGTAGGTTGAGCAATGATGAAGCCGACGTTCTCGCAAACATCGGGTCGCAGTGCCTTCCAATCCCGCCAGGCGTATTTTGGGAAGAAATAACAGAGAGGTCCACGAAGCCGAAGAAATTAACAAAGAAGGAGAAGAGCGAGAAACCCTCGGGGGCTGCGAAAGAAGCATTGAAATAAGAAGAGGAACGAGATCTAGTATTGATGGTGCAAACCCCGTGGATGCAGGCGTACATATCATACATCCTAAGAAAAACAATACCCGACGATCCAGTTGAAGCAAGGCGAGTTATTAGGCGATCCAAAGCTTTCACGGTGGTTAAAGGGGAGTTATACAAACGCAGTATCTCGGGTGTGTTACAACGGTGCGTCACACCCGAAGAAGGAAGGATAATTCTGAAGGACGTACACGAAGGAGTATGTGGCCACCACGCGAGCAGTCGAGCTATTGCAGCCAAAGTTTTTCGAGCAGGATTCTACTGGTTGACAGCAATTGAGGACGCGAAGGAGATAGTGCGAACTTGTGACGCATGTCAGAGATTCGCCGCAAAACCTCACTCTCCGGCAGCAGAATTAATGCCAATACCCTTATCTTGGCCCTTTGCTCAATGGGGTCTCGATATGGTGGGAAAATTACACAAAGCTTCGCCAGGAGGATACGAGTACATGTTGGTTGCTGTTGATAAATTCACCAAGTGGATAGAAGCAAAGCCGATAAACTCACCAGATGCAGCATCAGCAATAAAGTTCGTGAAGGGCATCGTTTTTCGATTTGGAGTACCTCACAGCATCGTCACAGACAATGGCAACAACTTTACGTCAAAGGAGTTCAAGGCGTACTGTGCAGAGGTAGGCATCAAATTGCACTTCGCGTCAGTTGCACATCCTCAAACCAATGGTCAAGTCGAGAAAGCCAATGGCATCATCTGCAATGGCATCAAGAAACGCTTGTTAAGACCACTGGAAAAAGCTCGACATACCTGGCCAGAAGAATTACCAAGTGTGTTATGGAGCATCCGAACAACACCAAATACAGCAACACAAGAGACCCCGTTTTTCCTTGTCCATGGAGCAGAGGCAGTACTGCCGATAGAAATAGAGCATGGCTCCCCCAGAGTCACAGAGTATAATGAAGAAGTTTCCAGGAAAGCATTGGAAGACGACGTCGACGCACTCGACGAAGCTCGAGACGAAGTATTATCAAGGGTAACCAAATATCAGCAGGACCTGAAAAACTACCACAGTCGACGTTTGCGACCAAGATCTTTTCAAGTTGGAGACTTAGTTTTGCGACTCAACCAAGAGCGTACTGTAAAGCTCGAGTCACCATGGTTGGGACCTTACATCATCACAGAAGTCATCGACGGAGGAGCGTACAGGATCAAGGACAAGAAGACAGGGGCTCCCGAGAAACACCCCTGGAACATGGCGCAGCTCAGGCGGTTCTATGCTTAGAGTCGAAATATAGTCCTCCTCTGTAAAAATACAATGTACTGAAACGCCCGCGAGTTTTCAGACGCACTCTTTTCCTTTTCGGGGCACTGAGTGGGGCCGGAAAGGTTTTTAATGAGGAGGGCTCGCGGTGCTGCAATATAATAAAGATAGTGGAGATATACTTCTTATTCTTCGACACGCTCGAGGGCTCAATGCCTTCAAGTTACAAAATATATAGACTCATCAAAATATTTCACCTTGGTACAAGAATACCTCGCCAAATAGAACATCGGAAGCTAACGACTAAAAATATAATGTACTCGTCAAAATGTTATTGCTTTGGTCTGAAAACCTCGCAACAAAATATAGAACATCACCACCAAGACACTCAGGGGCTCGTGCCCATTGATAGCAAAATATATATACCTTCTCGCAATAAGAGAAAAATCTTCGGGATAACAAAATAGTATAAGCTCCAGCCAAAGGCTCGGGGGCTCGACGATCAAAAATAGAAAACAATACACACTTACAGAGTTGACAGCTTTTACAATATAGACCACGCCTACAAAAACGTATCAATGGTGAAACTACAGCAAGAAAAAAGGGAAAACCCTCAATGGATACCTAGCACATGGTCTATGGTTACTCGTTCATTGGAAGGATGAGTACTATGCTCGGCATAGCTACCCTTCACGAAGAATTCAGCATCCATCCGAAGAAGTTCATCCATCATATCTTCGGCTACAGGAGTCACCAGATCATCAATCTTGCCCATGTTTCTCTTTTTCTTCGACATTTTAGCCAGGCACGTGGGAACAATTTGATCAAAGGGCAATTTTGGATGGCAAATTTTTATCATCATCATAGCAAATCTTGCGCCAGCAGAGAGTTGAGCCCGCACAAAGCCATGGATTCGAGGAGCATCTCAAAAATTTTCCATTAATGCAGGAAGAGTTTCTGGCATTTTGTTGCGAGGGAACATGGTTCCATAAACTAAAAACAAAGTCTTCGTACAGAAGTCAAGGAAATCACAGACCTGACCCGCGCGATCTTGGAATCTGACAATTTGACGGGTACGCTCGGGAGTAACCCAAAAGTTAGAACCATGTTGTGCGGCCAGTCTGAGCAAAGCATTGGCTCGAGCTTCAACACGTTGATCTTCGGTAGCAGTATCCAAAACTGAGCCTGGTACAGCGAATAAATTGACAAGGAAGGAAAATTAGCAAAAATAACATCCAGCATTGGTTATGAACAAGAAACATACCTGTCATGTCCAGGCTGGCGTCAGTCATTAGCTGAAGCATATAATTTTCTTGAGAGGAAGCTTCGGTAGCCTCAGCAACAGCAGCATCCTTTGCAGCAATGGCTTTTCTTGCCTGTTGAAGAGCAATATTCTCTCTCTCGGACGCCTGTCGAGATTGTTCCATCATCACAAGAGTTTGTTTTTTCATAGATTGGAGTTGTTGGCGCAATTCTTGCAAATCTTGCGACAAATGTTGTCCCGAAGAACCGTCGACAAAGTTATCATTGACTAGTGTTTTCTTCGAGAAGGAGGAAGTAGGAGAAGTATCGGTAGAATGAGGATCGGCAGAGTAGTTATCAAATATCAACTGGAAAAGAAAATTCCAATATCAAAGGATTGCACAAGACAGAATTCCATTGCTCTTCAAGAAATTTACATAGATATTACAGAAGGAGTTCTTCAAAAGTACTAAGGTAATTGTCGCCAAAACTCATATGGCGACAATAGCTAAGGAAATAGGAAAAATAAAAAGAAGGGGCATTCAACTAGACCTCCGACTTTGATGAGCTAGGAGTCGAAGATGGCTTGATCCCGAGATAGGACAGGATTTTCTTCGTGTTGGGCTTTGCCGCCTTGATCAACGATCGCCATTTTGTCTGCTCTATCTGTTCTGTGTCGCCTACTTTCGCCCAGTCGATAGTTTGTTGGCTATCAGCGACCAAGGCAACAGCGCTTTCAACAGCAATCTTCATGTTCTCCTGGCGCATCTTTAGTCCAAGATCTTCTGGTGGATTAAAGCACTTGTCAAGAGCAAGGAAAGTTGCGGGTTCCTCTTTCTTCGGGAAGAAATAGGGGAAGAGTCGCGACAACCCGGATTTAGCTTGATCAATGCCCTCGCGTGCTTCTGTTCCATGAAACTCAAGGAACGAAATGGCGTCAAGAAGAGGATCGTTGTCGGGATCTTCAAGTTCAAATTCTTGAGATGTTTTATCTGTCAAGATAAAAACCTATTGATCAACAAACGAGTAAAAAAAAAGAAAGTCGAAAGGATGTGAAGTGGTTCAGATACTTACTGACAAAGCGACGGTTTTGCGACCTTACGCGCTTAATGATCGCTTCCTCGCGAGCAGATTGTGCGGCTATATGCTCGCTCAGCGAAGTCTCGGCATCGTGAAGTCTCTTCCTAAGATCTTCGACACCAGCAGCATCGGCCTTGGCCTTGTCAGCCTCTGCTCTAGCTTGGATAGCATCTGATTCGGCCTTCTTACGAGCCTCTTCACTTTGCTCTAATTTTTGAGCAAGTATATTGGCACGTTCGTTGACCTCTGTCAGTTTTTCTGCCAAGAAAGTTAAATTTAGTTAAAAACATCGATAACAAAGGAGTAAGAAGGCAAGGGCAAAAAGAAGCAGCAAGGCACTACCTTCAGTCTTACTCGCATACTCGCGATACCCAATGAATTGGGCACCGATACGAATAAGCTCTTTGATCATAGGCTGTCAAAGAAAGATAAAGAAAGAAAATGTCGGTATGGGAAAAATATAATGGCATAAAGAAGCAAACAGAGGAAATATAGACAGTGACAAGAAAATTAAGAACTCACATCATCCAAGAGAGGGTTAGAGGAGTTACTCAATTGGAGAGTAGGCTCCGGGATTGTTTCAACCCTTGCCCTTTTCGGTGAAGGGACAAGGGGCTCGAAGGAGGAGTAGAAGCGCCGACGTTTTGTTGAGGAGGTGAGGATTCTTCTCCTTCAACTGGCGTCTCCGAAACAACTAGAGTATGTGACGTACTCGTTCGAGCAGCCACATCAAAAGCTGGTATTTCTTCCTCATCATCACTGTGATTAAATGTTGGCAGCATAAAAAGCAAGATAGAGAAAAATCTTCAAGTACAAAAAAAAAATGAGGTGACTTACGAACTGATGAGGGCCTCAAGGTATGGATCATAAGCTGCCTTCTGATGTGAAGGAACAGCTTCTTCGGCTTTGGAGGTGCCGGAATCTTCGACATCACTCCTTTTCCTTTTGTTCTTTGGAGAAACAGCAGGAGGAGGAGATTGTGCTGACGCAGTACCTTCAGAGGCAACTTCCTTTTCAACAGATCCCGCAGATTTTTGAGAATCTGCGGGTTCATTCACAAAAGAGGGGGCATCTTGGTTGTCGTCGGTGACAACGGCCCTTTCCTCGACTTCTCCACCCTCAGGAAGGGGAGGAAGCGAGATAAGATTTGGATGGTTCTATATAAAAACAGGGAAAGATGTCAAAAAAAAGGGGGTTATAAAAAAAATAGCAAAGCAATAACAAGTAAATCGACAAAGTTTACCTTGGGAAGCGCATTGCTGGCGTTGTACGGTTTTACACAACAAGAAGAGGGAACAGAATCTTTTTTGCTGAGAGAAGAGATTTTTCGGACAAGCCTTTCTAAATCCTTGACCTCCAAATCCACTGACAACCGATCTGCGTCTTCGTCGCCAGCTTACTTCCAGAGAGGGTTTTTGCGAGCCTGAAGAGGCTGCACTCTGGTCCTAAGAAAATACGCTGTAATTTGGATACCTGACAACTCTTTGCCGCGAGTATTTTGCAACTCATGGATGCGAGTCATCAGGGCCTCTGTCGAAGTTTTTTCTTCCTCGGTAGCCTCTGCATCCCAGGAGCGGCGGCGAAGGATTTTCTCGGCACCATCGAAAGGAGGGATGTTGTCTTCAGCACATCCATGGTTCTCCTCCTGAATGTACAACCACTTCTTGCGCCACCCTTGAACTGAGTCAGGGAGTTTGACGTCGAAGTAATCGACTGTGGGGCGAACAGAAATAACAACGCCGCCTATATTATAGGCGACATTGGGAGAGTCATTGCGGCGACAAAAGAAAATGCGCTTCCATAGCGCCCAGTTAGGCTGGACGCCAAGGAAGGCCTCACAGAGGGTGATGAAAATGGAGATATGAAGGATAGAGTTGGGCGTGAGGTGGTGAAGTTGAAGACCATAAACAAAAAGCAATCCACGGAGGAAAGGATGAATAGGGGCGGAAAGACCGCGGATGAGATGGTCGACAAAACTTACCCGATACCCCATTGGAGGGGTTGGGTAGCTTTCTTCACTAGGGAAGCACAGGGCCTTGGGTTTCTTGTTAATCCCCAGCTTCTTCAAGAGATTGATGTCCTGGGTGGAAATTTTGGACCTTTCCCACTCCGCGCTTCCTAGATCTGCGGCGGCCATGGATGATTCAGGCGTGTTGTGCATGGTCAACCGATGCGGTGGCATCAACAATGGCGCAGGAATGCAGCTTGGAGAAGATGAGCTTAGGGAATTGAGGGGCACAGGAGCAGGTTTTGCGGAGGAGAGTAGGAGAACGGCGCGAGCGGAAGTACTCGAGGAGGAAGAAGGAGATCTTATATAAAGGTGAGGCGAAGCGGTGGACCGTTGGATGGAAAAGGGGTGCGGCAGATGATAACCACGCAGAAACAAGGGCAAAAAAGTATTTTAACACTGGAGAAGTTACGGTACGTGCGCCAGGAAAAGCGGAGGACGTGTGTCCCCCACCTACACGACGTGTCAAGATAATGGATAATTTGGGCCCGCAAGGCAGTGGGAGAAAATTTCTCGCAATTTTCGGATTCACAATCGTGGCTATCATCAGCAATAACGTCACCTTGTCAAAGAGAAAAATTCGACTCAACAGCGGCATAAAAAGGTGACATGCAAAAGTATTGGAGAGCCTTTGATCAAATACAAGTTTTTGATCAAATGCTCGGGGGCTACTTTGAAAAAATGAAAAGATCGGGAGAGACAAAATAGAGATGGCTTGAGCCTATGATCAAATACAAATATTTGTTCA
The DNA here is from genome assembly GCF_019359855.2 of Lolium perenne. NCBI lineage: Eukaryota > Viridiplantae > Streptophyta > Magnoliopsida > Poales > Poaceae > Lolium > Lolium perenne. Next base: position 182,312,087 of record NC_067245.2, read on the forward strand.
TAGCCTCGGGGGCTACTCCCATCGGGAGCGCTGTTCGCGCACCCGAGAAATTATAGAACTTCGGGAGAGAAAGAAAATATAGCGGCATAAGGCATGGAGCCTACAACCAAGCACAAGTTCTTGGCTGTAGCCTCGGGGGCTACTCCCATCGGGAACGCTGTTCGCGTGCCCGATGAAATTATAAAAAAAGAAAGAAAGAATGAAAAGAAGAAAGATAGAAGAGCAAAAGAGTATATTTCGAGTTATAAATAACTCTGCATATACTCCCATCGGGAGAGCAATATAAGTCATCTTTGACTCAATAAAATGTGCCATTCCAACAGCCGAATAAGCACTCGACAATATATTCTCAGAACGCCAAAGTTGCGATCAATTTCTGAATGCCGCAAAACTTTGCGAAGGTAAGACCCCAGATCCGTTCTGTGAGGCGTGGCGCCATCTCTGACGTCGGTTTGCTACTTTTATCCGTATCAACAGATACGAAGAAAAATCCTAACGGACGCGTTAGGTACCCGATAAATATGACTGGGACTCGACAGAATGGTAAGACCTTAAGCGGCACCTGTCGAAGTTTATACCAGTATCCCGAGATCATGTCCAGGGACGTGATTTTGAAGTAGGTTTTTGCGGGTTGCCACTAGAGCAGTTAACTAGTACCTGATCCGTCAGATGAACTAGCCCCAATTACCATTATCCCTGCACAATATAGAAATTTATGTGAATAAATATAGAAAAGTTTTAAATTGTCGAGTAAAAATAAACAGTGGAGATTTTCCCTGACTCTACGATTCAAGCAAAATCTCGGGGGCTACTGACATAGGCATCCCCAATGGGCCTGCCGAAGATAGTACCTGGGGTTTACTGAAAGCCCACTACCCGAAGAATAAGAAGACTCGGAAGCCCAAGATATTGTTAAGGAAAGCTAGAGTTGTAATAGGAAGCATTATTTGTAATCTTGCGGGAGGAGTTAGAAACCTTCCCGGACTCTGTAACTTGTACAATACGAATCCCTCGGCTCCGCCTCCTATATAAGGGGGAGTCGAGGGACAAAGAAAGGATCGAATCATTGTTTTCTCAAACCCTAGTTTCATATTCGTCGAGTACTTTTCGGCTGAAACCTTCGAGATCTACTTGCCCTCTACATCCGACTAAACCCTAGTCTACAATCCGTAGGCATTCACAAGTTAATACCTTGTCAGCCGGCGTCATAAATCCGATCTGCCTGCTTCATGGTGACGCGGCGCTAGAGAGAGATATTCTTGTGCAGCTCAAAGGGCAACGCTTGTTGCTCCTACAATAACATGGATAAGTTCCGATAATAAAAAAATATAGAAGTGTAGTTCTTTTCGAAGTGTCATTGCCGAAAACATTTCCGACATGACGCTTGGGGGCTACTATGACACTTTAAATTTCTCAGGATAGTTCACTCAAAAGTATCAAGGTGCAAATTAAAGGTAATTTTCCGCCTAGATACTTGGGGGCTACTAGGAGACTGGTTTACCTTGCGCTTGCAGAGAAGCTGGTCGAGAAACTCACAGGAATATTTTTTGTATTGCTCAATCTCGGAAGATTCAGCATCAGCTTTGCCCCATGCATTTTCAAGCATGGCATTCAGTAGGTCCTGTTCGAGCTGCCATTTTTCCGCCTCTATGAGCTTGTGGAAGGACTTGGTGGCATACGCCTTAGGCGTGTAAGTGAGGTCAGTCGGATCACCAAAGTTTTTAGCAAATACGATGGCATCACGAGCCGTAGCTTCAGCCTTATCTGCTGAGGTAACTTCCGCCTCCTCCTTGTCTTTGGCCTCCTCAGGGGCAACTCGCTTAGTAGCGGAGCAACTTCCGCCTTTTTGCCCGCTGCTCACGGGAATTATTTCCGTTTGAGCTTGGTTTCCAGAAACGGGGCTATGAGGCAGCTAAGGTTTTGGCGGAGATGGGTAAGGGGTCGCGGTAGAGACACTGGGTTGAACAAGGGTGTTGGGGCCGATGGCCGGAGATGTCTTCATAAAGCTCGTGATTGGCTTCTGGGTCGTGACCCGTGAAGCGACAACTTTCTGGCTCCTACACCAAGAAATAAGGTAAGAAAATGACAAGTTCAATCGTACAAAGGAAAAGAGGTCATATTCCGGAAACTTACATGGCTCCGGGTAGTGTGGGGCGCGTTCCTCTTTTGGAGGTCGCGAGCATCTTGATGCGCTCACGCTCCGCCTTCTTGGAGTCATAACGCTTGGCGCTGGCGGAGGGGGCGGTCCTAGCCTTCTTGGCGGAAGCTTCGCCACTGGTTTCATATTTTTTAGACATGAAGGATTCTATTTCAGAGGCTCCCATAAATAAGACAAATTGTTCTACTTCTTCGAATCCAAGATGAATATAGTTATTCTAATGATAGTTCGAAATTAAAACTTCTTCACTAAAGCCACATTGGAATTTAAGAAGTTTAGTATCCTGTTTAGAGCAACAATTTATATCATGGCATTTAAGCAAAATTTTAGCAATTGTATCCAACTTTTTCAACATGCCACTCATTACTTTTCCCTTATATGATTCTCTATACTTCATAAACAATTCTACAAGTTCCATAGAGTATAAAGCATGTCCTTCCATAACAACAGTTTTTAGTTTTTCGAATTTTCAAATTTTTATGGATTTTCAGATATATACGAAAAATAAAACAAGACAAAAATAAACTAAACAAAACAAATTGAAATAAAAACAGCGAGAGAGGTGGAGTGTACTCCCCAAGTGAACTTATAAGTAGAGCTATGCTCCCCGGCAACGGCGCCAGAAAATAGTCTTGATGACCCACAAGTATAGGAGATCGCAACAGTCTTCGAGGGAAGTAAAACCCAAATTTGTTGATTCGACACAAGGGGAGCCAAAGAATACTTATAAGCCTTGACAGCGGAGTAGTCAATTCAGCTGCACCTAGAAAAGCACTAGCAACAGGGTGATGTGAAAGCAGTGGTAATATGATGCGGCGCCAGAAAATAGTTGGTACTACTTTGATGGCGTATTGATAGGGAAATGTGATGCAGCAGTAATATGAGAGCAATAGTAACACAGCAGTAGCAGTAACACAGAGGCAATGACACCGGAAAATATCCCAGCGCGCAGTTGATTGAAAAGCAATGATGATGAAATAAAGGATCGGGGTTCCCGGCGATCTACACTAGTGGTAACTCTCCAGATAACAAGTGTTGGGTGAACAAATTATAGCTGGGCAATTGACAGAATTGAATTTAGCATTAAGACAAAATATCCAGTCTATTAATATCGTAGGCATGTTTTCCATATATAGTCATACGTGCTCGCAGTGAGAAACTTGCATAACATCTTTTATCCTACCATCCCGTTTGCAGCGGGGCCTCAAGGGAAACTACTGCTAATTAAGGTACTCCTTTTAATAGAGCACCGGAGCAAAGCATTAACACTTGGTGAAACATGTGATCCTCATATCAAAGTCATCCCCTCTGGTTATCCCAATTCGAGATCACTTTGGGGCCTCGGGTTCCGGACAAAGACATGTGCATACAATTTGTAGATACAATCTAAGCAACAATTATAGAGTCTAGATCTAAGATCATGCCACTCGTGCACTAGTGACAAGCATTAAATATAACAATATTGCAGCAACAAATACTTCACAAACTTATAAGATATACTGAACATAATGATCAATCCATCGGATCCCAAGAAATACAACACCGATTAAATCATATGGATCTCAATCATGTAAGGCAGCTCATGAGATCATTGTATTGAAGCACATGGGAGAGAGTACCATCTAGCTACAGCCAAGAACCCATAGTCCCCGCGGGAACTACTCACAAACCATCATGGAGTCGAAGTGGAGGCGGTGGAGTCGATGGCGATGGCTCCAGGGGCACTTCCCCGTCCCGGCAGGGTGCCGGAATAGAGACTTCTATCCCCCGAAACTTGGTTTTGGCGATGACGGCGGCTACGGAACTTTTCGTGGACGGAGGGTGATATGTAGCGGAGTTTTTAGGTCAGAGGGGTCTTATAGGCGAAGAGGCGACGCGAGGGGGTGCGCGGGGTGCCCATACCACCCCCAGGCGCGGCCAGGCCTAGGCCCGCGCCTGGGCCTGGTATGGCTGCCCCGTGGCACATCTCCGTCTCCCCTTCTAGCTCCCGAAATCTTCTGGTATATTAGAATTTCTGTGATTTTTCCAGAATTTTCCGAGCATTTTCAATTTTGGACATTTTCTGCAATAAACAGAAACTAGCACTGTGGAACTTGTTAATAGGTTAGTCCAATAAATGTCATAAAATGATGCAAAGTGCACATAAACATAGAGTAATTGGTGTAAAACAAGCCTGGAGCATCAAAAATTATAGATACGTTTGCAACGTATCAGTGATGCCGATGGCGAAGATGTTGGAGATGGCTCCGGTATCGCAACTGATAGATCGGCTGCAATCGGTGATGAAGTACTTGGTGCAGCAGTTGATGAAGCCGTAGTCCTTGAAGTCCTTGGGGTGATTGGATCGGGCAGCCGAAGGATGGCTTCGGTGTTGACGTAGTAATGCACGCTCCCGAATGCCATCTCCAACCCATCGCGCAAGCCCGAGAAGGTCGAACGCAATGAGCCGGTGTGTGGAGTAAACTCGATGGACCCGAAACGAATCGTGTTCACCAAGTCTGGTGATGAAGGAGCCGACGATGATTTCAGCGACGCCGACCCGGAAGTAGCCAACGAGATCGAAACTGCCGATGAAGTGCCTTGTACCAGCAGGTTTCCCCCAGACGGCGCCAATTGTCGGGGGTGCTCCCCAGCAATGCCCACCATGAGGGGCTTAGGGTTGATGGAATCCTGCAGGCTAGCATGAGACATCGGTAACCAAACAAACGGGGAGAGAGATTTACCCAGGTTCGGGGCCCTCGATGAGGTAAAACCCTTCCTTCCTGCTTGTCTGGTCTTGATTATCGAAAATATATCGGGTTACAATGGGGTAGCTGAAGGACTACGGTGGACTCGCCGAGAGGCAAGGGTTCTAAGCTCTAGGTTTGATCTTGCGGTGGTTCTATGCGTGTAAGTTGTGTTCCGGTAGATCCTCTCCTGGCCTATATATAGCAGGCAAGGTCTCGAGAGATCTGTCCGGACCCGACTGTGGTACAAATAGTTATAGTCTAAGGTTTCCTTGTTTCGTCATCTTCTTTCCTTGTTCACCAAGTATCTTTCATTCGAATGAGTCCTCTTCTCTAACGTCAACGCGCATGCCCACTTCAGATATTCGGCAATCTTCATGGGCCCCTGGTTGGGACGGTGGAGGTAGCCTAATGTTGGTTACCCGAAGGGTAATGCCCACATCAGACGGAATATGGTTGAGCTAACCGTATGTCGGAAATGTTTGGGGTCAGGAACGCTAATGGTTCGATGAAAAACGGTTCCGCTCGATTTGGTGGAGGGCTATTCGGAGAACTACCAGTGCACTTAGGGGAGTTTTCAGACATGTTTCCGGCTGCATGCATAGTAATGAACACTTAAGTTACCGGATCCTGCTGTTCATCATCTTCTACAAGTCCGGTGGGCTTACCAGCGATGGCGTGGCGGTTGCCCGTGGCGCCAGCGGAGGAGGAGCTCGCTAACTTGGCGCATTGAACTCCGGCGAGACCATGAATCGGCGGCGGAGTTGATTTCCTGTTCAAACGTGGGCAGCTCGGGACGAGATGGGCCTTGGAGCGGCGACGCTTGAAGATTTCCGGGAGGAAGCTCGTCGGCGTGAGATCTGTTGGGCGGCGTGGGCGAGAGGTAGAAGACGATGTGGTAAGAAGAGGTGAAAAAGAAAAATGACCGTGCGGATGGGGTATATATAGGCCTCGTGCAGAGATTCGTCAGCCGGATCCTACGGTGAGAATGGAAGGGTCGCACCGTTAGATTTCCGCCACGTGTCCTAGGTAAAAAACGGTGAATCTGAAGCGGCGGTAACCTGGCTACGTGGATCCGATTCTCAAGGCAAAGATTCGCACTTCCGAAAATTTTGCGCGGGAAAAAGGGAGATTACGTGAAATATTAGGCGAAGATTCCGCTAAGTTACCTTTACAGAAGAACGAATGATTTCCGGTTGAATGAGGTCGCAAACGATGAATTTTGGAAGCTCTTCGAGATTCTCTTCGGATCCGGATGAGTTAGGCGGAGGAATGACGAATCTTGAAGAACTTCGGGGGCTACTGTTGTGGGTATACTTTATTCCGTAGTTAGACCTCTAGTATTCCAGCTAGAACTCTCAGTAGAAACTCTAGATCCGGGTGCCTTTATGAGCCGGGTCCTGGGAGCCATAGAGGCACAACCACAACTCATTGTAACAACACGGAAGCGCCCATATAATTTCAGATAAGCAGTAGTAGGCCCTGTCCTCGAGCAGGTGTTCCGAAGCTGGATAAATCGTGTACCATCGTCCCGAGTGCTCTTCGTTCTATAACCCCTACTTATTCTCCCACCGTAAGGATCCCTTCTCCGAGATATTATCGAGTAGGCAACGACACGTACAATAGCGATGGCTTGATGCTGCAGCAGTCGAGCTCCAGCACCCGGAGCCCGGTGGCTGCTCACGGTAGGAAGACCAGCGCAGCCGTGGTGGGGTTGGCGAGGAGTCCGGCGACCCGGACGTCCTGCTCCAGTTCAACGTCGTGTAATTTGTAGTACTTTGTGTCGTGGGCTCCATCAGAAACAGCGTGAGACTCCTAAGTTCCATGCCGCGACGGCGGTCGATCGGTGGCGTCGTTGGCGTGGTGGAAGAACGCGTCGAAGAAGGCATCTGGATGTGTGGCCAGTAGGGCCTGACTTTAACGACGCTGATGGCTCACGGTGGCATGCATCATCACCGTGATGGACAAGATGTGCAGCTCGGCAGATGACTGAGGACGGAGCACCAAAGATGAAGCCAGGTTTGGGTGGGGGCAAGGCCCCAAGTACGAGAAACAGAAGGTGTCCGGTTATGCAGAGCCTGTTGCTGACAGCAAAGGATCCGCGGTCCGGCGGCTCCCATCGGGGCATCTGCAGCGGCGCGACGCAAACGGACGCGACCGTTTGTGTCCGCCGTGATCGGAAATGCGTCTGGGGCCTATTCCAACGGGGCGACGCAAAGTGACCGGGCCGTCCGCAGAGACTCAAACCTGGCCCAAATATGCGCCAGGTTTGTGTCTCTGCGGACGCTCGGCGGTCGCTCCGAGTGTCCGCTCGATCCTCGCGCGGGCCCGCCTGGCAGCGTCACAACTGCTTCGTCTTCCGCGGCATTACTTCCGGGCGGCACGCTGCAGCCTTTGCAGGGCCGCGTTAATGGCGTGCCACGGCTTCCGCGAGCGTGCGCAGCGTCGATGCGTCTTCTCCGCCAGTACTGGCACCGAGGCGTCGCTTCGGCAGTCTGCGGCCGCGTTAATGGCGATGCCTCGCGTGGCTCGCGGCCGTCGCCTACCTCTGCGCACGTAGTAATGGCGATGCCACGCGTGGCGCGGCCGTCGCCCTGCCTCCGCGCTATATATACAGGGGCGCGAGCATCTCATCTCCTCCCCACAAACCCTAGCCGTCGCTGCTGTAGCGCCGCTTCCTCCAAGTAGATCCACCATGAGCAGCGCCAGACGCGGCCAGGCTGCCGCGCCTCCACCTTCACCTCCCACTCCACCTCCTCCGGCGTCGAGCTCCTCCGAGGAGTTTGACTCCGAAGATAGCACCGATCTCCTCCACCCGGTCAGGGACGCCGCGGCCCTGGCTGAAGCGGAGAAGGAAGCAGAGGAGGAGCTGGCGGGCCACGCGGCGTTGGACGCCGAGCTGGAACAGCGCAGGCTGGCGGCTGCCGCTGCAGCCGAGGACTCCGACTCGGAGATATCTTGGTCATCCGATGACCCTGATGCGCCGACGCCGGAGGAGAAGGCGACGGAGCAGCGGGCCCTCGTCGAGTCTTTCGAGACGCTCAAGGACGAGGCCGCCAACGCGAGGCTGGGAGGTGCTCGCAAGAGGACGCGGCGGCGCACCGAGCCATAGCGGCCGCGCGGGAGGCGGCGGAGAAGCAGGCGACGAAGCGACGCAACGACGGTGCCGGCCCGTCAGGAAGCAAGTAGTCTAGGCTTATAGATCTACTTTGTATAGTTTTTATGCATTTTTATGTACTACTTTCAATGTTTTTACTAAGTTGCAATTCAAAAAAATGGGCCGTCCCCGGTGGGAGCACACCCAGACGCAAACGGACGAGCGGACAAAATATGTCCGCGGGGCGACGCAAACGGACGCTCGCGACCACTTTTGGACGTCCGAAATGCGTCGCGCCGCTGGAGATGCTCTCATCTGGAGAATGAAAGGGTTGATAGCTTGAGAATCATCTATTCCAGAAAAGAAACACGTGAGATCGGAACGTTGTAGAGGAGTGTTGGGAGAAAAGAAGTGGTAAGTTATTGTGCATTAGCTTGCTTTTGGATAACAACCACACCTCTAATATAATTTGTCTACATATCTCTGTTAGATTTGTTATTTGTCATTTCAATTAAAAGGAGTTCTCAGTTCACAACAACAATGTGGATGTCTTCTTCCGACAGACTTGCTACTGATTTTCTTCTAGAGGCGACTGTATTTTAGGCTTTTTCTTATCTGTCAAAAAATAGAAGTGGGCTAAAATGGGGTAAGTGTAAAGGCCCGTTAATATTTTTTGTAACGTAAAGGTAGGCTCATGCTTTGCTTTTCTCTCTCCAGAAATATAGCCCCTGGTTTCTTAAGTAGCCTCTTTCTCTGTTCAGCGCGACATGCTATGCATGAACGGAATTGAAAAGTAAATCCCCATCGATAGCTCCAAATACCTCGCGTATAATTCTATTGGTCGATTTTTCCTTCGTATTGGAAAGTTAGTGGAGTCCACTAAGCGTTTCAAGCAGCACTACAGCAATCCATGTTAGTATATTTCTCGAAAATAATGTTTTTGTTATAGATGGTTTTGTAGGGAAGACACTTTTTTACAAAGGAGACACTTAATTATCTGTTCTTTACAAACACTAGATTTTAAATATTCGTCCTAGCTAATCTAATTTTTTGGTATGCCACTTGTCACATGTGATGTTCATTACTTGCTCATAGTGTGCCAGATGATATTGTTACCTAAAATATTGGTTTCGTGTTCTTCAAATAGTTAATTATTAGATTATGATCTTCACATGAAGATTCGATGAGATAGCCACTATGCGGACGGTGTCATCCTACCCAACTTTTTCGTGAAACAATATGCATAACTCTTTTATATAAGGAAATTTAAAGTGCTTGCTCCGGATTTGTGTCACATGTCTAACTCTAAATTTGCTCTGCCGTAGCAACGTATGGGCAATTTTCCTAGTAAATCATCAAGTCAACTGCACCAATCACCAATTGCCTCTCAAAAGAGAAATCAAAGTTTGGAAACTGTAATACAAAACAAAGTTATCTCAATTCATGTAAAACAAACAAGTTTAAAAACTAGTTTCACGAACACCGTTAACGCAGCACAGACCGCTGGCGCTGGTCTATGTAAATCGCCTCTCTTGAGCATTGAGAACAGCTGGATCTTGCGTGCCTGGAGCTGAAGTAGTCTTCTAGAAATCCTGAACCATAACCACAGTACACCTAAAATTTCATAGATGTGCCTGGACTGGAGAAGCTTAGTAACATCTCGTGCAACTTCTTGGCCTTACTAGCATCGATTGTGTGACAGAAAGTTATCCTCACCGTCTCAAGCGCCGTAGACCAGTTGAATAACCGTTCCACAACAGCTAATTCACGCCCAGTACCTCTAAACTCTCTGATCTCTACTTCTTGGAGGCGATCCAGCACAAGTCTCTCGGATTTCCAGTTTAGTGGCTGAGCCTGATAACATATGCAATCTGGTGGACATGCCTGTGCCTAACACGGGGAGCATATCAGGTTAGTGGGATTAACTGGTCTCATTTGACTATATGAAATAACAAGCGACCATAAATGTCATCAAACTACCCAAATTCTTGAAGATATGCCATCAACAAAATATACATTAAAACTTTCTATAGACAAACAAAAGAATAACATGTCTAAATGGCCTTTGTTATTAATGGGACCTTTCAAAAACATAAGCCTTAAGCTACAGTACAGAATATGTCCTAACTCCTAACTCTTAACCGTGCTATGGAGTAACTAACTCAACATCTTGCCCTTAACCTTCAAACCCGCCATGCAATAACTCACTCAACTTTATATCCACTGCACATTTACAAATGTCTGGCTCTTTAAAGGAAATTAGTACCAAGTACCAACCCAGGTAGAATGTAACTTCGCCAAAGTTGTCTTTTTGTACAATACACAAATGATCAATTTATATCATTTTGCAAGTGATCATACAATTAAAATAGTAGATATATAATACTTTTACAAGAATTGAAAACTTTCAAAAAATGAGGAAATTCAATTCGGCTCCCGGGTGCGTAAGCTCCCTCTACCAAAACGTTATATTTCAAAGTGTTGAAAATTTTGAAAAAAAATTCTACATGTACATCTCCATAATATATCTGCGTTCGTCAAGTTTCACGAAAAACCAACATTTTTTGTGGTCTATGTAGAAAAGAGAAAATTTATCTTGTAAAAAGCATTATTTTTAGCACTGAACTTTGTCCTTTTTACACACGTCACATGACAAGTCGATTTTTTATGAAACTACTTTGTGAGCGCGTAGCCCGTGAAGATGTACGTACGAATTTTTTGTTTCAATTTTTTTGAAATTCAAAATATGTGTAAGATGCATTTCGAAATAGAGGGAGCATATGCTCCCATGTCCCAAAACACCACTCCCAAAAAAATGTATTTTCACAACGGGGTGGCTCCAACTAGTTGTGGAGTCTTGTTTTTGAGAGAAGTGTTGCCATTGGGAAATACATAAGCCATATATCTACTTATCAACTTCAGAGCGGAGTGTTATGTGCACCATAGCATTAGGCAATATTCAATAGATACGCTATGTTCTTGAAATAGGAGAAGAATTATTTAAACAGAAAAGACACAAGATTAAAGTTAGAGATCGGATGACATCCTACATAAGGGGCACCACATGTATCAAAGAATCAATCAACAATACAATAATAGTTTATAGATATGTCATCTCCCTTGTGCATCCTATCTGACCTAGTTTCTAATCATTAATCCTCTACACCCTGCCGTCAGGCCATCTGAATAGTGATACTTACCTAGTTTGTCCCATTTGGTATCTAGGTCAGACAGATGGCGTCCCCACGTGTGCGCAAATGGTCATTTTGCAACTGGTCATACTGTAACATAGCATACCCAGGTGTGGTGATGGCGCACTACCCTTGGCAATGGCCAGAAACAACTTGGCCGCTTTGGGCAGTGGTGGCATATCCGGGTGAATGGTGGCACTAAAGAGAACATGGGTGACTCTGCAATCAGTGGGGAAGACAAGCCCTTTAGCAGAACTGCAGAAGGGAGTGACTCTGCAATGTGGTATCCAAGCCAACAGCATGGTGCGGCGGTAGCAGCAGCGTCGGACGAAGTGGGTGGAGAAGCCTTATCTGCGGTGATGGCGCTCCATGAAAGGTGGTATAACATCAGCTAGGCATAACAGCAGCAGTAGATCAGATAGAAGCTGCCATGGTGTACTAACAGACTGCACAAAAGACGCATCCCATCTAGTTATAAAGGCGGCGCTGGTTCCCATCCACAGCTACAACAGGCAATGCAACCTCCAAAACCCTGATGTGCAGGAGCTGGGCCAGCTCAGTACACTGCCAGCCTAATTAAACACAGAGTCGCTTGAACCAGCAGGCTCCAATGTATGCCAACCAGGGGAAGGGCGAATAGTACATAAAGTAACTTGTATGCTTGTGTTTGCATGACAGCAAGGAACTCGAGGAATGAACCAGAACAACTGCTAATCCATGCTCAATGGGAACAGGTTCAGCTCTCCATCTTCATGGCAGTGGTTTGCTCGACCACAACAAAAAGACGAAAACGTTATGCTTCATTGATGTGGGGCCACCTTGGGTGGCAGCCATGTACTCCACCTGAGCTATGGAATGTTATTATCTTGCCATGGGGTTGGCATTTGTGATGTGCACAACACTAATACTTCCTCCTTCCGGAAATAAAGCCTAGTTTGGTAGCAAAGTTTTTCTAAAACTGAAGTATTCCAAAACTAAAGTATTTGATAGCATGGGAAAGGAATACTGCAGTTTCTTGATAATGTAGTATTTCTCAGTTTTGACAAATACTGCAACGCGTTTGGGAAGTGTTGTTTCTAGCTGCGTAGAACAGCTAATGAATGTTGGGGCTGTGAATTACTTCCTACGCAAACCGAGACACAGAACGTTGTTTCCTACATATTGATCGACCAAAGGAACATGAACGTGCATGGATTTTGCGGCCAGGTGCGAGCTGTGACGTGATGTTGGCATCATGATGAGCACCAATCTGCATAGATTTTGCGGCGTTATGGCTCAGACATGCATCCGAAATTGATCGACCACCTCTGCTCAATTTCCTTTTGTTTCTATAGGACCTGACCGATCTGCTCTTGGCGAACACTGAGCAGAACAGACTTTCTTTTCCACTTGCTGAATTTGCTTTCTCCATGGCTGATGAAGAGGACATCGCCGCAGGCGCCATAGGCACAGACGCCAGACGAAGGAGATGCGTTTTGCCAGGGGACGAAGCAAGCCAGTTTCTCTGTTTAGAAAAAAGAGGTCGGGGGTGAAGTTTTTAATATGTTAGAAAAACTACAATTTTGGTGATACTTCGGTTTCCAAAACCACCGTTTTCTTTGGCACCAAACGGATTGATGTATTCAATACTTTATTATTTTTGAAAACTGAAGTATTCCTAGAATATATACTTCAAAAAAGAGGAGCTCCCAAACAGGGCCTAAGTGACTCGGGTTTGTCTAGATTCGCATGTATCTACAAACTAAAATGCGTATAGATACATATGAATCTACAATCTAGACAAATCCAAGTCACTTATTTCCAAACGGAGGGAGTACAAAATATTCAAATATATATGGAATATTATTGAGATAGGAAAGAGATAAGATTAGAGTTAAAGATCAGATTAGTATATTTAGAATTATTACTCGGGAGGTCAAGTAAGCCCTCCCATATAAGGGGAACCACATATATCAGTTATCCATCAAGAGATAAAATAGCTTATCAATCTGTTAATATCCATCGTTCGTCCTCCTACTCACCAATCCCCTAGGGCCGTGATATAGGGCCATATCTTCATTTCCGTAGTTACCTAATTGTCTCTACGGAGGTATCAGTAGTAGATTGAGGCTACTACCAGATCAAGTTAAGGCATGCCACGAAATGCAAATGCATGTTGCTTTAAACTGAAGTTTTAGATAAAGGAACTAAGGATAGCTTACCTCCAAGCCCGCACGAGCACTTAATATTAGGATTAGCCTTCTTACACCAGTACACATCCTGAGAACATGGAATAAGCTGGCACCAAAAGAATGTCCCCTTGCCATTACGACAACTCTCAAGGATGAAATGACAGGAAAAATTGTCATGCCTTCCATCAAGTATTGACTGTTACCTAGGGCCTGTAGATTCTTAAGTGATAACAAAAAGGGTTATACATTGGTATGTATATGAGTTATAAAAGAACAAGAACACATGGTCTTACACTGTGATTAGCACACAGGAAATGATTCCTATAAGCTCACAAATTCACTTTGGATTTCTTCTGCACAGAATCTGGGCTTTGTAAGGCTAGCTCTAGAAAACAAAAATAAAACTCAATGCTAATTTTGTACAAACATACAGACCTCAAAATCTAAACATTTTTGGCAGGGTAGGGGCATTCAAGGGATAAACTCTGACTGAGATTTTAATTTAGGTTCGAGAATAAGGATATAGCTTGTGAGTACATATTGTGGTTGTTCAAGTTCTCCAAACTCTTGGAAATTCATGACCCTTGCCTTAACTAGTGCGGCAGTGGTAGAAGTGTAAATTTCCCCTGCTAGCTAGCTATTCAAAGGTAGGAAAAAACCAATGCTTTGTAGTGTAGAAACACAAGTAAGGTTCAGTGAGCTTAGCAATGCTCTGCAGTCATGCAGTGATTTGAGCAAGATACACAAGTAAGAATTTCGCATTGCTATTCTCAAATGCAACCATCATCTAGAGGGGAGCTGATCATGTACCAATCCTACAAGATACCCTGAATGGCACATGAATTACATGTTTTCTTTGTTGACCTATGCTAACAACATGCTATATTGACTGCATAGCTCGAAATAAGAGGAAGAATGAACTACTCACATGCGGATAGATGAGCGCAAAGCTCAAGCTGCAGATGGCCTTAAAGCGCCGCAGGAGCCTCATGCAATCTCTATTGGTTCGAAAGCCATTTGGTCCATACACAAGGTAAAAGCTCATGCCTAGACGATGGAGATGCGCCATCTCGCCAAGCTGGACGGAGACCGGATCGTAAGCATCGCTCCACTCGAGCGACGCCAGCTGCGGGGCTGAGATGCTGGCAGCCATTTGACTCAGATTCGGAGCATTCGCGAAGCAGTAGAACACGGTTAGCTCTTTGAGCGCCGGCGCCGCAACAGTGAGCCGCTGCAAGCCGCGCAATTTCGTGAGCTTCACTGTCAGGAGAGACTCGGAGTGTATAGCCAAACTGTGCAGATCCCGGGCGTCGCTGAGAGTGAGGTCCCGCAGGGACGGGCACCGCGGCGAGGAGAGGGCGTCTCCGAGGCCGCCGCACGGGGGGGCCTGTATCCGGAAATGGTCCAGGTGGAGCCTGGTGAGCCGGGCGAATACCCCTGCAGGCGGCGTGAGGAGGCCGAGAAACCCTAGGTGGAGGGAGATCGTGGTGGCCTTCTCGAAGCAGGGCAGCTCAAAGGCGCCCCTTTCCCCGGCCTCGTCCGGCCCACGCCCACCGTTCCGCCGCACAATGTTGAGCAAGTACAGATCGCCGCGGAGGCGGCGTGAAGCGATGGGGAGCCAGGCGGCCAGGGAATCCACGGGGGTGTCCTTGACGAAGACGGCGATGCGCTGGAGAACCGGAGCTTCGTGGGCGGCGAAAGCGGCGGCTACGTGGCGGGGAGCGGTGTATCCGGGGAAGTAGAGCTCAGGGAGGAGGGCCCAGAGGCTGCGCCAGCGACGGGAGAGGACGCTGGTCCGGCCGGCGACCGGGGAATCGCGGAGCTGGCGGAGGATGTGGAGAATCACGTCATCGGGAAGCGCGCTGAGGCGGTCGTCGCTGCCGGCGGCGAGCTTGGGTAGCTTGGCGGCGGCCTCCCCGTCGCTGCGCTCCATGGAGCAAGTGTTTTTTTTTTTTTTTTTTGAGATGGAGCAAGTGTTTGGTGGGAGTAGGTCTCACATGTGACACACAGGTGGTTTACAGAATTATTACAGTTTACTTTTCCTTGGGACCGTGGAGCATGTATCGGAGGGAGAGTAAGAAATTCGCCTAGAATTTTTTTAATTTTGAAACAAATTTGTGATGTAATTTCAAATTTGAAGATTTTTCCATCCTGGTTCAATATGTATTTCGGTTTTGCTTTTCAACTGTACAACTCCTTTTTGAACTTCAGTTTCACTGATGAAATTGGGAGCTCAATCTGAAAAAAGACCTTATCTCATTTCCTTCTTTTTGTTATTATTATTTATGATGCTAAATTTCCCTTTGCAAGCCACAAACAATGATATTTTCACATGATTTTTACGCGCACAAATATTTGCGCAGAATGTATATGGGTAGTTTTTAAAATTTTAGCCAGTCCACTTGAATTCAATCCTCTCAATTGTAGGTTAACCAAGCATTAACACCCTCTTTTATTGAAATTACAACAAATTATACAACATCCACATCAAGGAACATCCACATTTTAGAAAAATTACAAAAGACAAACAAACATGACATGCCAGCATGGTACATTGAGACTTGTATTGACATAAATCTAACTCAAACTGCCCTGTGGATCGATGCATCCACCTGAATGCTCACACCGGAAACCCAATTCAGCAGAAACCAAGACGAAAGTCAGAACACCTGCTGATTTACAGAATAACGTTAGCAAGACTTTCATAAGCAGAAAAGGAAGCAACATATTCAAGCTAAACCAATGCAAACATAAGAAGCAATAAATATAAGTTTAGTACTAAATCTGGTGAAATGATTATTAAAGGTCAGTAGTACTTACAGGAAAAAGAAGCACTCCAACGAAAGTGGTATCAGGTGACAGATGGATGACCATGAACACGTGGTATGCAGTCAGCATAAGCAACAATCTATCTACACCGAGCGAGAAAGGTTAGTTGCCATGGTCTGGTACATCAGACCATTTCTGACCTCTCAGCAAGTAGCAGTGCCTCAAGTTCCTCCCTCCGTTTCTCCAGCTCCTGAAATACCACGGAAATTAGGAAAGACCTCAAGGTAGGGATCGAAACTGAAGTTGTAAACTGTAGCCTTGATAAATGTTACTCCATCCGTTCCATAATTCTTGCCGTGATTTTAGTTCAAATAATGGAGCAGAGGGAGTAAAAAGAAATGTCAGCCAGTAAGGGAAAGACAAGGGCAGTGGACATAACAGTATGTAGTAGATAGTTGCTTGACTAGGACCAAGGATTACAACAGTGAATGGTGTGTAACTGTGTATCCCCTTCTATAAAATAGGCATTGATTCTCTTGTGAAAACATATTCTGTTTCTAATAACAGTGAATACTCCATCCAAACTCAACAATTGTAGCGGTAGAATCTTATGAAATATGTACTCCCTCCGTTCTAAAAAACTCTACATTCTAGATCTAAAAATTGTTCTGGATTAGTCTACATTTTAGCTTTGTAATTAACAACACATAAAACGAAGCAGTCTCCTTCTCTATATTAGATGTCATTAATTTTAGTGTAGCTTGGATTGGTTGTTCACATATCAAACTAGTACTATTAAATGACATGTTAATCGGTCTTAAAATTTGCAGAATGTGGACTAAAAGAGAATGGAGGGAGTATACACTAGAGAGGTACAGTAACCAATTATCAAACCAAGGCATGTTGACAAAACTGAGGTAAAAACCACAGAAAGGATGTTTTCTCTGTGGTCAAATAAGAGAAAGAAAAACTACTATATCCGATCCATAATAAATGTCGGGGTTTTAGTTCAAATTAGTTATTATGGATCGGAGGGAGTACCATTATTCAGACTCAATATTAAGTTAAATGTATTAATTACCCTTCCCAAAAATAGGGACCAAGTACTCACCTCCAGATCTTTGGCTGCTTGCCCTCGTGATATTGCTTTCTTCTCCCTCGAACGCTTTAACACGCCAAGACACAATACCCCCTACATATTCAACATGGTGTTGCAATATTAATGAGCGCAATGTTGTTCATTTTTCCACTATGCATTGTATGATGATACTTTGCTATAATAGGAATGCCTGGTTAGAAACAACTTAATGATGATACTTTGCTATAATAGGAATGCCTGGTTAGAAACAACTTAATGATGCTTTGAGAGGCAAAATCCCATACTAGTGCTTGTGACATGATAGAAGTTGTATTTCAACACTTCAAGTTTTTAACTGGTTTATGATATTTAATCATTCTAGGCCCAGATAGTTGTCGGACTAATTTCCTCGAACAGTAAATGATTAAAAAATTAAAAGGAAACACTTTTTGTTGATAAAATAATATGTTTCCAGCTGTACCATAGTGTCGGCTTTCGCAATTTAGGATAGAACAGTGTATAATAAATCACATACTAACACCAAAATGCTCTAGACTCACCGAGATTACATAGATCAGTCCACATGCAAGGAGCAGGTAGCTAGCAATGTCCTGAAGCAAAATCAGATCGCTCCTATCAACGTTTGGGTATGCTTTTGTCATGACCGCAACACTGCCAAGAAGGAACCAAAGGAAGAATGAATTAACAAGAGGATTAGACTTGGAGTACATTTTCTTATAAACAAGAAATAATCAGTAGGAATTCCCTATTCCTATTTCTGTGATCATGACACTACTCATAGTACCACAGGAATGAAACAAAAAGAAGTCCAGTATCCCCAGAAAAAAAATGTTGATCATTTGCAGATAAAGGTTAGAGCTGCTGAATACAAGTACGGTCTGTGTTTGTCTTTGCCATGGATTTCCATATATGTCATTGCTCTGCTGACGTGTAGTGTTCATATAAAATAAACCTATCTTTACCGTATATTCATATATATATAGAAAGTGATAGTTTGTATTTCTCCAGAACCATTTCTCTTTATGAAACCTCAGCGCTTAAGAAATTAATACTTCCAACATTAAAGGGAACAGAACTAATGTACCGATTCCAAAGATAAACTACATCGCTTGTTAGATGACACTAAGCATATGCATATTCTGCACAATTGTATAAATGTGCATCAACCTCAATAAAGAAGTAAAGTTTGAAAACATAATAGGAGTTGAGATTCCGATTGCTTACAATATCTGTAGCATCCCTCTTGCAGGCCAGTACTCCAATACCTAGTCACGTCAAAGGGTAAAAAACATTACTACAAAAATGAGAAGGAACTAAATGCTAACTTGAATCAAATTGCATGATGTGGCAGAGAATAAAAGAGAGGGGAGAGCAAGCATGTAGGTTCCTGAAGCAACAAGCTAAGCACAATCAAGGAGGTGCAAGAGAGGGAAAGCAAGCTTGTATATTCTCTCTCTCTCTCTCTTTTTAGAGGCAGCTTAAAATAAGATGTGATGATATGGACACTCAATAGCATAGTAATTGTTAGAGATGACCTTGAAACTTGAAAGGTCAATCAAATCATTCATCCCAGTAATAACATGGCATCTGAAAGCAGAAATGGTGACCTACATTCATGAAAGTAGATGAATTGCTACTACTACCTAAGAGCAATTACAATTCCAACACGACATAGCACATTCAGCAACCGGGCCTGTTACCCAGCAATTAACTGCGTGAATGAAACACGGCATGAGAAACACATTTTTTTACTCTATGTGTTGTCGTACATCCTGAACATGGCCTAAAGAATAAAGATGCAGAAATGTAGTAAGATGGGGCGAAATGGGTGAGAAGACAGACAGACGGGGAAGCGAAGCGAACCTTGCAGAATTTGATGATGAATCCCCACTCTGTCTCGAGGACGCAGACGAAGAGCGAGATGACCACCGCGTAGCACCGGAAGACGCCCCCGAATATCTGAAAGGA
Organism: Lolium perenne; assembly: GCF_019359855.2. Classification (NCBI taxonomy): domain Eukaryota; kingdom Viridiplantae; phylum Streptophyta; class Magnoliopsida; order Poales; family Poaceae; genus Lolium; species Lolium perenne. The sequence goes on from NC_067245.2 coordinate 182,331,266, forward strand.
AGACACCGAATGAATCAGGCCGTGACATGGAAACAGGGGCGGGGTGGGACTGAAGAAACTTACGTCGCCGCCGTGGAAGCGGAATGACTGGACGGCGGAGAGGACGTTGACGGCGACGCAGAGCAGCGCGGTGGCGGCCGTGACGAGGCTGAAGCAGCCGCATACGATGAGGAGCGGGTCGCCGGGGGCGCGGCGGCGGCGCCCCCGCGGCGTCTCCCCGCCGCTGCCGCTGCCGGCGGCCGGCGGCGGCAGGTCGGAGGGCCCCGGCGCGGAGGACGAGGACTCCTCCTTGGCCATGGCGGACGGGCTAGGGTTAGGTGGTCTTCCTTGGCTCGGGTCGGAGGCGTCGATGAGGTGGCGGAGTGAGTGAGAGGTGTACTGTACGGGCGAGCTTATAAAGCGGGGGGAGGAAGAAGCGGGTGGTGGTGCCCGTGGACCGGGTGCACGAGGTCGGGGCACACACGCGGCGTACGTGGACCCGGCGCAGGGATGGGGAGAGGGAGCGTCGACATGTGAGCGGGCGACGTGGGCGCGGTGAGGTGGAAAGGAGAGCCAACGGGAAGTCGGCTCGTGGGCGTCTAGCTGGCGTCAAGAGCATTCCGTACCCCATACTGTGTTAGGCAAGGTTTGGGAGAAAACAATGAGGATTTGCTAGCTCCATTCTAGTAGCTGCATGATTCACCCGGCGCTCCAACAAGTGTGTGTTGAACACCACTACATTGTTTCCTAAAGATGGGAACAAAGTGTTAGAGCATCCCCACTTGTTGGCGCTCCCCACGCCCAAATCCGGACGAAACAACCGTCGGATTGGACGAAAATAAGTCGTGGGGAGTACCGTATTTCCAGTCGTCCACCCGGAGTTCGGCGGATAGAGTTTAAATTCAAACAAATCGCCGTCCCGCGCTACAAGCACGGCCAGTTGATCGGCAAAAGGAGCAAAAGGATCAGCCACAGATCGGCGATCGGAGGGAAATTACACGGAGACAGACTCGTCGGCAGTCCCGGCCGGCACGGCGGTGTCCGATGGACCAGTTTCCTCACACGTCGTGGCCGAAGCGGCTGCGGCGGCCGACGATGAAGCAGCGGCGTGGGACGTCGAAGGCGCCGCGCAGTCGACGAGGTAGATGGTGAGGCCGACGAGGTAGGAGCCGGCGGAGACGACGAAGGACTGGCCGGAGTGGCTCGGAGGATGTCGCTGCGTGGCCCTGGTACCAATTCCTCGTCTCCTCGTCCATCAGTTCCATGTCGCCGCCGCCCATGAGGAACGCCAAGTCTGTGTTCCTCTTCTTCGCCGCCGCCGTCGTCTTCAGCAGGGCGATCCGGACGCCTTGGTTGGCGAGCATCTCCCGCCACCTGCCGTCGAACTTGTCGTTCCTCCCGTCGGCGTGCGACCTCAAGTCGGCCCAAAGACTTGTCGATCGACGCCGCATCCCGTGTCGGCGGGATTGCCCGTCTTTTTGAGCTCTTTGAGCTTCTTCTGGCCGAGTTCAGGGCGCCCTTCCGCCGCGCTTGCCGCCGGAGCGTCGGGGTTGTACTGCTCGGTCTTGCTCTTCGACAGGGTCGTCCGGACTTCCTTCCACTTCTCACAGTTCTCGAGGCGGGCGTAGACGTTGAGGAACTTGAACTGCAGGCCGGTGTCGTCCGTGTACATGTCCAAAGCTCGGCGCAGCTGGGGAAAAAGAGCACGGCGATACGGGTCAGCTAACGACGATGTACCTCGGTGATGCAGGGTCGACGGAGCATACCTTTTGCTCCAAGTCGTGGCCGCTGATCGGCCGTTTCTCGCACTCCTCCTGTATGCCGTGCCATTTGCTGCACGCCGTCTGCATGATCCCCCAATGGGTGGCCATTGCCTTGTCTCCCCGGTACACGTTCATGTTCGTCTTCTTGAAGTAGGGATCGACGAGTTTTCGCTCCTCGTACGCCTGCTTCACTCGAAGCCAATATGTGTCGAACGACTGATTGGCCCCGATTATGCCGTTCGTGGACACGGTCTTCCAAGCTTCGGCGAGGCACTCCTCTTCCTTCGGCGTCCATTTGATACGCGGTTCGGCAGGCGCCGAGTCCTTCTTCCTCTTCTTCTTCCCCTTCGACAGGTTGGCGGCGGCTTGTGTTGGCTCTTCTTCTTCCTCGTCTTCTTCTTCGACGGCTTGGCTTCCGTCGGCAACATCCTCCCGATGCTCGTTGCGCGCCGCCACAGCAGCCGTCGCCCTCTGCTCCTCTTGCGTGAAGAACCCCGGGCACGCAGCGGCGGCGGCCATGAAAAACCCCGGGCTCGCAGCGGCGGCGGCGGAGCCGGAGGTGATCATCTCGTGGATCTCCTCTTCGTTCGGCGCCGCCATCGCACCGAACGCGAGCGGCCCTCGTCGCATGGCCGGAGAGGTGTCCTCGAACTGGCCGCCGCCGCCGACGTCAATCTCGGGCGGCGACGGCGTAGACCTGGACGGTTGGACGTAGGCGCCCTCTTGGAACACGGCAGTCGGCGACGGCGAGTACAGCGAAGGGGAGAAGGACGACGGGGAACTGGTTGTACCTTGCGTCGGCCATTGGCCGGGGAACATGCTGCCGCCCATGGCCATGCTGATAATCCTCGCTTGTTCGTCCAGGGCCGCCGCCGCCCTCTTGGCGGCGGCTTTTTTCACCCTCTCCGCCCTGCCGCTTGTTTCCACCTCGCGCCGTTTCTCGTCCGCCGCCCACTCGGCGTTCGACATGCCTGGCGGCTTCGTCTTCTTCGCCCGCATCTTCCTCGCCGGCGCCTTCGGCGGCATTTTGGTGGACGAGAAGACGAGGAGGAGAGTGGTGGTGGACGAGAAGACGCCGCCGGGAACTGGAGCTGGAAGACGAGGAGATTGGGGAATTTCGGCGGGAGAGAATGGGGATATGCAAGAAAATTGGAGGGAATGGGGATATGCAAGCAAATTGGAGGGAAAATCGACAGGATTTGGTTTTCCAGTCGCCGACTACGCGGGTCCACACGACGTTTCGCGCCAAAATCTTTCGTCCGGAGTCCCCGAGCGCGCCCCGGGGGGCCGGGGATGGCGTGGGCTCGCCGGATGGATGAAGGGCCAAATCCGGACGAAAACGAGGAACCGGGGGCGCGACTGGGCCGAATTTCGCCGTCTGGATGGAAAAAACGTCGCTCGGGGGCCTCGTCGGGGGCACGAGTGGAGATGCTCTTAGACTATGCAAACTGATTGGAAGAGGTGAGTACGAGAAACTCAATAGTTTCTTTCAAAATGTGGCTACCACACATCATGTCTCGTGTTCACATACCCATGTGAAAGAAACTACCGTCATTATATAGTTGAAGTTGGTCTTGCATTACTTGAAATGCTTCCATGGCTCTCAAATTTTGGGGTGAAGCCTTTCTCGCACCCAATTTTCTTATCAACCTGCTTCCTAGCAAAGTTCTTAATCTTGAAACTTCCACTGAGCGTCTTTTTCATGTCCTCACCCAACTATGATAGATGCTCTTCAAACGTTTGGTTCGCTTATTGGCCTAATCTTCGTCCCTACAATAAACGTAAATTTGCCTTTCATTATAATTGGTGTGTTTTTCTTGGCTATAGCCCCCTCCATAAAGGTGTCAAAATGCCTGGATGTATCCACGTTACGTGGCTATGTCTCTCGTGATGTTGTCTTCAACGAAAATATTTTCCCATTTGCCTCTCCCCATCCTAATACCGGTGCTCGTCTTAGACAAGAAATATTGCTTCTTCCATCATCTACATCTACTCCTGCACGTCTCTACTATCAGATCTCAACAGGGAGCTGCAATGGTGTTTTTCTCCGGCACTTGGCCAAACGTAGAAGATGAACTAGAGGGAGAAACCCTAAGAGAGGTGTAGCATTGAACTAGATGGGAACCTCTGGAATCGTAATCTCCCGTGCAAGGGAGCTCCTCCTCTCCTTATATAGAGGAGAGGAGACTTACAAGAGAAGGAACTAGGGAGGGAATCTATGCCTACATAAGCCACCTTTATAAAGTTGCTTTGGCTCAGGCCGTGATGTCCTCGCTTGCGCCCCTTGTCTGGTGATTGTAACAACCCAACTTTTGTGCATTGGTTTAAATTTTTTGGAATGCAAAATTTAGGGCCAACAAAAACTTTTTTGTCTTTAAATTTTGCATGCATGATTGATCTTGCTCTTGATTGATTGAGTGTGTGTAGGTTAGCTTCTTGTATCTCCACCTAGGTGCAACCCTAAATTTTCTAAAAACCCTTGGGGTATTGTCACTTCTCCTTTTATTGGCTTGTGAAATTAAAATTTTCTTTCTCACTAAACCCTTGGATTCAAAAACTAATCCTAGTACATGATTGGATCTTCTGAGATCACATTGTTGCTCTTTTTATTTTGCCTTTTCCTTTTCTTTACTTAACCAATTATGGTTCTGGAAAATAACCTAGCCTTGTGCTAATGACCTAACCCATTTTTTTATCCTTGTCTTGACCATATCACATGAGATTGGTTGTGACATAAAATCTACAATTTGGCTTTGAGAAAGACTTGGTCACATAAACCTTGTACTATCTAAATTGTTCCTCCCTCTTATTCTTCCTTTTTCTTTTTCAGCATATCCATCTCTCCCTCAACTCACTCACTCTCCCCACCCCTGCACACATGTGCTCTTGCATGCCAATTTCCCCATCGGGTAAGTGAGAGGGAAGTGGAGAGAAGGATATGGTCGGGGCTGATTGGAGACCATGCACCTCATGTGATCGATGCCAACTAGGTGCTGCCAAAACCCTGGAGCATCCACGCCCTGCACCACCTCTCCTGCTCTCCCCTACCCTTCCTAGCCTCCATCATGTCCCCTCTCTTTCTTCGAACCTTGCGGGTAGAGATCTGCAAGATCTCCCCTTCCCTCTGATGTGGACAGCTCTTCCTCGACCGTGTCGATCCCTCTCTCCCTCTCTCAACCCACCAGACACCACCACTCCTGCTCACCTCACTGACACGCGCATGCCAACCCACCAGTGGTGATCGTGCACGCCGCCATGGCCACGACCACGTCGGCTACCTCACCATCCCACTCTGGTCACCCACGCCCGTCAAAACCCTCGCCACGTCATGCCACCACCTTGGAGAACCGCCCCTCGACAATCCCTAGCCTACCCCGTGCATGCCATTGCCGACGCCGCGTCGTGTCAATCCGTCGAACAGCTGGTTGGCGGCCTCGCCACCATCGCATCTCCTCTCTTCCCTCCACTTCTGACGAACGATCTCGTCCAAACGATGGCACCGCCGTGCAGAGGCGCAGCAACACCGCCCCGCTTGCCCAATCTGTTGCTGCCACCCACCCCACTCTTCCCGCACGGACGCGGTGCACCGTGTTGGAGATATGCCTAAGAGGCAATGATAAAAGTGATTATTATATATCTTTATGTTTATGATAAATGTTTATATACCATGCTATAATTGTATTAACCGAAACATTGATACATGTGTGATATGTAAACAACAAAGAGTCCCTAGTATGCCTCTTAACTAGCTTGTTGATTAATGGATGATTAGTTTCATAATCATGAACATTGGATGTTATTAATAACAAGGTTATATCATTATATGAATGATGTAATGGTCACACCCAATTAAGCGTAGCATAAGATCACGTCATTAAGTTATTTGCTATAAGCTTTCGATACATAGTTACCTAGTCCTTATGACCATGAGATCATGTAAATCACTTATACCGGAAAGGTACTTTGATTACATCAAACGCCACTGCGTAAATGGGTGGTTATAAAGGTGGGATTAAGTATCCGGAAAGTATGAGTTGAGGCATATGGATCAACAGTGGGATTTGTCCATCCCGATGATGGATAGATATACTCTGGGCCCTCTCGGTGGAATGTCGTCTAATGTCTTGCAAGCATATGAATAAGTTCATAAGAGACCACATACCACGGTACGAGTAAAGAGTACTTGTCAGGAGACGAGGTTGAACAAGGTATAGAGTGATACCGATGATCAAACCTTGGACAAGTAAAATATCGCGTGACAAAGGGAATTGGTATCGTATGTGAATGGTTCATTCGATCACTGAAGTCATCGTTGAATATGTGGGAGCCATTATGGATCTCCAGATCCCGCTATTGGTTATTGGTCGGAGAGAGTACTCAACCATGTCCGCATAGTTCGCGAACCGTAGGGTGACACACTTAAGGTTTGATGTTGAAATGGTAGAACTTGAATATGGAATGGAGTTCGAAATATTGTTCGAAGTCCCGGATGGGATCCCAGACATCACGAGGAGTTCCGGAATGGTCCGGAGAATAAGATTCATATATAGGAAGTCATTTTATAAGATTTAAAATGATCCGGAAGATTCTACGGAAGGTTCTAGAAGGTTCTAGAAAAGTCCGGAAGAAATCACTAAGGAAGGAGGAGTCCCGGAGGGACTCCACCTCCCCATGGCCGGCCAACCCTAGAGGGGGGGAGTCCACCTTGGACTCCACCAAGGGGGCCGGCCACCCCCCCCCCCCCCACATGGAAGGGGGAATCCCACCCCAAGTGGGATTCCCACCTTGGGTAGGTTTCCCTACTACATGGAAGGTTTTGGGTTGGGGTCTTATTCGAAGACTTGTAGTCCAACACTTGGGGCTTCCACCTATATAATGAGGGGCCAATGGGAGGGGGCAGGCCACCCCAAGACCACAAGGTGGCAGCACCCCCTAGTGGCCGACGCCCCCCTCTCCCAAACCCTAGCCGCCCCCTCTCTCCTCCACCACTCCCGCACGCTTAGCGAAGCTCCGCCGGAGTTCTCCATCGCCACCGCCACCACGCCGTCGTGCATCCGGGCTGTGGATTTGCTCCGGGCAAGATTGTGAAGGTTTGGAGGCTACCTCAAAGTCTACCACAAGTGAGTGAGCTATTCCTTCGTGGGATAGGCTCCGGAGAATAGGGTGAGCCTTTGTGGCGTGGGGAATCCTTCGTGGGACCTCCACCCCTCCAAACGTGACGTACCTTCTTGCAAAGGAAGGGAACACGGGAATACATCCTCGTCTCTGCGTGCTATCGGTTATCTCTAACCGAACTCCTTACTTGTGATTTAACTGCCTGAGAGAGCCTTCGTGCTCGAGTTAGTTGTATCCTCATATAGGTTGCTTCACCTAGTTTGCATTAGGCTCACCTTTATATTCCGCAAAGCCTAATATTGCAAAGAAAGAATTAAAATCTGTAGAAACCTATTCACCCCCCTCTAGGTTTACCATCTCTATATACTTTCAGGAGTCTTCGGAGGGACTATGGGAGGCTCGGTGAGTGATGTGTATGGAGCCTGAGAGCACCACCGGGAGGATTCGTGGCCTCCATGAATCCTAATGTTCCTCCTTCAACCCAAGATGACGAGGAAGAAGAAGCAAAAGGAGATGACTTGGAAAATGCGGAAGTGTGAGATGCATTTGTGATATGCAAATTATGTGTTCCACTTTGTATCCATTTGAACCATATGTTTTGTGTCATTGTTGAACTACGTCATGTGTCGTTCTTGAACTATGTGATGTGTATTGCACTTCCATTTGAACTATGGTAGATAATTTATTCATGATTATATGTGAGTGTTTGATCTTGTTGAATGTATAGTAGTGTAGAAAGGTGTTTTCCACCCGCGCGCTGTATTTTGGCGCGCCCGACGGAGGAGCAATTTTACCGCCCGCGCACGCGCTGCAAAATAGAGCATCCGGCGAGGCGAATTTCGGCCTAGTGCGCGCCATTCATTTATAGGGCGGCGGAAGGGAGGTTTAGCGCGCCGACTTTTAGTGCGCCTGTTGGAAATGCTCTAAGTGTGAGCTGTTTCCCTTTGGTGTTATGTGGACACAACGCATGGGGAGGTGCGATACCTCATTAAAAATGGGTTTATCTGTGTGGGACCGACTAGTCAGTTTAGCTATTAACGATGATAAAATGAGTATCTAGACTAAGTTGCAACTGGTTAGATGTGGATCTGGTGGAGACTGCAAAAGTTTCGTCGATGTGGTGTTTTGTGCAACGAAATAAGCTGAACCAGGTGGAAGCTGCAATTTCCTCCCTTTTATCCTTCTAGTTGCTGCTTGGAGGTGTCTAGCACTATAGCAGATAGCATCCTTGTGTGTTTAGCTGTTGGATTATCTTTCGATTTGTGATATGCTGTCCCTCAACTAGCCCGATAATGATCAGCTGATCAGAATTACCTGCTGGATATACTGAATGGCGACTTGCTCAGCATGGCTGGCTAATCTGGAGCACATTGACGAAAACGAGTACACAAATAGGAATGTTTTTCTTTGGGACCCAATTATCGTGAAAGTTGTATTTCATGTGGACCATGGATAGCGACTGAATGTGATGTACTGCCTCCGTGTATTTTGTCGGCAATGCCAAGCCAGACTCTGTGGTCCAGTACAATGAGAAATGATAGTGATGCTGATATTTGCTGCTTCTGAAGTGTGAACTACGGAGTACTAAATTTAATTGAGGTGTTTTGTGGTACCCTCAAATGAATAATAGCGTATTTACAGACCACGGAGCGGACAGTTATCAGTCAGTGCTCCCCATTACAGCATTTGTTTCTTCGTAATTGTCATTGCCGATGTTCAGTTTCTATGATCAGCAACAATTTCCTACAGTACTATATGTATCATTTTAGCTCATTACAATTCTCAATCTGAAGTAGGGTTCATATTGGAAATAATGAGGAAATTGTAGTCTTAATCTGCCCCGCTCTAAAAACCCGAAAAATGTACATATAACATTCATGTCAACTGGACAGACCTTGCCGGACTGTATGTGCCCAAAGTTTTGAGCCGATGTTTGTGCTTCACGCCTTCACCTTCAGTAGGTAACTAAACTTATTATTGTCTTACTCATTTCCGTGCCCTGATGTCATTTTGTTTTAACTGAACTCTTTTGTTTCGGGTACAACCTCAAGAAGCTGAGCTATGACGAGAGGAAGGCAAGTCTTGTTAAAATGCTGAACGCCTTCGACTCCTCTGTTGGTGCCGATGTCGATGATGACAAGTGAAGAGTGTAGTCTCCGTACTAGTGCTATCTTTATGATCGAACTGAACTTGCTCTGTGTCATTCACCCCTTGTTAAAGTTGGTCACTAAGAAAAATGACCATGTTTCTTTCAGTATTGAGGATCATATTGGACTTATTATCTTATTTTGATGACGCATTGCTGTTTCGCTATTGGCTTCAAGGTTGCTGTTTCAGCGTTCCCTTAAATTTTTATATCATGCTTAGATTATATTTGTTATTGCTTGTCATCCTCATGATTTCATTGAGCTGGCCGGAGTTGGGTATCCAAGTAATTTGAAACGGCATTTTTTGTATTTGGAAACGCTTGTAGTGCCAGGGATAAAATCCCACGAAAGCCCAAGCCTACATACAGTCCTGAACAAAACACCACAAAATATTTGAGTTTCTTTAGAATTAGTATTGTTGTTTACTTAAGCAAAGTAACTGAGAAGCATAAACTTGAAGGAGCCATGTTTACAATAAGTTAGTTTTTGACCAGGGATGCTTCCGCCAGCTACATCCTCATAAAGACGGATGGAATTATATTTCAACTCCAAAAGTAGGGCAAACATATCAAGGGCCGATAATTAGTAAATAATAATAGCAGAACTCGAACATCGGACGTCCATTTGAAGCCTAGAACCAGCGGTACTGTCCAAACTTAGAACGCAACAAAACTAGTAGTTTTTCCCACATTGTATGAAGCTTCGGAAGCTTCCAGCTCCCAAGAAAAGCCCAAATAATGCAGTGTTGCTAAGAGTTAAGGCTGGACACGAGCCAGCTCGAGCCTGGCTCGGTGCGAGCCGCAGTTTGGCTCGTTCCAAACTGGCTCGGCTCGGGCTGGCTCGTTTCTGTCACGAGCTGGTAAAATAGGCTCGGCTCGAGCTTTGCTCTGGCTCGGTTCAGCTCGAGCCGGCTCGCGAGCCCAGCAGCAGATAAACAGGAACGGAGCAGAGAGCTCCTATGAACGGAGCAGGGAGCCGACGAGGCGGAGGGGGGTGCCGCTTCAGAGACGCGATGCTCGGATTGTCCTCCGAGCTGGATTGGGCGCGGGCGCTGGCCTTCTTCTTCACCGCCGGCGCCACGTCTCCATACGCCGCTGCTGTGCTTCCGTCCGTCCATGTCGCTTTCGACGGTGGGGTGAGAGCGGAGAGGCGAGGGACGGTGAGGCACGAGGGAGGTGGGGCGCCACGGCCCACGGGGCGGTGGGCGCGAGAGGGAGGGCTAGGTGGCCGGCGGAGCAGACATCATGGGCGGCGGCGGCGCAGCGCCTGTGCTGCGCGTGGAGGAAACGAGAATGAACCAGAACGATGACTAGCAGCTGCTGTTCGTGCGTGACCTGATCCATCCAACCATGGTTTGGGCCAGAAACCAGCCCAAATTGCATCCTTCTGTTAATACTTAAAAAAAATAACGAGCTTTCGGGCTGGCTCGGGCCGAGCCAGACGAGCTTTCAGCCCGCCGTGGGCCAGAAAAACAGGCCCGACTCGGTCTCTGTTTAACACGGGCCAAGCTCAAAACGGGCCGAGCCAAGAAAAGCTCGGGCCGAGCCAAAATCTCGGCCCGAACGTCCAGCCTTACTAAGAGTGCCTTGTCCAATGTGTATGATCTTCAGCAACCCGGGAATCTGAAACCAAATCAGATTGTTGAGAGCACTCAAAAATTTCTAGGCCATGTTTGATTGTTGGTTAGAAACCAGCTAAACAAATGCGGTGTAAAGTGAAGAGTTTCACATAGTGAAATATAATCTGACAGTTCAAGGTTAACCATGACATAAGGATAGGACTAGGATATATCATGACTGAGGTGGCAAGATATAGTGATATGCATAATCCTTTGTATAGCAAAAAAGAGCATAACAGTAAATATACTTCTAATAATGTTCGTATTTTAACACACTAAGTATTCGTTTTAACACCGAATTTAGACGAAGTTGAGTCAATTAATTTAAAACGGATGGAGTATATGCATGTGACCTGATGAGTTTCCTGTCTTTTGTAGTTGTCAGTAGCATCTTATGCTTCTCAATTCTCATTTCCTTCAGATTACTGAAACCTCTCTTTCATATTAAAATTTCTAGAAAACATATGAATGGTTTATCTTGCTTCATAACATCCAGGACCTTAATATTGTGATATGATTAGACTTGCCCTATGTAAGTTCACCTGAAATCCCAGAGGCAGGATTCTTTCCAGGCCCCACCTACGGTAGCATCTATTATTAACCAAAAATCAAAAAGTGTGAACCACCTTCAAACTGAACTGCAGAAGTGTTTTCTAGATTGCCATGTATTTTTGCTATAAAAACTTAAGAATGACGATTCACATGATGTATGGTGATAAGTATATTTTCCATTAGGCACACAAACTTGAAGCTAGACATGACGGGAAGAATCTCTCGGCTTTATGTCACCACCAGCTAGCTAGTTGCGCCGAAAGCAATAAGGCCCAAGTGCCGTTTGCTTCATCCAAAATCGTGATGGTTGCTGCCATACTTACTAATGTGATCTGCTTATTAACCTGATATATTTTGTGTAGAAGACCAGACCACCCGGTCCTAAGGTTGGCTAGCGCAGCATGATGACAATGCAATTCAGAAATCTGCTGTGAGAATTCAGAGCCGACTTTAATATCCTTCGCTTCAGCCTAGAAGTACTCGTCCCAATCACAGCAAAATTACCTGCTAGGGATCGGAGGTGGCGTCGGCGACGGCTCCGTGGTCGCTGTGGCATGGGAGGCGGCTGCGGTGTCCCTCGATCCTCCTGTGGGCGACTGGGATGTGGAGGAGGAGGCGGCAGCGGGATCGATGCGGCGACGGCCCGCGACCCTGGTGTCGGCTCGTGAGGAGTTTGCGAGATTAGCCTGGCGACCATGGTGTCGGCGGCAGCTATGTGATTATGATTATTTTTTGGGTCGCGCTGAGCGTCCCGGGGGATCAAATCCCCGATCCCCCGGGTCGCCAGCCGCCCAGCCGCCCCATGCTACAGAAAGTAACCGTCAGATTTGAGTCAAAGCTCCTGTGCGGGGAAAAAAATCATAGACGAAATTCCCCTCCTCCACTTCCACGCACGAGGTTGCAACCGGAGATGTCTCGACAGGCTTGAGACACCGCCGGTGTTATCGCATCCGGCTTGCAACACCGTCGCCCGCGCCGTCAGCAACGCCGTCCCGGCGCCAGCAGCACCTCCGCCCTCGCACGCAGCACCACCGCCCGCGCCGATAGCACCTCCGCGGCTCCGCCTCTCGCACGCAGTACTGTCACCCCAGGCTAGCAGCATCGCCGCCGCACGCACGTAGCTCCGCCGCCGGCCTCGCCGGACTCCTTGCAGCACGGTGGCGCCCCATTTGTCGCAAAACTTGTCGCTCCTTGTAGCAATGTCCGTCGTGGCTTGTAGCAAATCGCCCCCGCTTGTAGCACCCGTCACCGACCTATGTAGCAGCCGGAGACGCCCATGGTAGCAGCCACCGCTGTCTAAAGTAGCAGCAACCGCCGCCGCATAGCAGCAGCCGCCGCGACATGTAGCAGAGACCGACGCCGTATGTCGCAGATTCCGACGCTGCTTGTAGCAGCCATCGCCGACCTATGTAGCAATCGCCGACACACATGCCGACACCACTTGTAGCAGACGCCGACGCCCCTTGTAGCAGAAGCCGCCGGCGCTCGCAGCATCATCTGCCGCCCCTCGCGGCTGCAACAACGCCGGTCGCGCCTGTGCCGCCCCAGCATCGGTGGCGGCGTGGCATGATTTCTCCGGCGTCCATGGAGGCTCCAAACTCGCAGCCCGTCGCGTGGCTCGTGTCGCCGTAAGAGAAGGCGACGAGCTCGAGCTCGAGCTCGCGGCGGTGGAGCCATGGCGCGGTCGGGCGCGGCAGGACGACAAAGGAGGCATGAGATAGAGACCTTCGGGCGACGCGGCGCAAAGCGATGTGCCTAGCAGCAACGGCGCATCAACATTGGTCTGCGCGAGGCGGCACATCACCATGCTCTGTGTGTTCTGTGGATAGGGAGTGGTGATGGATAGGAACGGGCGGACGGATAAGAGAGAGGAGCAGGAAGCGTCCAGAGAACGACGCACGTGTGTGGGCTCCAAAGGGACACGCGTCGGTAGCTGGAGGAGGATGGGAGCGTTCGTTCCCCCGGGGGTAGATCAGCGTTTTCCTTTTATTTTTTTGGTGTCTACCGGAAATAACGCCTAATGGGCTGGATGGGCCTAATCTACATCACCCAATCTCAGCCATCGGATTGTTTTATACTTGTCCCTCTAAGATGGCAGTAGAAGGTACCATAAAACAGGTCTAATCATAAGTGAATTTTATTAGAGGATTAGAAGTGATTTTCTGGTGCGAAATATGACGGCCTTTTTTTTTTTTGGAGCAACCGGCAGGAGCACTGCCTTTTCATATAAGCAAAGGGGAAAACCAAACTGTACAAAGATGGCATGTTTAGATTGAGGTGTAAAACATGCCAGAAACCACCGAGGTAAAAAGAAAACACAGCTGCCTAGTCAGGCTCAGCTGGGATGGCTACTCTAACAGGCGTGAAAGCACGCTGTCTTTGCTCAATATCCTCCTTGACGATTGAGGCCACCTCGATGTAGGTGAGGCGATGTCCAGTGAAGATGCGTCTGTTTCTTTCTTTCCAGGCATTCCAAATCACATAGAGAAAGCGGCCGCTGAGGCGGCGCCTTTCAGAGCCCGGCTTGCCAACGATGATATTGTCCCACCAGTCGTTGATAGACATGAAAGTCTGGCCATGTGAAGCCTGGTTGTGGTCACCGTCCCGGTGGATGGTGTTCCATATAGCTGTGGTGAAAGGGCAGTCCTTGCAGAGGTGGGTAGCCGTCTCATGGGCAGACAAACAGAGGGGGCAGACGGGGTCATGCGGCCACCCCCGAATGGCGAGCCTGTCAGCGGTGAGAAGCTTAGCATGAAGGGCAAGCCATGCAAAGATCTTGCATTTTGGCTCCGCATGTGCAAGCCAAATCTTGGCGGTGTCAAACTTGGGAAAACTGCCGAGGAACTGAAGGTGGTATGCGGATCCCGCAGAGTAAGTCCCCTGCGAGCTCGTAGTCCAAGCAATGGTGTCAGGCGTGTCCGGGTTCAGGTGGGTGGACATCACGAGGTTCCAGACATCCAGGAATTGCGCCAGCTGAACCGGCGTGCTGAGGCCAGCAATGGAGCGGATCCAGTTGTCCTCGAGGAATTCCTTGGCGACGGATCTTGATTTTCTGGTGGACACCTTGAAAAGATCAGGGGCCCACAAGCTGAGGGGCCCGCGCTCAGACCATGAATCGAACCAGAAGGAAGTAAGTTCCCCATTGCCGATGGTGATCTTTGTTGCTGCCCTAAAAAGGGCCATATCGGTATCGTCACAGGGTAGCTTGGAACCCACCCAGGGTCGTTGAGGGTCAGTCCACCGAAGCCATGGCCAACGCAGCCTCAAGGCGCAGCCCGTGCGTTCGAGGTCTGGCATGCCGAGGCCACCCAAATCTTTTGGCCTGCACACCGTCTTCCAATTTACCAGCGCGTGCCCCCCAGAGGCATGATCGGCGTCATCCCCCGCCCAGACGAAGTTTCTCGCAATCTTGTTTATCTTTTCACGGGCCCATTTGGACAGAGGTAGAACCGTGGCGTGGTATACCGCCGTGGCCATAAGCACCGATTTTGCAAGGATGATCCTGCCAGGGCGCGCTAAATTCTTGCCAAACCAACCCGGCAACTTTCCGGCGATCTTGTCGATGAGAGGTTGTATATCCACTTTGCGTAGACGGCGGAAGTGCAGGGGTAGTCCCAAATACTTGCCCGGGAAGGCCATGATCTTCGCGGGGAAACCAGACATGATGTCGCTTAGGTCGATCCCGTCGCAGCGCACCGCGAACACCTCGGACTTGGACACATTTGTGACGAGGCCGCTCGCCTTGCCAAAGCTGTCAAGGATTGCAGAAATGGCTTGGATCTCCTCCTTGATCGGGTTCACAAAAATTCCGGCATCATCAGCGTAGAGCGAGATTCTGCATTGCGTCGTGCGTGACCGAATGGTGCTGAGAATGCCTCGGCTGGTAGCCAGCTGGAGGATGTAGCGGGTCGATGGCAAGAATGAACAACATGGGAGAAAGCGGATCTCCCAGAAATATGACGGCCTTCGCTAATAGACATTTTTCATGGAAGCGAATTGTTTGGGTCGAACGAGTGAGCTGCCTAAAATAATCAACTGTATTGTTCTCAAAATAAGTCTTTCTACCTCTTTATTTCAAGGTGAACTACGTTGAAATACAAAGTGTACCACCCAAAATCAAAGTGATCAACTGCCAGAATCAAAAGTTTCCGAACTATCCGCATCGACCTAATGCACATTTAAACAACCTAAGGTCCCAAAATCAAACTGGAAGAAAATCAAATAAAATACAAGAGAGAAAGGACATAAAAAGAAACCAACTTCGCTGTCGAGACTCGAGAATGAGTGGCTGGCCAATCTGAACTAGTAATGTATTCTTGAGTCCACAAGTTAATTAAGATGGAACATGTCCTTTACCCCATGTGTGGTTTTGGTAATTGATGACAATTCCTATGGACTAACGGTTGCATTGAGAATTGATCTTAGGTCAAGTCCATAGCTATGTGTTGGACTCAAGGTTGTAAGATGGAGAAGACGGAGTACAATGATGAAGATGGTGTCGAAGAGAGACAAAGACGGTGTTGAAGATGAAGAGAGAAGACGGCGTAGAAGATGAAGAGAGAAGACGGCGTTGAAGATGGAAGAAGACGGTGGCGTGGATGTTGAAGCAAGACGGTGGTATGTACAATCATGAAGAGTATGAAGACGGTGCTTGGCGACTCGAGAAGAACGCGCAAGGACTAGGTTTGTGCTCGATAGGATAGTGGGTCGTATCATCGGAGAGAGCTCAAACCTTGCATGCATTGCCTCGCGTTCTTGGTTCTTCTTGGTTCTTATGCATGAAACGGATTTCGGTTGCATCGCATGTTGCATATGCGAGAGTGATGATTTTCCCGATATACCGTATTGAGAGGTTACACCTCTATGACCATGGGAAAATCATCACTCACTCATTTGCACGATTTCACCTCATAAAAGTTGTAGCTCTTGTCGCCCTCTTTCCAACAAAATTGGTTTCATGTCATTCCGAGTTTCCTAGCTGGAGATATTGAGTTTTCCGTATTGCAGTGAAAAAGAAAACGAAAATAATCTTTATTGGGCCGGGCGGTACTACCGCGGGCGGTACCGGGCTAAGTACCGCACGCGCGATTTTTTTTACTGGACCCGGAGCGGTACCAGGCCGGTACCAGCCCGGTACTACCGTACATCTTACGGTACCAGGCCCGGTACCAAAGCCGGTACTACCGGCCCAGCTTTTTCCAAATCGCCGCACGGCCCAACCCCTCTGCTCGCTGCAGCACGCCGCTCGCTCGCCTCGAGGCCCGCGCCACGCTCGCCCGCGGGAGAGAGCGAGGCTCTCGATCCCGCGCGGGGTCAACGCACGCGCCTCGCGCCCGCTTCCCGCCCACGCCTCGCACGCTGCGCCCACGTCGCTCTGCCGCTCGCCCGCATGCGATGCTGCACGCCTTGCCCTGCCGCTGCTCGCGCGCCAACCGCCTGCCCGCTGCTGCGCTGCCACCTGGCCCCACGCTGCTACTGCTCCCTGCTGCCACCCTGCCGCTACAGCTGCTGCTCCCTCTCTCTGCATTTCTTCTCTGCAGTTTTGCACAAGCGGTAGTACCGCTCCACAGAGCGGTACTACCGGTTTGGCCCGATTCAGATCTGTTTTCTGCACAGTTCGCGCGCAAGCGGTAGTACCGCTTTGACAAGCGGTAGTACCGCTTTGGGCGCAGATCTGACCGTTTTCTCAGCCCCAACAGCTATATTTTGCAGCCCCTATATATATCTCTCTTCCACCTCCGACCAAACTAACCCTGCACCTCCACTCTCTCTCCTCCATTGTTGACCTTGGGTTCTTTCTTCCTCCTCTTGATCCCCCCACTATTTGTTGCATATTTTTGGGGGAAAGGAGAGAGGAGATCCAGATCTAGAGCTTCACCTATTGAATCCTTGGAGTTTTGTGAGAGGATCTTGCTAGATCTAGATCTTGGAGTTTCTTGGTGTTTCTCCTCACTTTGTTCTTCCTCCCTTATTCCCCCAATAGCTTCTTCTAGCTTTGTTGGAATTTGGGAGAGAAGAACTTGGGCATCCTAGTGGTGTTCTTAGCCATAGCATTAGGTGCATCGGTTGTGCTCTCTCCGGGGTTTCGATCTCGTAGGTTGTGTGTGTTCTTCCTTAGTGGATCTTGGTGATAGGGTTCCTCTTGTGGAGCATTGGAGAAGAGTTCCTCCTGTGGAGCATTGGAAGGGTTCCTTGGTGGGGCATTGGAAGGGTTCCTTAGTGGGGCATTGGATGGGTTCCTAGGTGGGGCATTGGAAGGGTTCCTTGGTGGAGCATTGGATGAGTTCCTATTGTGGGACATTGGAGATGTGCAGCTATGCAAGCTAGCTTGGTGATGTACTAGCTCCATAGGGTGTTGGGAGCATCCTTGTGTGTGGAGCTCGCCCCAACCTTGTGAAGGAATCATCGCCTCGACCGGTGCCTTAGTGGAAGAGGGAGAGCACCTCCGTGGAGCTCTCTCGAGGAAGAAGGTGAGGCCTTCCTTCGTGGTGTGGCCGTCTAGTCTCTTGTGTGAGACTAGCACCTCCTCAATGCTGACGTACTTCCTGTTGTGGAAGGAACTGCGGTAAACAAACCTCGCCTCGCCTCCGCATCCTCCGGTTATCTTGCACCTTACTCTTACTATCTTGTTGATTCCTTTACTTGTTGCACTTGTCCTAGTATCATTGTAGGAACATCACCTTTGCTAAAGCTATCACATTTACCTTCCATTGCGCTAAAATTGGAAAAGGCTAAACCTTGCCACACCGCCTATTCACCCCCCCCTCTAGGCGACGTCCTAGAACATTCAATTAGTATCAGAGCTAGGGCTCTCTTATCTTGTTGGGCTTCACCGCCTAGAGAGTATGACATCGGCTAGAGGATTAGTGCACATTTCCTCCTTTACATTTGATGGCTCTAATTATGATGCTTGGAAATTCTACATGCTTGATTATTTTAGGGACATGCACCCACATGTGGAGCAAATTCTTGATATGGGTTTTTCTCCTCCTAAGGATCCACAAAATCCAACTTTTGAAGAGAAGAAAAACTCTTATCTAGATGCTCAAGCTACTAAAGTCCTTTGCCGTGTTGTGAGTCATGTAGTGATTTCCTCCATTGCGCCTTTCCGGAGTGCTCATGAGGTTTGGACAAAGCTTCGAGATACATATGGTGGATCCAAGACCATTGAGGATGATCACGCTCCTTCCACTTCACCAACGTGTGGTAAGACACAAGGTAATGGTATGGTGAGTGGTGATGAACATTGCATTGTTGATGGTGAGCGCTCTCTTGATGATTCTTCATCTCTATCCCATTGCAATGTCTCATCTTTGGACTTTAACACTTGTAGCACTATAAATGATTTACATGCTAGTGTTGATAGTCCTTGCATATCTTCATCCCATGATGATATGCTTCTCTTGTCTTGTTGCCATAATGAAGATACTTTGCTTTCCTCTAGTACTTGTGTGACTAACAATGTAGAGGAAATCGAAGATACTATGGGCCAAGACAAGATCTTGGATGGAGCTTCAAGAAGTTCATCTTCTTCATCATCGCACGGTTACTACACTTGCCTTATGGCTAAGGCTTCTAAGGTATCTCCTTCCTTGGAACCCTATCTATCTAGTGATGATGAGGATCATGATATGGAAAGACTTAATGTTGCTTCCTTAAACAAGTTGGGAGAGTCGGTTTATCATGCTCTTCATAAGAAGAAACTTGCTCGCTCTAGCTTCATGAAAATCTTCAATTTTGCCATTAAGAGCACAAAACTTATTGAGAAAAAGGAAGAGTATGAGCGCGAGGATGCAATTGAGATTGCAACTCTTAAAGAAGCTCTTAAAGAACAACAAACCACCAATGAAACTCTTGAAGAGAACTTTGGTCTAAAGATACTTAGGGTAAAGGAATATCGTGATAGAGCTTTAGAGGTGGCACATGATTTTCAAATTAAAAATGATGAGCTAGTAATTGCTCATGGTAAACTCCTTGAGGATTTTGAGCTTCTCAAAAATGGTTCTAGGACCATGGAGAGTGAGCTCATTAAACTCACCAAGTCACTTGAGCAATTTAAGGCTCTCAACCAAATAGAGCTTGCTAAGTTGCCTTCTCCTTGTGCTATAATTGATAATGCTTGTGCTACTAACTCTACCTCTTGTAAAGCTTCCATCTTGAAGGAGAATGTTGAGCTAAGGGCTCAACTTGCTTTGCTAACAAGCAATTATGAGAAATTGGAAGAAAACTATGGAAAGCTTTCTAGCTCCCATGATGATCTTCTAGTCTCTCATAATTTGCTAAAGTTAGCCCATGAGGCTATCATGTCAAAGGTAAAATCTTGTGAGCCTCATGTGAGTACTAGCACTACCTCTCAAAATGCTATTTTGCCATGTGCTAGTGCTTTTAGTTCACCCACTCATGCTCTTGACTTATCTTGTGGTGAACTACCTTCTATGCCTTGTTCTACAATTCCATGTGCTAGTGCTAGTAATTCACCCACCCATGCTATTGCTATATCTTGTGATGAATTACATACCTTGCCTTGTTGCTCTAACAATAAAGCTTCCACTTCCTCTAGCACTTGTTGTTACTAACCATGTAGGGGAAATCAAAGAGCTCGAGGCCCAAGTCATTTCTTTGAAGAAGGACTTGGTAAAGGGTCATGAAGGGAAGCAATTCCCCAATGACAAGGGTGGACTTGGATTCAACTCCAACAAAAATAACAAGTCCACCTCGCACAAGCGGAAGAAGGGCCAAGGGCATGTGAAGGACCCCGCCAAGATTGTGTGCTTCAAGTGCAAGATTGAATGGCATCATGTTAGATTGTGCCCCTTGAAGAAGAAGCCACTTGGCGTGAAGAAACAAGGGAAGCGGCCTCAAGATGGAGCTCTTGGTCTACCTCAAGGCCAAGCTCAAGGTCTACCTCGACTTGAAGAGGGGCCGCTACCCGAGAAGGATCAAGCCAAGGCTCCCGTTGCGGAGAAATCAAGTGAGAAGAAGGGGAGGAGAAGAAGATGCTACATATGCCGTGAGAAGGGCCACATCTCCTCCTTTTGCACTAGTGGTAACTCATCCAACCCTATCTTGATCCATGGTGCTTACTCTCTACATAAGGATAAGGTTGGCGATGTGTTTGCCAAATATGTTGGCACTTGATACGTCCAAAACGTATCTACTTTCCCGAACACTTTTGCTATTGTTTTGCCTCTAATTTGTGTATTTTGGATGCAACTAACACGGACTAACGCTGTTTTCAGCAGAACTGCTCTGGTGTCTCGTTTTTGTGCAGAAATCCAACTTTCGGGAAAATCCTCGGAATTTATGCAGAAGGCCCTATTTTCCCATAATAATGACGGAGCCAGAAGGACAATTAAGGTGGAGGCCCGAGGGCCCCACACCATAGGGCGGCGCGGCCCAGGGGGGCCCGCGCGGCCCTGTGGTGTGG
Source organism: Lolium perenne (assembly GCF_019359855.2). Classification (NCBI taxonomy): domain Eukaryota; kingdom Viridiplantae; phylum Streptophyta; class Magnoliopsida; order Poales; family Poaceae; genus Lolium; species Lolium perenne. Next base: position 182,351,867 of record NC_067245.2, read on the forward strand.
CCCCCTCGGCCGGCCTCCGACGCCCTCCTTCGGACTACTTATCGGCCTCGACCTAAAAACGCCTGGAGAGAAGTCGAAGTCGCCAGAAACTCTCCAGAACGCCGCCACATCGCGAAACTCCGTCGCGGGAGCCAGAAGTCTCCGTTCTGGCACTCCGCCGGGACGGGGAATTGGAGGAGATCATCACCGCCATCACCGCCAACGCCTCTACATCAACCAGCCATGTTTCCCCCATCCATGTGTGAGTAACTCCCCCGCTGTAGGCCGAAGGGGATGGTAGGGATTGGATGAGATTGGTCATGTAATAGCATAAGATTGTTAGGGCATAGTGCCTAGTGTCCGTAATTGGTACTTTGATGATATTGTTGCAACTTGTTATGCTTAATGCTTGTCACTAGGGCCCGAGTGCCATGATCTCAGATCTGAACATGTTATTGCTTCATCAAGATATTCATTGTTTATGGTCTTACCTATAAGTTGTATACACATGTCGCTGTCCGGAACCGATGGCCCCGAAGTGACAGAAATCGGGACAACCGGAGGGAATGGTAGTGATGTGAGGATCACATGTGTTCACGGAATGTTAATGCTTTGTTCCGGTACTTTATTAAAAGGAGTACCTTAATATCCAGTAGTTTCCCTTGAGGCCCGGCTGCCACCGGCTGGTAGGACAAAAGATGTTGTGCAAGTTTCTCATTGCGAGCACGCACGACTATATATGGAACACATGCCTATTGATTGCTTTGTACTTGAACACCGTTTTATTATTATCTGCAAATGCCCTGCTATGATTGTTACATGAGTTTCTCTCATCCATGCAACGCCCGTTATCCGTCCCCGTGCCTACAGTATTTTAATCCTGCTGTTTACTAAAATCACTACTGCTGTCTTTGTTACTCTGCTGTTATTTCACTATCGCTATCGCTATAAAACTGTTACTACTGATAAACTCTTGCGAGCAAGTCTGTTTCCAGGTGCAGCTGAATTGACAACTCCGCTGTTAAGGCTTCCAAGTGTTCTTCGTCTCCCCTTGTGTCGAATCAATAAATTGGGTTTTACTTCCCTCGAAGACTGTTGCGATCCCCTATACTTGTGGGTCATCAAGACTATTTTCTGGTGCCGTTGCCGGGGAGCATAGCTTTATTTGGAAGTTCACTTGGATTAATATTGTTCGCTGCAAATTCTCCATCATGGGTAAACCTCGCGATACTAAGATCGCCATATTACCATCCACTACAAGAAAAGGTACAATTCTGAATACCTCTGCTGCTCTTGATTCACCATCTGTGATTGATAAACTTGTTTCACCGCCACATGCTTCGCATGCGGGTACTTCTGCTGAATCTGAAAACTCTCATAATATTGATAATATTTCTGCTGTGCTTGATGATAGTGGTTCATTGGGATCCTTTCTAGATGCTACAATTGCTAGGTCTAGACAAATTGAAAATACTGAAACTCCTAATGCTACTACACCTGTTAGTTCACCTGAACTTGATTATTTTAGTGATGATCCTGATGAAGATTATGTGGAGCTTAATGATGATTTTATTGAAAAATGCAATGCTACTACTGATGCAAGAAAAATTAAAAAGTTGCTTGCAGAACATGCTGTTAGATATAAACTGTCTCCTGATCCTAAGTTTGCCACATCTCCTATAAACATTAAGGATAAAGATTATGATTTTTCTCTTGATCTATCTCATATAGCTATTGTTGAGAAAACACCCTTTTGTGGTACTGAAAAAGAAAGTGCTGTTGAACACATGACTGAGTTATCTACTCTGAGTAGTTTGTTTTCTGATGATGTCAAGATGCGTACTTACTTTGTTGCTAAAATATTTCCATTCTCATTAAAGGATGACGCTAAAACTTGGTATAATAATTTGCCACCTAATTCTATTAGGAGTCCGAAAGAATTGCTTGATGTTTTCTTCCGCAAATACTTTCCTGCTAGTGCTCAACATATTGCTTTGCAGAGAATTTATAATTTTGACCAGGGAGATGAAGAGAAATTGCCTGAGGCTTGGGCGAGATTCTGCTCTCTTATTAGAGCTCGGCCTGAGCATGATTTGGAAAAGCATGATTTACTTGATATATTTTATAGTGGACTAACCATTGAGTCTAGGGCATACCTGGATAGTTGTGCTGGTTGTGTTTTCAGGAAAAGAACTCCGGACGACGCTGAAGAATTATTGGCTAAAATAAGCCGGAATCATGATGATTGGACTACGCCTGAACCAACTCCAACTCCAATATTGAAGAAGAGGGGTTTAATTAAATTGAATGATGAAGATATGAGGGAAGCCAAGAAGTCTCTCAAGGAGAAAGGTATTAAATCTGAAGATGTGAAGAATCTACCTCCTATAGAAGATATATGTGAGATAATTCCCCCTTCATCCATGATTGAGGTAAACTCCCTTCAACGCTTTACTAGGGAAGATATTCCGTATTCGAAACCTCCTGCACAATGCTTAGATGAGTTTGATAATTATATTGTTAAGCAAGAAAATTTTAATATGAGAGTAGAGAATCATTTAATGGAAAATTCTCGAGCTATTAGTGAATTGCATGGTATTGTGGAGAGAACCTCCAATGATGTTAAGATGCTTGTTAAACATTTTCATATGATTCAAACTCAAATTGATCAACTCACTAAAGTGCAAAATGACTTGTTGGGGAATAATTCTAAAGAAAAACATGCTTATGAAGTAACAACTAGAGGTGGTGTCTCTACCCAGGATCCTCTATATCCTGAAGGGCATCCCAAAAGAATTGAACAAGATTCTCAACGCATTGAACCTAGTGCTCATTCTAGGAAGAAAAAGAAGAAGAAGCATAAAAATGTTGTAGAATCCTCTGAACCTGTTAATGATCCTAATAGTATTTCTATTTCTGATGCTGAAACTGAAAGTGGTAATGAACATGATAAAGATAATGATAAGAATGATACTCCTGATAAAGAAGAGGTAGAAGATGAACCTGAAAAGCATGCTAAAAATAAAAAGTACACTAAAGAAGATTTTATTGCTGAGAAACATGGTAATGAAAGAGAACCTTGGGTTCAAAAGCAAATGCCTTTTCCTGCTAAGAAACTAAAATCAAAGGAAGAAGAACACTATAATAAATTTTGCGATTGGATGAAACCTTTATTCTTGCAAATCCCTTTGACTGATGCTATTAAATTGCCTCCTTATTCAAAGTATATGAAAGATATTGTTACTAACAAAAGGAAAATCCCCAATGAGGAAATTTCCACTATGCTTGCTAATTACTCTTTCAATGGCAAAATTCCAAAGAAGTTGGGCGACCCAGGTATACCTACTATTCCTTGTTCTATTAAGAATAATTATGTTAAAACTGCTCTATGTGATTTGGGAGCCGGTGTTAGTGTTATGCCTTTTTCTCTTTATAAGAGACTTTACTTAGATAAGTTGATACCTACTGATATATCTTTGCAAATGGCTGATAAATCTACTGCTATTCTTGTTGGTATATGTGAGAATGTTCCTGTTCAAGTTACTACTAACTGCTTGATATTAACTGATTTCGTTGTGTTGGAAATGCCTGAAGATGATAATATGTCTATTATTCTTGGGAGACCTTTTCTTAACACTGCAGGGGCTGTTATTGATTGCAATAAAGGAAAGGTTACTTTTAATGTTGATGATAAGGAGCATACCGTCTATTTCCCCAAGAAGATTGATAAAGTATGTGGAGTCAATACTATTATTAATGTGAGAACTATCAAAGTGGGAACTATTGATTGTCCTATATATGAGCCTAAAGAAGAATATCAAACTCTCGTGATTGGATCCATATCAATACAATTCAAGGTAACATGATTGATTTGAGGTTTATTTCTTCTTATGCTATGTAAAATTTATTTGGTGACAAGACTTGATCAACCTTGTTAACAAATACCTTTTATATGCATAGAGGAGGTAAACAACATCTCTTTCTTCCTCCACTTGCTCTAGTTGCTGTAGCATTTTTAATTTGCAAAGTTCCTTAGTTAATTGAAGATTTCAAAAAATTTCCTAGCCAGTAATAATAAATTTAACACCCAAAAATGTTCATGGGCACCATGGGGTTGATCTCCACTTAGGCCAAAAGCCTAAACTTGGGGGGAGGTATACCGGCATTACTCATTCTTTGCATATTATGGTTGCTGGATACTTGTACATACTTGTTTTGTTCGTTTGAGTGGTTTTCTAATGAGAGGAAGATGATATTTGGGGAAGTGCTGCCTGAAAACAGAATCTGGAATGTTACCGTAAAAATTCTCAAAAATAGCCAGAGCGTCATTTTGAGCTGACAATTTTTGTGCAGGTTCCCCAGGTTGTTATCTAACTTTCATTAGTTGAACACTTTTCGATCTGAGCAACGTAAGATTTTTGTAAAAATCGATTTCTGTACTGCTGTCAGGTTTTGGCAGATTTCTGTCATCTCGCTTTTCTGTGTTTCTTTTAGCTTGCTATTTCTTGTTTTTGCTTTGTTTCCTTTCCAAAACACAAAAAGACCAAAAATATTTCTGTTGTTTCTCTTCACCATTTGTTTGCTTTGGTTTCTTGCATTTGTTTCGCTTTATTTGCTATTGCTAGTTTGCTATAAGAAAACCCAAAAAGATTTTGCTTTGTTTGCTTGTTTCCTTTTGTTCTTATTTGCAATTCGAAAACACCAAAAATATTTGCTGTTCTTCTTTGGTTTGTAAAGTTCATTTTGAGTTCAATGGTCTTCGGTGGCTGGAGCGTGGTTTTCATGTCATATTATCCAAGCTACACAAGTGAAAAGGCAATAATGACGATCTACGACAATCTGATTGTGGTGAGAGGCTGGTATGAACTCTATTTGTTTTCATTTTTGTACATATACTCATCCATGTGAGCATGCTTAGTTGGTTCATGTGAGGTATATGTTATTTGAGAAAGTCTAGTAGTTCATGATCTCTCATGTTTAGCTCCAATTTATTAATATGAGTAGCATGTCATGGATGTTTGCTTGCATTGTTTTATTCATAAGTAAGTATGGCATTGTGGTATCCTCCTCTGAATAATTCATTTATATCGACTTGGCACATGCTCACGCATGCATATGACTGAACAAAAAGTCAATTAAGCCTCGATGATCTATATTGCTTCAGAGTTCTTGTATCACTTTTATGCCTCCGTTAATTTATTTTGCCGCAAGCATGATTATGACAGTTACTGCTCTCTTGATTTGTCGCTCCCTAGTCTATTGCTAGCCTTCACTTGTACTGAGCGGGAATTCTGCTCGTGCTTCCAAACATCTGAAAACCAAGTTGTTCCAAAGTGTCCACCATAAATACCTATGCATGGCATTTCAAACCATTCCAAGTAAATTCTCATGCGCTACCTTTAAAACCTTCAAAATGCTTCTCAATTTGTGTTTATGTTTCATAGCTCATGAGGAAGTATGTGGTGTTTAGCTTTCAACCTTGTCATTTACTTTTGACGGACTCTCATATGGACTAGTGGCACATCCGCTTATCCAATAACTTTGCAAAAAGAGCTGGCAATGGGATTCCCAGTCCCAAATTAATTAACTTAAATAGACACTCCTCCATGGTTTGTGATTGTTGGACGGCACCCGAGGATTCGGTTAGCCATGGCTTGTGTAAGCAAAGGTTGGGGGGAGTGTCATCATCATAATAAAAATAAAGTAAAAAGGCACTCCTTCATGGTATGAGATTGTTGGCAGGCACCCGAGGATTCGGTTAGCCATGGTTTGTGAAAGAAAGGTTGGAAGGAGTGCCACATAAATATGCAATAATTCATGGGAGCCGCTCTTGAAAGTCCGGTTGGCGAGGTAGTTAGTGTACCCATTACCATTCGTTGACAACAACAAACACCTCTCAAAATAATTTTACTCCTGTCTTTATAAAAATGAAAAGCTCTAGCGCATGTTAATCCCTGCTTCCCTCTGCGAAGGGTCAATCTTTTACTTTTACATTGTGTCTCCATTATTTCTTTGAGCACTATCTTGAGAGCACAACTGTCATTCTTAGTATAATATGCTTGTCTCAAAATATGATTGGTTGTGGTATAACTTTGATGCATTTATCTTTTGACGATCACTACTTCTAGTCTTTCTATGAACTCCAGAGGTGCCCAGGCATTTATGTTTTGCCAATCAAATACAGGCAAGCGAGATACCACTTTATCATACTCTCTTATGAACATTGCAATCCTGCTTATATCCATGATTCATGATGCTTATTATTAATTGTTGGTACCTCTTCATGATTGACATAGCTGTTAGATGATCTTAATTGCATGTGTCTCATTATGAATTGCTTAAGTATTAGCCATAGCATGAGAATATATACATCATATGAGCAAATGTGTTGGTAAAAGTTCTTTTATCGCTCAGTTGTTAACTGAATTGCTTGAGGACAAGCAATAAGCTAAGCTTGGGGGGAGTTGATACGTCCAAAACGTATCTACTTTCCCGAACACTTTTGCTATTGTTTTGCCTCTAATTTGTGTATTTTGGATGCAACTAACACGGACTAACGCTGTTTTCAGCAGAACTGCTCTGGTGTCTCGTTTTTGTGCAGAAATCCAACTTTCGGGAAAATCCTCGGAATTTATGCAGAAGGCCCTATTTTCCCAGAATAATGACGGAGCCAGAAGGACAATTAAGGTGGAGGCCCGAGGGCCCCACACCATAGGGCGGCGCGGCCCAGGGGGGCCCACGCGGCCCTGTGGTGTGGCCCCCTCGGCCGGCCTCCGACGCCCTCCTTCGGACTACTTATCGGCCTCGACCTAAAAACGCCTGGAGAGAAGTCGAAGTCGCCAGAAACCCTCCAGAACGCCGCCACATCGCGAAACTCCGTCGCGGGAGCCAGAAGTCTCCGTTCTGGCACTCCGCCAGGACAGGGAATTGGAGGAGATCATCACCGCCATCACCGCCAACGCCTCTACATCAACCAGCCATGTTTCCCCCATCCATGTGTGAGTAATTCCCCCGCTGTATGCCGAAGGGGATGGTAGGGATTGGATGAGATTGGTCATGTAATAGCATAAGATTGTTAGGGCATAGTGCCTATTGTCCGTAATTGGTACTTTGATGATATTGTTGCAACTTGTTATGCTTAATGCTTGTCACTAGGGCCCGAGTGCCATGATCTCAGATCTGAACATGTTATTGCTTCATCAAGATATTCATTGTTTATGGTCTTACCTATAAGTTGTATACACATGTCGCTGTCCGGAACCGATGGCCCCGAAGTGACAGAAATCGGGACAACCGGAGGGAATGGTAGTGATGTGAGGATCACATGTGTTCACGGAATGTTAATGCTTTGTTCCGGTACTTTATTAAAAGGAGTACCTTAATATCCAGTAGTTTCCCTTGAGGCCCGGCTGCCACCGGCTGGTAGGACAAAAGATGTTGTGCAAGTTACTCATTGCGAGCACGCACGACTATATTGAAGGAGATATGCCCTAGAGGCAATAATAAAGTGGTTATTATTTATATCTTTATGTTTATGATAAATGTTTATATATCATGCTAGAATTGTATTAACCGAAACATTAGTACATGTGTGATATGTAGACAAACAAGAAGTCCCTAGTATGCCTCTTAAACTAGCTTGTTGATTAATGGATGATTAGTTTCATAATCATGAACATTGGATGTTATTAATAACAAGGTTATGTCATTGTATGAATGATGTAATGGACACACCCAATTAAGCGTAGCATAAGATCTCGTCATTAAGTTATTTGCTATAAGCTTTCGATACATAGTTACCTAGTCCTTATGACCATGAGATCATGTAAATCACTTATACCGGAAAGGTACTTTGATTACACCAAACACCACTGCGTAAATGGGTGGCTATAAAGGTGGGATTAAGTATCCAGAAAGTATGAGTTGAGGCATATGGATCAACAGTGGGATTTGTCCATCCCGATGACGGATAGATATACTCTGGGCCCTCTCGGTGGAATGTCGTCTAATGTCTTGCAAGCATATGAATGAGTTCATAAGAGACCACATACCACGGTATGAGTAAAGAGTACTTGTCAGGAGACGAGGTTGAACAAGGTATAGAATGATACCGAAGATCAAACCTCGGACAAGTAAAATATCGCGAGACAAAGGGAATTGGTATCGTATGTGAATGGTTCATTCGATCACTAAAGTCATCGTTGAATATGTGGGAGCCATTATGGATCTCCAGATCCCGCTATTGGTTATTGGTCGGAGTGAGTACTCAACCATGTCCGCATAGTTCACGAACCGTAGGGTGACACACTTAAAGTTGGATGTTGAAATGGTAGAACTTGAATATGGAATGGAATTCGAATATTTGTTCGGAGTCCCGGATGAGATCCCGGACATCACGAGGAGTTCCGGAATGGTCCGGAGAATAAGATTCATATATGGGAAGTCATTTTATGTGAATTAAAATGATCCGGAAGGTTCTACGGAAGGTTCTAGAAGGTTCTAGAAAAGTCCGGAAGAAATAAGGATGGAAGGTGGAGTCCCAAAGGAACTCCACCCACCTTGGCCGGCCAACCTAAGGGAGGAGGAGTCCCAAGTGGACTCCTCACCATGGTGGCCGGCCACCCCACCAAGGAAAGGGGGGAGTCCCACTCCCCCTAGGTTTGGACACTTGGAAGGTTTTGGTTGGGGTCTTATTCGGACTCTTTGACCTAAGCCTTGGGGCTTCCACCTATATAAAGAGGGGGAGAGAGGGGCTGGCCGGCCACTTCAAGCCACCACCATGGCCGCACCCCTCAAGGTGCCCTAGCCGGCGCCCCTCTCCCCAAACCCTAGCGGTCTCTCTCTCCTCCACCATATCCCGCACACTTAAGCGAAGCTCCGCCGGATTTCTCCACCACCACCGACACCACGCCGTCGTGCTGTCGGATTCAAGAGGAGCTACTACTTCCGCTGCCCGCTGGAACGGGGAGGTGGACGTCGTCTTCATCAACAACTGAACGTGTGACCGAGTACGGAGGTGCTGCCCGTTCGTGGCACCGGAACCGATCGTGATCAAGATCTTCTACACGCTTTTGCAAGCGGCAAGTGATCGTCTACCGCAGCAATAAGAGCCTACTCTTATAGGCTTTGGAATCTCTTCAAGGGTTAGTCTTGATCATCCCCTCATTGCTACCGTCTTCTAGATTGCATCTTGGCTTGGATTGCGTGTTCGCGATAGGAAATTTTTTGTTTTCTATGCAACGTTATCCTACAGTGGTATCAGAGCCGTGTCTATGCATAGATGGTTGCACGAGTAGAACACAATGGTTTTGTGGGCGTTGATGCTCTTGTTATCTTTAGTTTGAGTACTTTGCATCTTTGTGGCATAGTGGGATGAAGCGGCCCGGACTAACTTTACATGACCGCGTTCATGAGACTTGTTCCTCGTTCGACATGCAACTTGTATTGCATAAGAGGCTTTGCGGGTGTCTGTCTCTCCTACTATAGTGAAGATTCAACTTACTCTTCTATTGAAAACATTAGTATCACCGTTGTGGTTCATGTTCGTAGGTAGATTAGATCTCTCTCGAAAACCCTAAACCACGTAAAATATGCAAACCAAATTAGAGACGTCTAACTTGTTTTTGCAGGGTTTGGTGATGTGATATGGCCATGATATGATGATGAATATGTATGAGATGATCATTATTGTATTGTAGCAACCGGCAGGAGCCTTATGGTTGTCTTTAATTTTCATGTTGAGTAGTATTTCAAAGTAGTTGTAATAGTTGCTACATGAGGTGAACAACCATGAAGACGGCGCCATGGACCTTGACGCTATGCCGACGATAATGGAGATCATGCCCGAAGATGATGGAGATCATGTCCGTGCTTTGGAGATGAAGATCAAAGGCGCAAAGACAAAAGGGCCATATCATATCACATATGAACTGCATGTGATGTTAATCCTTTTATGCATCTTATTTTGCTTAAATCGCGACGGTAGCATTATAAGATGATCCCTCACATTAATATCAAGATAATAAAGTGTTCTCCCCTCATATGCACCATTGTAACAGTTCGTCGTTTCAAAGCATCTCGTGATGATCGGATGTGATAGATTCAACGATTCATATACAACGGGTGTAAGCCATGTTGCACACGCGGAATACTTGGGTTTGCTTGACGAGCCTAGCATGTACAGACATGGCCTCGGGACAACGGAAACCGAAAGGTTGAACACGAGTCATATGGATGATATGATCAACATGTTGATGTTCACCATTGAAGCTACATCATCTCACGTGATGATCGGTTTTTGGTGTAGTGAATTTGGATCGTGTACCACTTAACAACTATGAGGGATGTTGTATTAAGTGGGAGTTCATTAGTAATTAGATTAAAACATGAACTAATTATCATAAACATAGTCTGAGTAGTATTTTGAATTAATTTTGTAGTATTGGCATCCGTTTCCTACCATGCGCTAGTCTTGTTATTGAGATAAAAATACTGTTAAAATCTGACAAGAAACTTTACGGATTGGTACCGTATTGTTAAAGAATCAAGAATTGATTAAGTCCTATTGCAAACTTTTAGTAAACCTCACATTGTTGATTCAAAGAGCTATGATTTCAATTAGTACCTAAAGTTATCTTGTCTCCGTAAAACTTGAAGTTCAAATCTGTTTGAAAAGTAAGGAGCTGAAAATTTAGTTTTCAGAAATAATCAAGGTATGAGATATATGTGATATCTAAGACCTTATTGCAAGATGATAGAATATATTTTGGTGAGACTACATAAACTCATAAGTTTTATGGGAATGTACGAAGGTTGAAGACGCAAGGCGTCGCAATCCTCCAACTATTGGGGCACTAACTATATTCACATATCCATGAAGTGACCATCCTTAATATGCACCGTTACTAAGACTCGTCGTTTCGAAGCATCACGTGATGATCGGGTGTGATAGATTCTACGTGTGCATACAACGGGTGCAAGCTAGATTTGCACATGCAAATACCAAGGTTAAAACTTTACGAGCCTAGCATGTACAGACATGGTCTCGGAAAGTCATCATGATATAATGGATAAAATTATGAGTGAAATTGTTCATCATATTACAAAGTTACTAATAGTGAAATCTGGAACACTTGTCATATGATGATCAACTTCAAAGTAAGAACCTCAAAGTTATTGGTATTTGACCAAACCTAGAAGTTAATGATGTTGAAGTGTTTTTCTGAATAATGAGGAAAGCTAAAAGAGAAACTGCAAAAGATATTTTGGCAAAAAGAAAAGAAAAGACTAGAAAGTCTAGCTCAGGTGTATATAAATGATATACATGTTATGATTGTATTCTTAGTTAAGTCACACTATGAAATTCTTGGGTATTAGTACTATATTGGTTGGTATGAAGTGTCATACAAAACAACGCAATACAATAATACAATGGCCTAAGTGACTGACAAGGAATATGATAGGAATGCACGTCTGGAACAAAAATAAAGTGTTATTATGTTCGTTGTTGGCATTCTATCTAGCCCTTAGAATTTATAATAAAGAACTTAATAATTGTTATTTTGCTCTGGTCAAATGAAAACAATGAGTTGTTCAAATTATGACATTACTCCATATACGATGGATAAGTTATTATAAATCTTAATGGTGAAACACACATACATAACACTGACGCTAAAATGCCATAAGGCAAATGATTTGAATTCCACTTATTTGTGGAACCGCCATTTAGGTCATGTTAGAAAGGAACGCATGAAGGAATTCCATGCAAATGGATTTTTGGAGTCATTTGATTTTTGAATCATTTGGCACTTGCAAATCTTTTCTAAAGAGAATGATTAAAATACCGTTCATAGGCCAAAAGTTGAACGGGCAACTAACTTAGTGGAAAAATACATGATGATGTATGTGGTTCACTGGGCATAGTTGTGTGCGGGAGATTCTTCTACTTCATGAAAACTTTCAACAATGAATTGAGTATATATATGTGGATATATTCAATAAGGAAAAGTTTGAAACATTTGAATATGATTCAAATAAATTTTAGCATGAAGTGGAAATCATCGTAATAGAAAAGTCAAATATCTATGATTGGATCATGGTGGAAATATTTGAATACGAGTTTTAGCGAACATCTAAAAGAGTTATGAAATTGTTCTACAACTCACATTTCTTGGAGTATCATAATGATGATATAGTATCCGAGATATGTATCCAAACCTTGTTGGATTAATGATGAGATAAAATAATATGACGCCATTATATTTTTGTGAATTATGCTTTAGTGACTACCGCTTTTACACTAAATAGAGCATCATCATGATCCGTTGAAATGACACCATACGAGTTATGGCATGGGTATAAACCTTAATAGTCCTTTCTTTAAATTTTGGTCTAAGAGTTTTCAACCAAAATCGGATGAATATCTTTGTTGGTTATCCCAGAGACTTAATTGGGAATTCTTCCCACGAGACAAAGACAAAAGTGTTTGTCAATGTTTCTTATTTCCAAGAAATTGTTTCTAGTGAAGTTTTTGAGTGGAAGGACAATATAATTTGATAAGGTTTATGAACCTGAGCATAATGATCAGAGTAGCGCAGCATCGGAATTGGTTTCGGAAGCGGCAACGACAATCATGGCTCCCATGACTACAAAGTGTTTTAGCTATGGAGATCGAAGTACATATTGAACCTTGTAGGTATGGTTTACTTTGTGATCAAATAAATGATTTGTGAACAAAGGATTGATTATAAACAATGATAAACCAACTACAAACAAAGAAGCTATGATGGGCCCTGACTCCGTTAAAATGGCTATACGCCATGAAATCCAAGATAGATGAATACTTTTTTGAAAGTAAATGGATCTATAAAATTGATGGACTTGGATGAAATATCCTTGAAGAAGCTTGACTTGTCGAAAAGTTGTTTACGACAAAGTTCAAATAGTTGACTACAACAAGATTAGATCTTCCGTAGCAATGCTTATAGTCTATGTGGATTATTCTAGTAATCACTACATATTTCTTTTATGAGATATGTAGGATGGCAAAATACACTACTTAACAGAAGTATGTATACAACCAAGAGTTTTGCTGGTCCATGGAATACTAGATAGGTATACGACTTCAAATTGGATGAAGTGAGTATCACGGAGTTGGAATCTTCACCAGATGAAATAGTCAAAGAGTTTTTGATTTCACCAGAGACGATGAAGAGGCTTGCATTTGCAAGAAATTAAGTGGGAGCGCTGAGACATATTTATAATACTTATGTAGAAGACATATAGTTGGTTATAAATAATGTAATTACATACTTGATTAAAAGGTTTCATTGAAAATTAACTTCAATGAAAGGATATGGACTAAAACATATTTATTGTCAAGATCTATGAAGATAGATTGAAACACATAATAAGTTTAAGTCAAAGTACATAGAATGGATATTGAAATAGTTCAATATAGAAATATTAAGAAAATGTTCTTGTCATGTGAAGGTTTAACAAGACTTGAGTGTATCTGACACTCGATGAGTAAAAATACATGAGTGATTTTAGATCACAAATAAAATGTACAAAATCAGATATCTTGTGCTCTAAAATGTTATGAGCATATACCGGAATGATTCATAAGATGATCATAGGACGACAGTAAGAATATCCTTGAGTACTTTAGAAGAACTAAGGATATACATATATATATTTTTGTATGAAGAAATGACAAACAAATCGCTGTAAGGTGTTACACCGATATTTGTTTTGTCACATATCAAAATAGAATTTCAATCTCAAATTAGACTAAGTGTTGTTTTAAAGGTAGCACAATGAACTAGAAGTTGTCTATGTTAGATTTAGAAGAGTTCTAAATATTGTGATGGATTCTACAAAACGAAGGCAGAGTATGTCATTTGTTTTAACAAATGACTGAGGATGTTGAGTCAAGAAGTTCTTTGAGAACTTGGTGTAGTTCCGATAGTGTCAGAACTTTGAAGCTATATTGTATGTGACAATATTAGTGACTTATTTCAGACCGCGGAATTAAGGTTCCACCATAAGATCAAACATATTTAATGCCAACTCATTTGGAAATGAGTGATGCGTTGAGACGCAAATGAATTATAAAATACATACGTTTTCTGAGCGTGTCAGATCCGTTGACTAAAAACCTCTCCCGTGAGCAATACATGATAAAGCACCATAAGGCCAAGGTGTTATATCTTTACAAATGTAAACTAGATTATTGACTCTAGTGCAAGTGGGAGACTGAAGGAGATATGCCCTAGAGGCAATAATAAAGTGGTTATTATTTATATCTTTATGTTTATGATAAATGTTTATATATCATGCTAGAATTGTATTAACCGAAACATTAGTACATGTGTGATATGTAGACAAACAAGAAGTCCCTAGTATGCCTCTTAAACTAGCTTGTTGATTAATGGATGATTAGTTTCATAATCATGAACATTGGATGTTATTAATAACAAGGTTATGTCATTGTATGAATGATGTAATGGACACACCCAATTAAGCGTAGCATAAGATCTCGTCATTAAGTTATTTGCTATAAGCTTTCGATACATAGTTACCTAGTCCTTATGACCATGAGATCATGTAAATCACTTATACCGGAAAGGTACTTTGATTACACCAAACACCACTGCGTAAATGGGTGGCTATAAAGGTGGGATTAAGTATCCGGAAAGTATGAGTTGAGGCATATGGATCAACAGTGGGATTTGTCCATCCCGATGACGGATAGATATACTCTGGGCCCTCTCGGTGGAATGTCGTCTAATGTCTTGCAAGCATATGAATGAGTTCATAAGAGACCACATACCACGGTACGAGTAAAGAGTACTTGTCAGGAGACGAGGTTGAACAAGGTATAGAATGATACCGAAGATCAAACCTCGGACAAGTAAAATATCGCGAGACAAAGGGAATTGGTATCGTATGTGAATGGTTCATTCGATCACTAAAGTCATCGTTGAATATGTGGGAGCCATTATGGATCTCCAGATCCCGCTATTGGTTATTGGTCGGAGTGAGTACTCAACCATGTCCGCATAGTTCACGAACCGTAGGGTGACACACTTAAAGTTGGATGTTGAAATGGTAGAACTTGAATATGGAATGGAATTCGAATATTTGTTCGGAGTCCCGGATGAGATCCCGGACATCACGAGGAGTTCCGGAATGGTCCGGAGAATAAGATTCATATATGGGAAGTCATTTTATGTGAATTAAAATGATCCGGAAGGTTCTACGGAAGGTTCTAGAAGGTTCTAGAAAAGTCCGGAAGAAATAAGGATGGAAGGTGGAGTCCCAAAGGAACTCCACCCACCTTGGCCGGCCAACCTAAGGGAGGAGGAGTCCCAAGTGGACTCCCCACCATGGTGGCCGGCCACCCCACCAAGGAAAGGGGGGAGTCCCACTCCCCCTAGGTTTGGACACTTGGAAGGTTTTGGTTGGGGTCTTATTCGGACTCTTTGACCTAAGCCTTGGGGCTTCCACCTATATAAAGAGGGGGAGAGAGGGGCTGGCCGGCCACTTCAAGCCACCACCATGGCCGCACCCCTCAAGGTGCCCTAGCCGGCGCCCCTCTCCCCAAACCCTAGCGGTCTCTCTCTCCTCCACCATATCCCGCACGCTTAAGCGAAGCTCCGCCGGATTTCTCCACCACCACCGACACCACGCCGTCGTGCTGTCGGATTCAAGAGGAGCTACTACTTCCGCTGCCCGCTGGAACGGGGAGGTGGACGTCGTCTTCATCAACAACCGAACGTGTGACCGAGTACGGAGGTGCTGCCCGTTCGTGGCGCCGGAACCGATCGTGATCAAGATCTTCTACGCGCTTTTGCAAGCGGCAAGTGATCGTCTACCGCAGCAATAAGAGCCTACTCTTATAGGCTTTGGAATCTCTTCAAGGGTTAGTCTTGATCATCCCCTCGTTGCTACCGTCTTCTAGATTGCATCTTGGCTTGGATTGCGTGTTCGCGATAGGAAATTTTTTGTTTTCTATGCAACGTTATCCTACATATATATGGAACACATGCCTATTGATTGCTTTGTACTTGAACATCGTTTTATTATTATCTGCAAATGCCCTGCTATGATTGTTACATGAGTTTCTCTCATCCATGCAACGCCCGTTATCCGTCCCCGTGCCTACAGTATTTTAATCCTGCTGTTTACTAAAATCACTACTGCTGTCTTTGTTACTCTGCTGCTGTTATTTCACTACTGCTACTGCTATAAAACTGTTACTACTGATAAACTCTTGCGAGCAAGTCTGTTTCCAGGTGCAGCTGAATTGACAACTCCGCTGTTAAGGCTTCCAAGTGTTCTTTGTCTCCCCTTGTGTCGAATCAATAAATTGGGTTTTACTTCCCTCGAAGACTGTTGCGATCCCCTATACTTGTGGGTCATTAGCACTCAAGTGGTTTCGCAAAAAGAACCATTTGGGTTGCCAAGCCTATTGTGACTAACTTCTTAGGACCCAACTTAGTTGGGGACCAACAAGCCAAAACTTGATCAATAGGTACAAGTGGAGGGCATGGAGGCTTGACTAGCTCATGAAGACTTAGGGGATCTTCATCATTCTCACTTCCTCAAGTCAAGTTGTAATCCTTTCATCCTTTACCCATGCACCTCCTTGTGGTAACGAGTCCTCAACTCCTTTACATTGAAAAGTTACTCGCTCCCCTTTTGCATGTGTTGGTTTTGTACCTTGCATGTGATTGTGTATGTTGTGCTTCCTACTTGCTTATCTTGCTTCTTATATGTTGGGTGGCACATCATGTACAATTGTTCTTGTTGAGCCTATTGCATCTTGTTCATATCTTAGTTGTTGGCTCATGTGAGAAATTGATGGACTATCCCATTTTGGGGGAGTGATATGCTTCGTGCATTTCACAATCCTAAAATGTGTGACATGATGAATTAAAATCCTATAATGTCCATTAATTATCTCACTTGGTTCTTATTTGCCTCTTGCACGAAAAATGTCTTTATCACATTATGGGGGAGTATTGTGCCTCGTGCATTTTACAAACCTTGAAAATGTGAACATTTGAGGTTGTGTCACATAGAGTTGATATTATAAATTATCTTGTTCCTATGTGACATGTGTGCTCAAACAAATCCCACTTTACCATTTGCTTTCTTGTTGTGAAGATAATCGTGGACATACTCACAAACTACAATTTGGATATTTCCTATACACCTCTTGTCCTTTGACAATTGGTAATAAATTGTGTAGTATTGTTCCGGATCATCCTCACACTTGGCTCATGTGCTCGATTGCTTCATTTCTTGCCAAGAATTTGTCCTTGTGGGTTTGACTCCCATTTGTCTTCCTTGCTTCTTTTTGATCTCCTTATTTCTCTTGAACCTTGTTGGTGTTTTGACAAACATGATTGAGCAAATCCCGCATTTGTGCATTTTGTATTCAAATGCAAGATTCTAAATGGTGCACTAATTTTGGGGGAGCTCTCCTATGTTTGCTAGAATACTCCCTTGTTTCAAGAATTTGACCTTGGAAGACAAACCTTTTCTTTTCGGTACATTTGTGCCATCATGAAAAGTGTTGAGGGTTTGGTTTATTTTGAACCTTGCTTTCTTTGGGAGTGAGTTATCTCATTTCTTATATTTGGTTTAGATTCTTAAAATGAGATAAGTCCTTGAGCATACTTGTTTTGGATATCTTGCTCTATCTCTCTTGTACCTATCTTGTGTGTGCATGTGTGTCTTCGTGATATTGTCCACTTAGAGAAACTTATATACATAAGTGATGGTGCATATCTTTTGATATCCCTCTTTGTTGGAGTCTATTCCTTCATTCTTATTTGTCTTGTTGATGACTCCACAAAGATTGTGGCTATGAGTGCTCGTTTTATGCTATTTACATCTTCAAGCACTCATAGTTGATTTTGGCACATGCATTGAGTGGTCTTGTGGGAGTGATGATGCCATGCTTGTGCACCTTATTCTTCAATGCAAATTGTTTATCTTGTGCACAAACTTTGGCGAGCTTCCACATATTACTTAGAGCATAGTGTTGGTTCATTGATTGCTTGCTTCATAGTGTCTCACCTTCATATCCTCTTGCAATCTTTGATCCTCAATATAGTTTGATTTCCTCCGAATATTCGTCATTGAATATGTGCATTTGATTTCACTCACAATTATGAGAAATGCACAACTTATGGAGGAACGATCACTATATTGGCCTTTCAAACCTTTCGTCCATTTTGGCATTCGATGCCAATGGGGGAGAAGTTTGGAGGGTTTAAGGGAATTGGTTCTTAAGCATTTTCCTTTCATGCCTTGCATTCGTTGCTTTGCATGGTTGAATATTTAGAGGATACTCCGCTAGGCTTTAATTGCCGGTATATGCAATGAAATTCAAGTTCATTCACACATGCATATATTATGGGGGAGTTTGTTCTAAATTTTCAACTTGGGTTGTTCGCTAAATTCCATATCTACTCCCTCTCAAAAAGATTTTCATCAATTACCAAAATGGGGGAGATTGTAAGGACATGTCCTTTACCCCATGTGTGGTTTTGGTAATTGATGACAATCCCTATGGACTAACGGTTGCATTGAGAATTGATCTTAGGTCAAGTCCATAGCTATGTGTTGGACTCAAGGTTGTAAGATGGAGAAGACGGAGTACAATGATGAAGATGGTGTCGAAGAGAGACAAAGACAGTGTTGAAGATGAAGAGAGAAGATGGCGTAGAAGATGAAGAGAGAAGACAGCGTTGAAGATGGAAGAAGACGGTGGCGTGGATGTTGAAGCAAGACGGTGGCATGTACAATCATGAAGAGTATGAAGACGGAGCTTGGCGACTCGAGAAGAACGCGCAAGGACTAGGTTTGTGCTCGATAGGATAGTGGGTCGTATCATCGGAGAGAGCTCAAACCTTGCATGCATTGCATCGCGTTCTTGGTTCTTCTTGGTTCTTATGCATGAAACGGATTTCGGTTGCATCGCATGTTGCATATGCGAGAGTGATGATTTTCCCGATATACCGTATTGAGAGGTTACACCTCTATGACCATGGGAAAATCATCACTCACTCATTTGCATGATTTCACCTGATAAAAGTTGTAGCTCTTGTCGCCCTCTTTCCAACAAAATTGGTTTCATGTCATTCCGAGTTTCCTAGCTGGAGATATTGAGTTTTCCGTATTGCAGTGAAAAAGAAAACAAAAATAATCTTTATTGGGCCGGGCGGTACTACCGCGGGCGGTACCGGGCTAAGTACCGCACGCGCGATTTTCTTTACTGGACCCGGAGCAGTACCAGGCCGGTATCAGCTCGGTACTACCGTACATCTTACGGTACCAGGCCCGGTACCAAAGCCGGTACTACCGGCCCAGCTTTTTCCAAATCACCGCACGGCCCAACCCCT
Organism: Lolium perenne; assembly: GCF_019359855.2. Classification (NCBI taxonomy): domain Eukaryota; kingdom Viridiplantae; phylum Streptophyta; class Magnoliopsida; order Poales; family Poaceae; genus Lolium; species Lolium perenne. Next base: position 182,371,267 of record NC_067245.2, read on the forward strand.
CTGCTCGCTGCAGCTAGCCTCCACGCCGCTCGCTCGCCTCGAGGCCCGCGAAAGAGAGCGAGGCTCTCGATCCCGCGCGGGGTCAACGCACGCGCCTCGCGCCTCCCGCCTCCCGCCCGCTTCCCGCCCACGCCTCGCACGATGCGCCCACGTCGCTCTGCCGCTCGCCCGCATGCAATGCTGCACGCCTTGCCCTGCCGCTGCTCGCGCGCCAATCGCCTGCCCGCTGCTGCGCTGCCGCCTAGCCCCACGCTGCTCCTGCTCCCTGCTGCCACCCTGCCGCTACAGCTGCTGCTCCCTCTCTCTGCATTTCTTCTCTGCAGTTTTGCACAAGCGGTAGTACCGCTCCACAGAGCGGTACTACCGGTTTGGCCCGATTCAGATCTGTTTTCTGCACAGTTCGCGCGCAAGCGGTAGTACCGCTTCGACAAGCGGTAGTACCGCTTTGGGCGCGGATCTTACCGTTTTCTCAGCCCGAACATCTATATTTTGCAGCCCCTATATATATCTCTCTTCCACCTCCGACCAAACTAACCCTGCACCTCCACTCTCTCTCCTCCATTGTTGACCTTGGGTTCTTTCTTCCTCCTCTTGATCCCCCCACTATTTGTTGCATATTTTTGGGGGAAAGGAGAGAGGAGATCCAGATCTAGAGCTTCACCTATTGAATCCTTGGAGTTTTGTGAGAGGATCTTGCTAGATCTAGATCTTGGAGTTTCTTGGTGTTTCTCCTCACTTTGTTCTTCCTCCCTTATTCCCCCAATAGCTTCTTCTAGCTTTGTTGGAATTTGGGAGAGAAGAACTTGGGCATCCTAGTGGTGTTCTTAGCCATTGCATTAGGTGCATCGGTTGTGCTCTCTCCGGGGTTTTGATCTCATAGGGTGTGTGTGTTCTTCCTTAGTGGATCTTGGTGATAGGGTTCCTCTTGTGGAGCATTGGAGAAAAGTTCCTCTTGTGGAGCATTGGAAGGGTTCCTTGGTTGGGCATTGGAAGGGTTCCTTAGTGGGGAATTGGAAGGGTTCCTTGGTGGGGCATTGGAAGGGTTCCTTTGGTGGAGCATTGGATGAGTTCCTATTGTGGGACATTGGAGATGTGCAGCTATGGAAGCTAGTTTGGTGATGTACTAGCTCCATAGGGTGTTGGGAGTATCCTTGTGTGTGGAGCTCGCCCCAACCTTGTGAAGGAGTCACCGCCTCGATCGGTGCCTTAGTGGAAGAGGGAGAGCACCTCCGTGGAGCTCTCTCGAGGAAGAAGGTGAGGCCTTCCTTCGTGGTGTGGCCGTCTAGTCTCTTGTGTGAGACTAGCACCTCCTCAACGCAGACGTACTTCCTGTTGTGGAAGGAACTGCGGTAAACAAACCTCGCCTCGCCTCCGCGTCCTCCGGTTATCTCGCACCTTACTCTTACTATCTTGTTGATTCCTTTACTTGTTGCACTTGTCCTAGTATCATTGTAGGAACATCACCTTTGCTAAAGCTATCACATTTACCTTCCGTTGCGCTAAAATTGGAAAAGGCTAAACCTTGCCACACCGCCTATTCACCCCCCTCTAGGTGTAGGATGACGTTGCATAGAAAACAAAAAATTTCCTACCGCGAACACGCAATCCAAGCCAAGATGCAATCTAGAAGACGGTAGCAACGAGGGGATTATCGAGTCTCACCCTTGAAGAGATTCCAAAGCCTACAAGATGAGGCTCTTGTTGCTGCGGTAGACGTTCACTTGCCGCTTGCAAAAGCGCGTAGAAGATCTTGATCACCGGCGCCACGAACGGGCAGCACCTCCGTACTCGGTCACACGTTCGGTTGTTGATGAAGACGACGTCCACCTCCCGTTCCAGCGGGCAGCGGAAGTAGTAGCTCCTCTTGAATCCGACAGCACGACGGCGTGGTGTCGGTGGCGGTGGAGAACTCCGGCGGAGCTTCGCTAAAGCACGCGGGAGCTATGGAGGAGAGGGGGGCGGCTAGGGTTTGGAAGGGGGTGGCCGGCCACTCAAGGGGGTCGGCCAGGTTGTGGTCTTGGGGTGGCCGGCCCCTCCCCTTGGCCCCTCATTATATAGGTGGAACCCCAAGTGTTGGACTACAAGTCTCCGAATAAGACCCGAACCCAAAACCTTCCATGTGATAGGGAAACCTACCCAAGCTAGGACTCCCACTAGAGGTGGGAGTTCCACCTTCCATGGAGGGGGTGGCCGGCCCCCCTTGGGGGAGTCCACTTGGGACTCCTCCCCCTCTAGGGTTGGCTGGCCATGGAGGTGGAGTCTAGAACCTTCTAGAACCTTCCATAGAACCTTCTGAATCATTTTAATTCACATAAAATGACATCCTATATATGAATCTTATTCTCTGGACCACTCCGGAACTCCTCATGATGTCCGAGATCTCATCCGGGACTCCGAACAAATATTCGAACTCCATTCCATATTCAAGTTCTACCATTTCAACATCCAACTTTAAGTGTGTCACCCTACGGTTCGTGAACTATGCGGACATGGTTGAGTAGTCACTCCGACCAATAACCAATAGCGGGATCTGGAGATCCATAATGGCTCCCACATATTCAACGATGACTTTAGTGATCGAATGAACCATTCACATACGATACCAATTCCCTTTGTCACGCGATATTTTACTTGTCCGAGGTTTGATCTTCGGTATCACTCTATACCTTGTTCAACCTCGTCTCTTGACAAGTACTCTTCACTCGTACCGTGGTATGTGGTCTCTTATGAACTTATTCATATGCTTGCAAGACATTAGACGACATTCCACTGAGAGGGCCCAGAGTATATCTATCTGTCATCGGGATGGACAAATCCCTCGGTTGATCCATATGCCTCAACTCATACTTTCCGGATACTTAATCCCACCTTTATAACCACCCATTTACGCAGTGGCGTTTGGTGTAATCAAAGTACCTTTCCGGTATAAGTGATTTACATGATCTCATGGTCATAAGGACTAGGTAACTATGTATCGAAAAGCTTATAGCAAATAACTTAATGACGAGATCTTATGCTACGCTTAATTGGGTGTGTCCATTACATCATTCATACAATGATATAACCTTGCTATTAATAACATCCAATGTTCATGATTATGAAACTAATCATCCATTAATCAACAAGCTAGTTAAGAGGCATACTAGGGACTTCTTTGTTTGTCTACATATCACACATGTACTAATGTTTCGGTTAATACAATTATAGCATGATATATAAACATTTATCATAAACATAAAGATATAAATAATAACCACTTTATTATTGCCTCTAGGGCATATCTCCTTCAGTCTCCCACTTGCACTAGAGTCAATAATTTAGATTACATTGTAATATGCCTAACACCCATGGCATTCTGGTGTTGGTCATGCTTTGCCCTAGGGAGAGCTTTAGTCAACGGATCTGCTACATTCAGATCAGTGTGTACTTTGCAAATCTTTACTTCTCCATCTTCGATGTACTCGCGAATCGAGTGGTAACGCAGCTTGATATGCTTCAGCCTCTTGTGTGACCTTGGCTCTTGTGCATTGGCGATGGCACCCATGTTATCACAGTAAATGATTAATGGGTCCAATGCACTAGGAACCACACCGAGCTCTACAATGAAACTCTTCATCCATACCGCTTCTGATGAAGCCTCTGAAGCCGCTATGTACTCTGATTCTTTTGAAGACTTCGCCACCGTGCACTGCTTCGAGCTTGCCCAGCTTACTGCAGCACCATTCAATATAAACACGTACCTAGACTATGACTTAGAGTCATCAGGATCAGTGTTCCAACTTGCATCGGTGTAACCACTTACAACGAGCTCTTGGTCACCTCCATAACAAAGAAACATATCCTTAGTTCTTTTCAAGTACTTCAGGATATTCTTGACCGCTGTCCAGTGTTCCATTCCTGGATCACTTTGATATCTGCTAGTCAAACTAACAGCATGTGCTATATCTGGTCTAGTACATAGCATGGCATACATGATAGATCCTACTGCCGAGGCATAGGGGATATTACTCATCCTTTCTCTTTCTTCTGCCGTAGCCGGTCCTTGAGTCTTACTCAAGACCTTGCCTGGTAACATAGGTAAGAACCCTTTCTTACTTTCGTCCATTCTAAACTTCTTTAGAATCTTGTCCAGATATGTACTCTGTGATAGCCCTATTAGGCATCTTGATCTATCTCTATAAATCTTGATGCCTAATATATACGATGCTTCACCAAGGTCTTTCATTGAAAAACTATTATTCAAATAACCTTTTACACTGCTTAATAGTTCTATATCATTCCCGATCAATAATATGTCATCTACATATAATATCAGGAATGCTACAGAGCTCCCACTCACTTTCTTGTAAATACAGGCCTCTCCATGACACTGTATAAACCCGAAGTCTTTGATCACCTTATCAAAGCGTCGGTTCCAACTTCTTGATGCTTACTTCAGTCCATAGATTGAACGCTGAAGTTTGCATACTTTGTCAGCATTTTTAGGATCGACAAAACCTTTGGGTTGTACCATATACAACTCTTCCTCAATGTCTCCATTAAGGAACGCCGTTTTGACATCCATCTGCCAAATCTCATAATCGAAAAATGCAGCTATTGCTAACAAAATCCTCACAGATTTTAGCTTCGCTACAGGTGAGAAAGTCTCATCGTAGTCAACTCCTTGAATTTGTCGGAAACCCTTTGCGACAAGTCGAGCTTTATAGACAGTAATATTGCCATCAGCATCTGTTTTTCTCTTGAAGATCCATTTATTCTCGACAGCCTTTCGGCTATCAGGTAAGTCTACCAAAGTCCATACTTTGTTATCATACATGGATCCCATTTCAGATTTCATGGCTTCTTGCCATTTGTTGGAATCTGGGCTCATCATCGCTTCTTCATACGTCGCAGGGTCCTCATCATTGTTATCCACAATCATGACATTCAGACAAGGATCATACCAATCAGGAGTGGTACGTTCCCTTGTCGATCTGCGAGGTTCAATAGTTTCCTCGTTCGAAGTTTCATGATCATTATCATTAGCTTCCTCTGTTGCCGGTGTAGGCGGTACAGGTACAACTTCCGGTACTGTTCTACTCTGATCAATGAGTATAGATTCATCAATCTCATCGAGTTCTACTTTTCTTCCAGTCACCTCTTTAGTGAGAAATTCTTTCTCAAGAAAGGTTCCGTTCTTAGCAACAAAGATTTTGCCTTCGGATCTGCGATAGAAAGTGTACCCTATAGTTTCCTTAGGGTATCCTATGAAGACGCATTTCTCCGCTTTGGGTTCTAGCTTGTCCGGTTGTAACTTCTTTACATAGGCTTCGCAACCCCAAACTTTAAGGAACGACAGCTTAGGTTTCTTGTTAAACCATAATTCTGATGGGTTCGTTGCATGGAAAACAAAAAATTTCCACCGCATAGACAAATAAATCCAAGATCTAATCTATGGAAAAGCCAAGATCTAATCTACAAGATTGAAGCAACGAGATGGAGATGAGACTAACCCTCGAAGATTCCAAAGCCTACGAGATTAATCTCGTTGGTGGTGTAGACGATCGTCCCCGGTGCTGCAATCCGGCAGCACTTCCGTACTCGGTCGCGCGTACGGTGTCGATGAAGTCCTTCCTCTCCCCGTTCCAGCGGGCAGCGGAGGTGTGGTAGATCCCCTCGGAATCCCAGCAGCACGATGGCGTGGTGGTGGAGGTGGAGGAGAAATTCCTGCAGGGCTTCGCCAAGCCTGCGCAGGAAGGAGGAGGGAGAGAGGGGCGGCTAGGGCTTGGGGGGATGATGTACTGCACCCCAGCCCTCCCCTCCCTCTTATATAGGCGTGGGGGGGCTGCCTTGGCCCCTCCTCCAAGCCCAAGGGTCGGCCAAAACAAGGGGGGAACTTTCCCCCAAGTTAAGTCCCTATTTTCAAGGGATTTGATCTTATCCACTTGGTACAGCCACATGGGCCTTGGGGGGGCTGGTGTGCATGGCCCATGTGGGCCTATGCGACCCCTCCGGTCCATGTTGGTCGTCCGGGATAGGTGGGCCCCACTATGGTACCCTCCGGAACCTTCTAGAACCTCTGGTACAATACCGAAAAATCCTGAACTTTTCCGGTAACCCTGAAAATGATTTCCCATATATGAATCTTATTCTCCGGACCATTCCGGACCTCCTCGTGATGTCCTGGATCCCATCCGAGACTCCGAACAAACTTCGTCTCCATACCATATTCCGAATCTACTCATGCGACATCGAACCTTAAGCGCGTCACCCTACGGTTCGCGAACTATGCAGACATGGTCGAGACTCCTCTCCGAGCAATAACCAATAGCGGGATCTGGAGATCCATAATGGCTCCCACATATTCAACGATGACTTAGTGATCGATTGAACCATTTACATACGATGCCAATTCCCTTTGTCGTGCGATATTTTACTTGTCCGAGGTTCGATCATCGGTATCTCCATACCTTGTTCAACCTCGTTACTGACAAGTACTCTTTACTCGTACCGTGGTATGTCATCTCTTATGATCCAATCATATGCTTGCAAGCTAATAAGATGACATTCCACTGAGAGGGCCCAGAGTATATCTATCCGTCATCAGGATGGACAAATCCCACTATTGATCCATATGCCTCAACTCACACTTTCCAAATACTTAATCCCATCTTTATAACCACCCATTTACGCAATGGCGTTTGATGTAATGAAAGTACCCTTCCGGTGTAAGTGATTTACATGATCTCATGGTTGAAGGACTGATGGCGTGTAACTCACACGTTCGTTGGGAACCCCAAGAGGAAGGTATGATGCGCACAGCAGCAAGTTTTCCCTCAGAAAGAAACCAAGGTTTATCGAACCAGGAGGAGCCAAGAAGCACGTTGAAGGTTGATGGCGGCGGGATGTAGTGCGGCGCAACACCAGGGATTCTGGCGCCAACGTGGAACCTACACAACACAACCAAAGTACTTTGCCCCAATGAAACAGTGAGGTTGTCAATCTCACCGGCTTGCTGTAACAAAGGATTAACCGTATTGTGTGGAAGATGATTGTTTGCAGAAAACAGTAGAACAAGTATTGCAGTAGATTGTATTTCAGTAAAGAGAATTGGACCGGGGTCCACAGTTCACTAGAGGTGTCTCTCCCATAAGACAAATAGCATGTTGGGTGAACAAATTACAGTTGGGCAATTGACAAATAAAGAGAGCATGACAATGCACATACATATCATGATAATTATAGTGAGATTTAATTGGGCATTACGACAAAGCACATAGACCGCCATCCAACTGCATCTATGCCTAAAAAGTCCACCTTCAGGTTATCATCCGAACCCCCTCCAGTATTAAGTTGCAAAGCAACAGACAATTGCATTAAGTATGGTGCGTAATGTAATCAACAACTACATCCTTAGACATAGCATCAATGTTTTATCCCTAGTGGCAACAGCACAACACAACCTTAGAACTTTCTGTCACTGTCCCAGGTGTCAATGCAGGCATGAACCCACTATCGAGCATAAGTACTCCCTCTTGGAGTTACAAGCATCTACTTGGCCAGAGCATCTACTAGTAACGGAAAGCATGCAAGATCATAAACAACACATAAGTATAACTTTGATAATCAACATAACAAGTATTCTCTATTCATTGGATCCCAACAAACGCAACATATAGAATTACAGATAGATGATCTTGATCATGTTAGGCAGCTCACAAGATCCGACAATGATAGCACAATGGGGAGAAGACAACCATCTAGCTACTGCTATGGACCCATAGTCCAGGGGTAGACTACTCACACATCACACCGGAGGCGACCATGGCGGCGTAGAGTCCTCCGGGAGATGATTCCCCTCTCCGGCAGGGTGCCGGAGGCGATCTCCTGGATCCCCCGAGATGGGATCGGCGTTGGCGGCGTCTCTGGAAGGTTTTCCGTATCATGGCTCTCGATGCGGGGGTTTCGTCACGGAGGCTATTTGTAGGCGGAAGGGCAGGTCAAGAGGCGGCACGGGGCCCCACACCACGGGGCCGCGCGGCCAAGGGGGGCCGCGCCGCCCTAGGGTGTGGCCCCTCGTGGCCCCTCTTCGTCTCTCCTTCGACTTCGGAAGCTTCGTGGAAAAATAGGCCCCCGGGCTTTGATTTCGTCCAATTCCGAGAATATTTCCTTACTAGGATTTCTGAAACCAAAAACAGCAGAAAACAAAGAATCGCACTTCGGCATCTTGTTAATAGGTTAGTTCCAGAAAATGCACGAATATGACATAAAGTGTGCATAAAACATGTAGATAACATCAATAATGTGGCATGGAACATAAGAAATTATCGATACGTCGGAGACGTATCAAGGACTAGGCCACTATGTATCGAAAGCTTATAGCAAATTGAACATAATGACTTGATCTTATGCTATGCTCATTTGGGTGTGTGTCCATTATATCATTCACCTAATGACATAACCTTGTTATTAATAACATCCAATGTTCATGATCACGAAACCATGATCATCCATTAATCAACAAGCTAGTTATACAAGAGGCTTACTAGGGAGTCCTTGTTGTTTACATAACACACATGTATCAATGTTTCGGTTAATACAATTATAGCATGGTATGCAAACATTATCATAAACACAAAGATATATTATAATAACCATTTTATTATTGCCTCTTGGGCATATCTCCAACAGTCTCCCACTTGCACTAGAGTCAATAATCTAGTTTACATTTGTAAAGATATAACACCTTGGCCTTCTGGTGCTTTATCATGTTTTGCTCACGGGAGAGGTTTTAGTCAACGGTTCTGACACACTCAGAAACGTATGTATTTTGCAATTCATTTGCGTCTCAACGCATCACTCATTTTCCAAATGAGTCGGCATTAATTGTATATGCTTAGTCCTCTGGTGGAACCTTAATTCTGCGGTCTGAAATAAGTCACTAATATTGTCATACACAATATAGCTTCAAAGTTCTGACACTGTCGGAACTACACCAAGTTCTCAAAGAACTCCTCGACTTAACATCCTTAGTCATTGTCAAAACAATGACATACTCTGCCTTCGTTTGTAGAATCCTTCACAATATTTAGAACTCATCTAAATCTAGCATAGACAACTTCTAGCTCATTGTGCTACCTCAACACTTATCCTAATTGAGATTGAAATTTTATTTTCATATGTGACCAAACTAATATCGGTGTAACACCTTACAGTGATTTGTTTGTCATTACCCCATACAAAACTATATATATCCTTGGTTCTTCTAAAGTACTCAAGGATATTCTTACTGTTGTCCAATAATCATCACATGAATCATTCTGGTATATGTTTGTAACACTTTAGACCACAGGACATCTGACTTTGTACATATTGTTCGTGATCGAAAGTCACTCATGTGTTTTTACTCATTGACTGTCAAATACACTCAAGTCTTGTTAAACCTTCACATGAAACGAACACCTTCTTAATATTTCTATATTGAACTACTTCAATATTCATTCTATGTACTTTGACTTAAACTTATTATGTGTTTCAATCTATCTTCATAGATCTTGACACTAAATATGTTTCAGTCCATATCCTTTCATTGAAGTTAGTTCTCAATGAAACCTTTTTAATCAATTATATAATTACATTATTTATAATCAACGATATGTCATCCACATAAAGTATTACAAATTTGTCTCAGCGCTCCCACTTAATTTCTTGCAAATGCAAGCATCTTCATCGTTTCTGATGAAATCAAAAACTCTTTGACTATTTCATTCGGTGAAGATTCCAACTCCGCGATACTCACTTCATCCAATTGAAGTTTGTATATCTATCTAGTATTACATGGACTAGCAAAAAACTCTTGGTTATATCTAGTATACATCCTTCATACACACTTCTGGCAAGGAATGTATTTCTGCCATCCTACTATCATATCTCATAAAAGAAATATGTAGCAATTACTAGAATAATCCACATAGACTTTAAGCATTGCCACGGAAGATCTAATCTTATCGTAGTCAACTCTTTGAACTTTGTCGTAAACAACTTTTCGATAAGTCAAGCTTCTTTAAGGATATTCCATCCAAGTCCATCTATTTTATAGATCCATTTACTTTCAAAAAGCATTCATCTATCTTGGATTTCATGGCGCATGGCCATTTTAACGGAGTCAGGGCCCATCATAACTTCTTTGTATGTAGTTGGTTTATTATTGTTCAAAAATCAATCCTTTGTCCACAAATCATTTATTTGATCACAAAGTAAACCATACCTACAAGGTTCAATAAGTACTTGATCTCCATGACTATAACACTTTGTAGACATGGGAGCCATGATCGTCGTAGCCGCTTCCAGAACCATTTCCGATGCTGCGCTACTCTGATCATTATGCTCAGGTTCGTAAACCTTATCAAGTTCTATTGTCCTCCCACTCAAATACTTCGCTAGAAAACAATTTCTTGGAAATAAGCAAGTAATATTAACAAACACTTTTGTCTTTTACTTCATGGTGAGAAGAATTCCCAATCCATTCTCTTGGGATAACCAACAAAGACATTCATCCGATTTTGGTTGTAAACTTATTTATTTATTTAAGAAAGGACTATTAGGGTTCATACCCATGCCAGAACTCGTATGGTGTCATTTCAACGGATCATGATGATGCTCTATTCAGTGTAAAAGCGGTAGTCTCTAAAGCATAATCCATAAAAAATATAATGGCATCATTTTATATTATCTCATCGTTAACCCAACAGGTTTGGATACGTCTCTCGGATACTCCATCATCACTATGATACTCCAAGAAACGTGAGGTTGTAGAATGATTTCATAACTCTCTTAGATGTTCGCCAAAACCCGTAATTCAAATATTTCCGCCATGATCCAATCATAGATATTTGACTTTTCTATTACGATGATTTCCACTTCATGCTGAAATTTATTTGAATCCATTCAAATGTTTCAAACTTCTTCCTTATCGAATATATCCACATATATATACTCAATTCATTGTTGGAAGTTTTCATGAAGTAGAAGAATCTCCCGCACACAACTATGCCCAGTGAACCATATACATCACCATGTATGTTTCCACTAAGTTAGTTGCCCGTTCAACTCTTGGCCTATGAACGATATTTAAGTCATTTCCTTTTAGAAGAGATTTGCAAGCGCCAAATGATTCAAAAATCATATGACTCCAAAAATCCATTTGCATGGAGTTCCTTCATGCGTTCCTCTCTAACATGACCTAAACGGTGGTTCCACAAATAAGTGGAATTCAAATCATTTGCCTTATGGTATTTTAGCGTCAGTGTTATGTATGTGTGTTTCACCATTAAGATTTATAATAACTTATCCATCGTACATGGAGCAATGTCAAAATTTGAACAACTCATTGTTTTCATTCGACTAGAGCAAAATAACAATTTATTAAGTTCTTTATTATAAATTCTAAGGGCTAGGTAGAATGCCAACGACAAACATAATAACACTTTATTATGTTCCAGACGTGCATTATTACCATATTCCTTATCAGTCACTTAGGCCATCATATTCTTGTATTGCGTTGTATTGTATGACATCTCATACCATCCAATATGGTAAAAATACCCAAGAATTTCATTATGTGACCAAACAAGGAGTACATCCATAACATGTATATCATCTATATACACCTGAGCTAGACTTTCTAGTCTTTTCTTTCTTTCTGCCAAAATATCTTTTGTAGTTTCTCTTTTAGCTTTCCTCATTCTCAGAAAATACCTCACCTTCAATAACTTCTAGGTTTGTTGGTCAAACACCAATAACCTTGAGGATCTTACCTTGAAGTTGATCATCACATGACAAGTGTTCCAGATTTCACTATTAGTAACTTTTAATGTGATGAACAATTTCACTCACAATTTTAACCATCAAATCATGATGACTTTCCGAGACCATGTCTGTACATGCTAGGCTCATGAAGTTTAACCTCAGTATTCGCATGTGCAAATCTGGCTTGCACCCGTTGTATGCACACGTAGAATCTATAACACCCGATCATCACGTGATGCTTCGAAACGACGAGTCTTAGCAACGGTGCATACTAAGGACGATCATTTCATGGATATACGAATATCGTTAGTGCCCAACTAGTTGGAGGATCGGGACGCCTAGCGTCGTCAACCTTCGTACATTCCCATAAAACTTATGAGTTTATGTAGTCTCACTAGATTATATTCTATCATCTTGCAATAAGGTCTTAGATATCACATATATCTCATACCTTGCTTATTTCTGAAAACAAAATTTCCAGCTCCTTACTTTTCAAACGGATTTGAACTTCAAGTTTCACGGAGACAAGATGATTTGGTACTAATTGAAACCATTGCTCTTTGAATCATCAATGTGAGGTTTACTAAAAGGTTGCATTAGGACTTAATCATATCTTGATTCTTTAACAATACGGTACCAGTCCGTAAAGTTACTTGTCAGACTTAACAATATTTCTATCTCAATTACAAGACTAGCGCATGGTAGATAACGGATGCCAATTCTACAAATTTAATTCAAAATACTATTCAGACTATGTTCATGATAATTAGTTCATGTTTTAATCTAATTACTAATGAACTCCCACTTAATACAACATCCCTCATGGTTGTTAAGTGGTACACGATCCAAATCCACTACACAAAAACCGATCATCATGTGAGATGATGTAGCTTCGATGGTGAACATCAACATGTTGATCATATCATCCATATGACTCGTGTTCAACTCGGTTTCCTGTGTCCCGAGGCCATGTCTGTACATGCTAGGCTCGCCAAGCAAACCCAAGTATTCCGCGTGTGCAAACATGGCTTACACCCGTTGTATGTGAACGTAGAGTCTATCACATCCGATCATCACGAGATGCTTCAAAACGACGAACTGTAGCAACGGTGCATACGAGGGGAGAACACTTTATTATCTTGATATTAATGTGAGGGATCATCTTATAATGCTACCGTCGCGATCTAAGCAAGATAAGATGCATAAAGGATTAACATCACATGCAATTCATAATATGTGATATGATATGGCCTTTCTTCTTGTGCTTTTGATCTCCATCTCCAAAGCACACGAACATGATCTCCATCATCACCAGCATTGCACCAAGGTCCATGGCGCTGCTTCATGGTTGTCCATCACTTATAGCTACTATAACAACTACTTGAAATAAAGCTATTACATGATGAATAGACACGCAGGTCTTAACAAATTTAAAGACAACCATTAGGCTCCTGCCGGTTGCCATAATACAATAATGAACATCTCATACATCAAATATAATCATCATCACATCATGGCCATATCACATCACCAAACCCTGCAAAAACAAGTTAGACGCCTCTAATTGGTTTGCATATTTTACGTGGTTTAGGGTTTTCGAGTAAGATCCAATCTACCTATGAACATGAACCACAACGGTGATACTAGTGTTGTCAATAGAAAGAGTAAATTGGATCTTCACTATGGTGGGAGAGACAGACACCCGCAAAGCCACTTATGCAATACAAGTTGCATGTCAAGCCTGGAGCAAGTCTCATGAGACGCGGTCATGTAAAGTTAGCCCGGGCTGCTTCATCCCACCATCCCGCAAGATGCAAAGTACACAAACTAAAGCAACAAAAGCATCAACGCCCACAAAACCATTGTGTTCTACTCGTGCAACAGATCTATGCATAGACATGGCTCTGATACCACTGATGGGTTCGTTGCATGGAAAACAAAAAATTTCCTACCGCATAGACGAATAAATCCAAGATCTAATCTATGGAAAAGCCAAGATCTAATCTACAAGATTGAAGCAACGAGATGGAGATGAGACTAACCCTCGAAGATTCCAAAGCCTACGAGATTAATCTCGTTGGTGGTGTAGACGATCGTCCCCGGTGCTGCAATCCGGCAGCACTTCCGTACTCGGTCGCGCGTACGGTGTCGATGAAGCCCTTCCTCTCCCCGTTCCAGCAGGCAGCGGAGGTGTGGTAGATCCCCTCGGAATCCCAGCAGCACGACGGCGTGGTGGTGGAGGTGGAGGAGAAATTCCTGCAGGGCTTCGCCAAGCCTGCGCAGGAAGAAGGAGGAGGGAGAGAGGGGCGGCTAGGGCTTGGGGGGATGATGTACTGCGCCCCAGCCCTCCCCTCCCTCTTATATAGGCGTGGGGGGGGGGGGGCTGCCTTGGCCCCTCCTCCAAGCCCAAGGGTCGGCCAAAACAAGGGGGGAACTTCCCCCCAAGTTAAGTCCCTATTTTCAAGGGATTTGATCTTATCCACTTGGTACAGCCACATGGGCCTTGGGGGGCTGGTGTGCATAGCCCATGTGGGCCTATGCGACCCCTCCGGTCCATGTTGATCGTCCGGGATAGGTGGGCCCCACTATGGTACCCTCCGGAACCTTCTAGAACCTCCGGTACAATACCGAAAAATCCTGAACTTTTCCGGTAACCCTGAAAATGATTTCCCATATATGAATCTTATTCTCCGGACCATTCCGGACCTCCTCGTGATGTCCTGGATCCCATCCGAGACTCCGAACAAACTTTGTCTCCATACCATATTCCGAATCTACTCATGCGACATCGAACCTTAAGCGCGTCACCCTACTGTTCGCGAACTATGCAGACATAGTCGAGACTCCTCTCCGAGCAATAACCAATAGCGGGATCTGGAGATCCATAATGGCTCCCACATATTCAACGATGACTTAGTGATTGATTGAACCATTTACATACGATGCCAATTCCCTTTGTCGTGCGATATTTTACTTGTCCGAGGTTCGATCATCGGTATCTCCATACCTTGTTCAACCTCGTTACTGACAAGTACTCTTTACTCGTACCGTGGTATGTCATCTCTTATGATCCAATCATATGCTTGCAAGCTAATCAGATGACATTCTACCGAGAGGGCCCAGAGTATATCTATCCGTCATCAGGATGGACAAATCCCACTATTGATCCATATGCCTCAACTCACACTTTCCAAATACTTAATCCCATCTTTATAACCACCCATTTATGCAATGGCGTTTGATGTAATGAAAGTACCCTTCCGGTGTAAGTGATTTACATGATCTCATGGTTGAAGGACTAGGCCACTATGTATCGAAAGCTTATAGCAAATTGAACATAATGACTTGATCTTATGCTACACTCATTTGGGTGTGTGTCCATTATATCATTCACCTAATGACATAACCTTGTTATTAATAACATCCAATGTTCATGATCACGAAACCATGATCATCCATTAATCAACAAGCTAGTTATACAAGAGGCTTACTAGGGACTCCTTGTTGTTTACATAACACACATGTATCAATGTTTCGGTTAATACAATTATAGCATGGTATGCAAACATTATCATAAACACAAAGATACATTATAATAACCATTTTATTATTGCCTCTTGGGCATATCTCCAACAAATTCATACGGTGTCGTTTCTACGGATTTTGATGGTGCTCTATTTAAAGTGAATGCGGCTGTCTCTAATGCATAACTCCAAAATGATAACGGCAAATCAGTAAGAGACATCATAGAACGAACCATATCTAAGAGAGTTCGATTACGACGTTCGGACACACCGTTTCGTTGTGGTGTTCCCGGCGGTGTCAATTGTGAAAGTATTCCGCATTTCTTTAAATGCATGCCAAACTTATAACTCAGATATTCACCTCCACGATCAGATCGTAGAAATTTAATCTTCTTGTTACGTTGATTTTCTACTTCACTTTGGAATTCCTTAAACTTCTCGAAAGTTTCGGATTTATGTTTCATGAAATAGATATACCCATATCTACTCAGATCATCTGTGAAGGTTAGAACATAACGATAACCACCGCGCGATGCTACGCTCATTGGTCCGCACACATCGGTATGTATGATTTCCAATAAGTCAGTAGCTCGCTCCATCATACCAGAAAATGGAGTCTTAGTCATTTTTCCCATTAGACATGCTTCGCATCTATCAAGTGACTCAAAGTCAAGTGATTCAAGTAATCCATCAGTATGGAGTTTCTTCATGCGTTTCACTCCAATATGACCAAGATGACAGTGCCACATATAAGTAGAATTATCATTCAATTTAATTCGCTTAGCATCAATGTTATTTATATGCGTATCACTACTATCGAGATCTAACAGAAATAAGCCATTCTTTTCTGGTGCTCGACCATAAAAGATATTATTCATAAAAATAGAACAACCTTTATTCTCAAACTTGAATGAATAACCGTCTTGCATTAAACAAGATCCAGATATAATGTTCATGCTCAACGCAGGTACAAAATAACAATTATTTAGGCTTAAAACTAATCCCGAAGGTAGATGTAGAGGAAGTGTGCCGACTGCGATCACATTGACCTTGGATCCGTTTCCAACGCGCATCGTCACTTCATCTTTCAGTAGTCTCCGTTTATTCTTTAGTTCCTGTGTCGAGTTACAAATATGAGCAACCGAACCAATATCAAATACCCAGGTACTAGAACGAGGACCAGTGAGATAAACATCTATAACATGTATATAAGATATACCTTCTTTCTTCTTCTTGACAAGGCCGCTCTTCAGATCAGCCAGATACTTGGAGCAATTACGCTTCCAGTGTCCCTTCTCCTTGCAAAGAATAGCACTCAAGATCGTGCTTAGGGCCGTTCTTAGGTTTCATAGGAGGCGTGGCAGCTTTCTTGCCACCCTTCTTGAATTTTCCCTTAGACTTGCCCTGTTTCTTGAAACTGGTGGTCTTGTTGACCATCAACACTTGGTGCTCTTTCTTGATCTCAATCTCAGCAGCTTTTAGCATGCCAAAGAGTTCAGGTAACTCCTTGTTCGTGTTCTGCATATTGTAGTTCATCACAAAGTTCTTGTAACTTGGTGGCAGTGATTGAAGGACACGATTAATCCCCAGTCTGTTAGGAATCACTATTCCCAAGTCACTGAGTTTCTTCGCATGCCCGATCATGGCGAGCATGTGCTCACTAACGGAGCTGCCTTCTTCCATCATACAGCTGAAGAAATGTTTCGATGCTTCATAGCATTCCACGGCCGCATGAGTCTCAAAAATAGCTTTCAGCTCATTCATCAACTCATGAGGATCGTGGTGCTCAAAACGTTTTTGAAGATCGGATTCCAGACTGCACAGGATGGCACACTGAACTTGAGAGTACCGAGTTTTCCGATTCTCGTAAACAGCTTTTACTTCATCGGTTTCAGTTTCTGCAGGAGGGTCACCTAGCGGTGCATCAAGCACATATTGCAAATTTCCGCCAGAGAGGAAGATCCTCACATGACGGAACCAGTCGGTGAAGTTGCTACCGTTGCTCTTAAGTTTTTCTTTCTCTAGGAACTGGTTAAAATTGATTGGGGACGCCATCTCTACAACATATATTTGCAAAAGTTTAGACTAAGTTTATGACAAATTGAGTTCAAATTTTAATTCAACATAATTAAAAATCTAGGTGAACTCCCACTCAAAACAATATCCCTCGCATTGTCTTAGTGATCACATGAACCAAATCCACCGCACCTAAGTCCGATCATCACGAGACAAGGTGTGATTTCAATGGCGAACACTCGAAGTATTCATCATATCAACCATATGATTCATGCTCTACCTTTCGGTATCACGTGTTCCGAGACCATGTCTGTACATGCTAGGCTCGTCAAGGCCACCTTAGTATCCGCATGTGCAAAACTGTCTTGCACCCGTTGTAAGAACTTATTGATTCTAACACACCCGATCATCACAAGATGCTTCGAAACGACAAGTCTTGGTAACGGTGCTACTAAGGATGAACACTTTATTATCTTGAGATTTTAGTGAGGGATCATCTTATAATGCTACCGTCGCGATCTAAGCAAAATAAGATGCATAAAAGGATTAACATCACATGCAGTTCATATGTGATATGATATGGCCCTTTTGTCTTTGCGCCTTTGATCTTCATCTCCAAAGCACGGACATGATCTCCATCATCGTCGGCGTAGCGTCAAGGTCAATGGCGCCGTCTTCATGATTGTCCTCCATGTAGCAACTATTACAACTACTTTGAAATACTACTCAACATGAAATTTAAAGACAACCATAAGGCTCCTACCGGTTGCCACAATACAATAATGATCATCTCATACATATTCATCATCACATTATGGCCATATCACATCACCAAATCCTGCAAAAACAAGTTAGACGTCTCTAATTTGGTTCGCATATTTTACGTGGTTTAGGGTTTTTGAGAGAGATCTAATCTACCTACGAATATGAACCACAACGTTGATACTAATGTTTTCAATAGAAGAGTAAATTGAATCTTCACTATAGTAGGAGAGACAGACACCCGCAAAGCCTCTTATGCAATACAAGTTGCATGTCGAACGAGGAACAAGTCTCATGAACGCGGTCATGTAAAGTTAGTCCGAGCCGCTTCATCCCACTATGCCACAAAGATGCAAAGTACTCAAACTAAAGATAACAAGAGCATCAACGCCCACAAAACCATTGTGTTCTACTCGTGCAACCATCTATGCATAGACACGGCTCTGATACCACTGTAGGATGACGTTGCATAGAAAACAAAAATTTTCCTACCGCGAACACGCAATCCAAGCCAAGATGCAATCTAGAAGACGGTAGCAACGAGGGGATTATCGAGTCTCACCCTTGAAGAGATTCCAAAGCCTACAAGATGAGGCTCTTGTTGCTGCGGTAGACGTTCACTTGCCGCTTGCAAAAGCGCGTAGAAGATCTTGATCACCGGCGCCACGAACGGGCAGCACCTCCGTACTCGGTCACACGTTCGGTTGTTGATGAAGAAGACGTCCACCTCCCGTTCCAGCGGGCAGCGGAAGTAGTAGCTCCTCTTGAATCCGACAGCACGACGGCGTGGTGTCGGTGGCGGTGGAGAACTCCGGCGGAGCTTCTCTAAAGCACGCGGGAGCTATGGAGGAGAGGGGGGCGGCTAGGGTTTGGGAGGGGGTGGCCGGCCACTCAAGGGGGTCGGCCAGGTTGTGGTCTTGGGGTGGCCAGCCCCCTCCCCTTGGCCCCTCATTATATAGGTGGAACCCCAAGTGTTGGACTACAAGTCTCCGAATAAGACCCGAACCCAAAACCTTCCATGTGATAGGGAAACCTACCCAAGCTAGGACTCCCACTAGAGGTGGGAGTTCCACCTTCCATGGAGGGGGTGGCCGGCCCCCCTTGGGGGAGTCCACTTGGGACTCCTCCCCCTCTAGGGTTGGCCGGCCATGGAGGTGGAGTCCCTCCGGGAGTCCACCTTCCTTGGTGGTTTCTTCTGGACTTTTCTAGAACCTTCTAGAACCTTCCATAGAACCTTCCGAATCATTTTAATTCACATAAAATGACATCCTATATATGAATCTTATTCTCCGGACCACTCCGGAACTCCTCATGATGTCCGGGATCTCATCCGGGACTCCGAACAAATATTCGAACTCCATTCCATATTCAAGTTCTACCATTTCAACATCCAACTTTAAGTGTGTCACCCTACGGTTCGTGAACTATGCGGACATGGTTGAGTAGTCACTCCGACCAATAACCAATAGCGGGATCTGGAGATCCATAATGGCTCCCACATATTCAACGATGACTTTAGTGATCGAATGAACCATTCACATACGATACCAATTCCCTTTGTCACGCGATATTTTACTTGTCCGAGGTTTGATCTTCGGTATCACTCTATACCTTGTTCAACCTCGTCTCCTGACAAGTACTCTTTAGTCGTACCGTGGTATGTGGTCTCTTATGAACTTATTCATATGCTTGCAAGACATTAGACGACATTCCACCGAGAGGGCCCAGAGTATATCTATCCGTCATCGGGATGGACAAATCCCACTGTTGATCCATGTGCCTCAACTCATACTTTCCGGATACTTAATCCCACCTTTATAACCACCCATTTACGCAGTGGCGTTTGGTGTAATCAAAGTACCTTTCCGGTATAAGTGATTTACATGATCTCATGGTCATAAGGACTAGGTAACTATGTATCGAAAAGCTTATAGCAAATAACTTAATGACGAGATCTTATGCTACGCTTAATTGGGTGTGTCCATTACATCATTCATACAATGATATAACCTTGCTATTAATAACATCCAATGTTCATGATTATGAAACTAATCATCCATTAATCAACAAGCTAGTTAAGAGGCATACTAGGGACTTCTTTGTTTGTCTACATATCACACATGTACTAATGTTTCGGTTAATATAATTATAGCATGATATATAAACATTTATCATAAACATAAAGATATAAATAATAACCACTTTATTATTGCCTCTAGGGCATATCTCCTTCACTAGGCGACGTCCTAGAACATTCAGAGGCGACACTCTGCCGTAGTTTAGGCTTCTCCTTTTCACGATTCACAGTTCGGAGCAGCGCGCGGAAGGCCCAGATCGATGGCGCCCCTATAACGGCATCGACGCGACGTGACGAGACGCGGAATCTCGCCGAGTCGAGCTTATCTTTTTACTGTTTGGGAAATTAATTGTGTAATCAATTTTGAGTCATTAACGGATGCGTTACTCAGCCGTTTTGCCTTCCGGTTTTCTGGATCGTGGCTGTGTCGACTCGGACGTGGGCTACGCCCCACGACCTTCCCGAACCGCACTACATAAGACCCTGCGCAACCCTAGCCGCGACAACCAGACGCATACGCGACTACCTGTTTTCAGTTCTTTGCGCCACCACCTTCGTCTTCCTCATCCGTCCGTCGGCGTGTACCGACTGCCGGGACAGTAGGCCTCTGGAACCCTGCCTCTCGTGAACCTGTACGGGTGAGGGACAATCAGGTTTTTGGGGAGCGCTCCGGCACGACTACTGGCATCACGACGTCGTCATCGGACGACGAGTTCCTCCACACCGACAACTTCTTCCCGGACGTCAGCGACTTCTTCGACAACCTCAACATGGGTGACAACGATGTTGCTGCGAAGTATGTGATCTTGTCGTTTCTCTTTCAGTTTCTGTTAGAGTTTCTTCTTCTAGTTTCTATGGTAGATGCGATCGGTTTATCTTGTTTAGATGTAATCTGTTCATCTACCTTACTAGTCTGCACGATTAGTTTATTTGTTATTTTTATAGTTATGATTTATCAATTACTTGTACGAATTATTTCATATGGATATTTGCTTATATATTTAACAATCCAAAAACTTGATTATAGGCAAATCAATTCAAGCAGCGTTGCTGCCGCTACTCGACCTCCCCTCGATGGTATGCATTATAAGAGGTGGTGCACAAAAGCAGTTTTATGGTTTACGAACCTAGGCTGTTTTAGCGGCACAGATGCTAGACCTAAGGGGCTTCTCTCTGCAGAGGAGCAGGAAAAATTTGAGAAGATCGATGCCATGTTTAAGGCGGCCTTGTTCAGCATTCTTGGGGATAACATTGTTGACCCGTACATGGCTTTCGACCATGGTAAAGATGTGTGAGATGCGCTCGAGGCCAAATTTGGGGTCTCGGACGCAGGCACTGAATTATGTCATGGAGCAATACTATGACTACAGGATGACTGATGAGCGCTCCGTGGTTGAGCAGGCCCATGAGATTCAGTCCCTTGCCAAAGAACTCGAGCAGTTTAAGTGTACCTTATCGGACAAATTTATGGCCGGTGACATTATTGCCAAGCTTCCTCCCTCCACTACTAGGAAAATGCCTATAGCCGCAAGTGTTACCGCCGGCGCACCAAATTTTAGGTACGCCGGTGGTATTTACTACCGGCGCACTACCATCTCAATGCGCCGGCGCTATTCTGATATCGCAGGCGAATCCAAAATTTTATGCGCCGGTAGTACTCAAAATTTTGGTCTGGATCGCCCAGGTTGAAACGCGATGTTGCACAGCCGGCGCCGTAGAGACATTGTGCGCCAACGATATTTGCGGTTACAACGTGCCGGTGTCCTAAAAAAACCTGCGCCAGCGACACGAGAATATCCCTGGACACGTCCCCATCCTCCGTCCTGCGCGTGGCAACAAGGGCCATGCTACACAGTGCCCAGGCACTATTTAGTTTTCCAGGGTGCCCCACCCAAAAATAGAAAAGAATTAGTTAACTGTCACTATCGGTTCCAAAAAAAGGAAGTCCTAATCCCTTACGTTTCTTCTGCACACAAGCCCCCTCCGTACCACCATCGCACGTCTTCTTCCTGTGAACCCACTTCCCACGCCTTCGTTTTACCACAGTCGGGTCCCATTGCTATTTAGTAGAATTAAAACAAAGGATCTTGGCAGGAATAAAAAAATGCATCCCTCTAAAAAATAATTCATACTGCTCATTTTGTGATCCAAATGACGATGTACAAAATACAGCGATGGATGTAAAAATATATAAAAATTACATTCAAAATCACCAAAATTGGGATCACAAATATACTCTAGATGTAGAAAAATGTACAATATACGACGGATGTAAAAAAATCAAATATACTCTAGATGTGGAAAAGTGTACAATATACAGCTATGGATGTAAAAAATATATATATATATATATATATATTACATTCAAAATCACCAAAATAGTATTATGTCTTACACCTTGATCCATTAAATATTATAGATGTAGAAAAACGATGAAAACTACATCCAGAGTGGAGAAAGAAAATAATATAGTTACATCTTTCTACTGATGGGAAAATAAAAAAGTTTAAGGAGCAAAAATTAGTCTGCACAAATTACATCCATGACATAATTTCTTCGTACCGATCTGGAAGTAAAATATTTAAGAGGCAAAATTAATCTGCAAAAGTTACATCTATGAACAATTTTTTAGTGAATAGATCAAGTACAGTAGTAGTAATCTTGAGGATTCGGGCACCTAAAACATCCTCAGCGCGAACGCCCTGGCACGCGGGCTCCCACCCGGAGGATCTGCTCTGCCGCTGTCCAACCGCCGCCCTTGGCCGGGAGGAGGACCCCGATGATGCGGGCCCGAATGGAGTCGTCGTCGGCACCCATGAACTTGGAGGCGAGGCAGACGAGCATGGTCTCGATGAAGACACTGGGCTTGTCGGGCAGGACGTCGTGTGCGGAGCTCGCCGCCGCCAGGAGGGCGGGGCACGCATATGGTCACAGATGCGAGGGGCGGCGGCATCGAGGGCCTGGAGGCGCGAGCCTGGAGGGGGAGCAGTGGAGGGGCGGCGGAATCGACCGGTGTTGGGAGAGAAACGAACTGTTGGTCGACGGAGGCAGCTCCCCTCGCGCCTCGCCGCGGCAAGCACGCAGGCAGGTGCTTGCTACATCTCTCGACGGTGGCGCCGGCCTCGCGGGGCTAGAGGGCCTCTTCGACGGTGGTCTCGCACCGTGCCACCCGCTTGATACCCCGCTCGGCCGCCGGTCGCGCCTCCGTGCTCGGCCGCCGGTCGCTGCCTCCGTGCTCGGTCGCTAGCCGCCGCATCTGACGAAGAGGTGCGGGAGTGAGATGTGTTTCAGGGAGGTGAAGAATGGGGAAATTTTGACCGACCGTCTCTTCTCTCTCTCAAGTATCAAGGAGTGCCGCACGGATCGGGAGAGTCGTCAGATGGCAATCTGACGTGACAGAACAGGAGCACCGCCTAAAACTACACGGTGCCCAGGCAACAATTAGATATTGGGTTTTTTATTAGCAAAAGTTCATAGCGCCGGTGAACCTAACACGATGCGCCAGCAGGAATTGCACGTACTGCCGGCGAACACTGTGGCGCGCCAGGGATACCCAAGTATCACCGACATCTTCCCACCGGCGAATGCATGTGCGCCGGCAGTAGCAAAAAAAGTTGCGCCGGTAGTAGCCTATTTCCTAGTAGTGCTCGTGGAGGAATTTTGCTACTTCTCTGAAACATAAGAGACAAGAGTTTTCCGTTTCAGATCTCATTGGCTCGCTTCATGTGGAAGAGACGGCGAGGGCAAAGGACACACACGCTCATAGTTTTGAGGGAGGTTCTAGTGCCAATGTGGTACAGAAGAAGAACTTCCAATCTCACAAGTCTAAGAATAAGAACAATGGAAAATGCAAGTTTGACGTGAAGAACAAAGCCTCTACCTCAACCAACTTCAAGAGGAAGACTCCTTATAAGAAGAAAGGGAACTGCCATGTTTGTGGCGCTCCTGGACATTGGGCTCCTGATTGCCCAGAACTCCATGATCGGCATGAGAACAGCGGCAAGTCCACAAATATTGTTATTGGCGTTGATACTGAGATGAAGGACTTTGGGTACGGTATTTCTCATACTATCCTTTCAGTATGTAATTCTCCTGATTGGTGGATAGACACCGGAGCCAATACACATGTATGTTCTGATGTCTCTATGTTTTCTTCTTATCAGGTCGCAAGGACTTCCTCCGTGCTGATGGGAAACGGCTCACGTGCTTCTGTTCGTGGTGTTGGTACGGTGGATCTGAAGTTTACTTCGGGAAAGACCATCCAGCTGAAGAATGTGCAGCACGTTCCCTCCATTAATAAGAATCTCGTTAGCGGATCACTTTTATGTCGAGATGGTTTTAAGTTGGTTTTTGAGTCCAATAAAGTTGTAATTTCCAAGTGTGGACAATTTCTTGGAAAGGGTTATGTGGAGGCTTGTTCCGCTTATCTTTGTCAGACTTATGTACTCAAAATATTAATCATGTTTGCAATGATAGTGACTTCGATATTTGGCATTCACGACTTTGCCATATTAATTTTGGGTGCATGACGCGGCTAGCGAATATGAATATAATTCAGAAATTTGCTATTGTCAAGAAATCCAAGTGTCAAGTATGCGTGCAAGCTAAGAAACCACGTAAGTCTCACAAGACTGCGGAGGCAAGAGACTTGGCACCGCTGGAGCTTATACATTCGGATCTTTGTGAAATGAATGGTGAATTGATAAAAGGAGGGAAAAGATACTTCATGACTTTAATTTATGACTATACTCGATATTGTACCTCCTGAAATCTAAAGATGAAGCTCTTAATCACTTCAAAATCTTTAAAGCTGAAGCAGAAAACCAACTTGATCGAAAGATCAAGCGGCTAAGGTCTGATCGTGGTGGAGAGTATTTTTCCAACGAGTTTGATTCTTTTTGTGCGAAACACGGTATTATCCATGAGAGGACGCCTCCCTACTCACCTCAATCAAATGGGGTGGCCGAAAGAAAGAACCGTACTCTGACTGATTTGGTTAACGCCATGTTAGATACATCGGGTCTATCCAAGGCATGGTGGGGGGAGGCGATATTGACTGCATGTCATGTCCTAAACCGTGCCCCCACAAAGAACAAAATCATTACCCCTTTTGAGGAATGGGAAAGGAAAAGGTTGAAACTCTTTTACCTACGAACTTGGGGCTGTATGGCGAAAGTAAATGTGCCGACACCCAAGAAGCGCAAGCTTGGACCAAAAACCGTGGATTGTGTTCTTCTAGGATATACATTTCATAACATTGGCTACAATTTTTTGATAGTAAAATATGAGGTATCTGACATGCATGTTGGTACAATTATGGAGTCGAATGATGCGACTTTCTTTGAGGACATCTTTCCTATGAAAGAAACGTCTAGCTCATCAATTCAAGAGATGCCCAGTTCATCTACTCAGGAATTATTTCCTGAACCTACCATGGATATAGAACACTTTGATAATCCTCTGAGGATGATAATGAAGCTCCCAAAAGAAGCAAGAGACTGAGGACTGCAAAGTCCTTTGGTCACGATTTCATTGTGTACCTCGTGGATGACACTCCCACTTCTATTTCAGAAACCTATGCATCTCTGGATGCCGACTACTGGAAGGAAGCTGTCCGTAGCGAGATGGATTGCATCTTAGCCAATGGAACTTGGGAAATTACTGATCGTCCTTATGGGTGCAAACCTGTAGGATGTAAGTGGGTGTTCAAGAAAAAGCTTAGGCCTGATGGTACTATTGAAAATTACAAGGCACGTCTTGTGGCCAAGGGTTATACCCAGAAAGAAGGTGAAAATTTCTTTGATACATACTCACCTGTTGCTAGATTGACCACCATTCGAGTGCTACTATCCTTGACTGCCTCACATGGTCTTCTCGTTCATCAAATGGATGTTAAGACTGCTTTCCTAAATGGAGAGCTTGAAGAGAAAATTTATATGGAGCAGCCTGATGGATTTGTAGTAGATGATCAAGAAGGAAATGTGTGTAAATTACTGAAGGAGATGTTCATTGGCATGCTCTTGAGAGAGTTTTGCGCTATTTGAAAGGCGCTGCGAGTTATGGCTGTCACTATACTGGGTATCCAAGGGTACTTGAGGGTTATAGTGAGCAAATTGGATATCTGATACTGATGAGACTAAGGCCACAAGTGGTTATTTGTTTACACTTGGAGGTGGCGCTGTTTCCTGGAAGTCTTGCAAGCAGACCATCATTACGAGGTCAACTATGGAAGCAGAACTCCCAACATTAGACACAACCACTGTTGAAGCAGAGTGGCTTCGTGAGCTCTTGATGGACTTACCTGTGGTTGAGAAACCAATTCCCGCTATTTCTATGAACTGTGATAATCAAACTGTGATCGTCAAAGTAAACAGTTCTAAGGATAATATGAAGTCATCAAGGCATGTGAAGAGGAGACTGAAAACTGTCAGAAAAATGAGAAACTCCAGAGTTATAGCGTTGGATTATATCCATACGTCTAGAAACCTGGCAGACCCCTTCACAAAGGGACTATCACGAAATGTGATAGAAAATGCATCGAGGGAGATGGGTATGATACCCACACTATGAGCTGCCCACGGTGGTAACCCACTCTATGTGATCTGAGATCCCGTGAATTAGAGCTGGGAGACAAGTTGTTGGTCAGCTGGGAGGAGAGTATATATCCCTATAGCAATTTTACCACTCCATAAGATGCAATACTCTCCTAATCTGTATGACAGGTTGATAATTATCTTAATGTGTTCTAAGCAGCTTATTTTAGCAGAGATGTTGTCCAGCAGAACATCTTTTGAAGAACACACCTACATGAGTCTGATTGTTAAACGCCGCGATCTATGAGAGTTGGGTGCTCTCTAGTAAACTCATGAAAGGCCCTGGAGTATGACGTATAAGCTCAAAACCACGAGTAAGTCTCGCGGCAGCCTAGTATCGGTCTAGGCTTTGTATGAAGCTAGTGCGCAGAAAACTTGTAGTTCAAGGCATAGTCCACTATCCAAGTTGCAATCTAGTGTAATATGAAGCTTTAAGTGGAAGTTCAATTTAACAGTCTCCACGACGTACCGGTATATAAAATAATGTTCTGGAAACTTATTGATGAGATGTGCCAATGAGAGTTCGTGGGGGATTGCTGGAATTTTGGGCATTTGGCCTTCGGCCCATGGTCCATTATCAAATTCTGAAACTCACATGGCCCATTCCAAAAATCAGTGGCAGCACTAGTTGGGGCTAAAGTTTAGTCCCACATTGCTAGTTGGGACAGAGTTGGAGTGGTATATAAGGTGGGTTGTTCTAGTCCTACTAAGTGAGTGAGAAGAGAGAGAGCCCTCACGCACTCCTCCTCCTCCGCCGCCCACCTTGTCACGACACGACACGTCACGATGCGCCGCGGGTTGCGGGAATCTCGCCGAGCTGAGCTTATCTTTTTGCTGTTTAGAAAATTAATTGTGTAATCAATTTTGAGTCATTAACGGACGCGTTACTCAGCCGTTTTGCCTTCCGGTTTTTCTGGATCGTGGCTGTGTCGACTCGGACGTGGGCTGCGCCCCACGACCTTCCCGAACAACACTACATAAGACCCTGCGCAACCCTAGCCGCGACAACCAGACGCATACGCGACTAACTGTTTCCAGTTCTTTGCGCCGCCGCCTTCGTCTTCCTCATCTCGTCCGTCGGCGTGCACCGACTGCTGGGACAGTAGGCCTCCGGAACCCTGCCTCTCGTGAACCTGTACGGGTGAGGGGAAATCAGGTTTTTGGGGAGCGCTCCGGCGCGACTACTGGCATCACGACGTCGTCATCGGACGACGAGTTCCTCCACACCGACAACTTCTTCCCGGACGTCAGCGACTTCTTCGACAACCTCAACATGGGCGACAACAACGCTGTTGCGAAGTATGTGATCTTGTCGTTTCTCTTTAAGTTTCTGTTATAGTTTCTTCTTCTAGTTTCTATGGTAGATGCGATTAGTTTATCTTGTTTAGATGTAATCTGTTCATCTACCTTACTAGTCTGCACGATTAGTTTATTTGTTATTTTCATAGTCATGATTTATCAATTACTTGTACGGATTATTTCATATGGATATTTGCTTATATATTCAACAACACTGACAATTCGTTCTGTTTAGATTTTTGCTTGGAATAGAACGGCGCCGAAGTTCACACGGGTGAAGTAACCCCACTGCGGCGAGCAGTGGGTTCCCACATAAGATGCAGAGCAGGGGTTGAGAGCAGTGGCCTGCTCCGGTGTGGTAGCTAGGACTAGAAGGCGGGGCACAAGCCATCCATGGCTTCCTGGGAGGAGAAGGGCGGCACGAACGGACAGAGGGTACAGGGGTGGCTTGGAGGACATCCTAGTCAGCAGCGGACGTTGAGGAAGACGGGAGTGGACGCGGAGCAAGGGGGCCGCTGGCGCCACGCATGCAGAAGGCGGGGAATAGCGGCGGCCGGTGTGCATGGCGTTGGGAGACTACGCACCTTCTTCAACGTTGAACAGTACTGGCCGAATTGAATCATGAAGCTAAGGGTGGACGCTGAGCGACCGTTTTCGTCTGCCGTGACCGGAAATGCGTCTGACACCACCTCCAGCGGGGCGACGCAAAGTGACCGGGCCGTCCGCGGAGACGCAAACCTGGCCCAAATATGCGCCAGGTTTGCGTCGCGGCGGACGCTTGGCGGACGCGCAAAGTGTTCGCTCGCTTCCCCACCGGGCCCGCCTGGCAGCGAGTCTGCATCGAGGGCATCGATTCAGGCGGTCAGCGCTTCCGCGTCTGCGCCGCAGCCTTCGCCATAGATTCAGGCGGTCAGCGCTTCCACGTCTGCGCCGCAGCCTTCGCCATCAATGGCGCGGCTGCCTGTTCTGCGCGCGCACTGGCGGGCGGCGGCTGGGCTTCTGCGCCGCCTTCAATGGCACGTATCCCGCGCGCGCCCGCCCATAAAAGCCCACCGGCCGCGCCGCTCCTTCGCCCACACCTCCACAACCACCACCACCGCCGCAGCGCCATGGGGAAGAAGAATGACTTCGAGGCCTCCGGCAGCGGCAGCAAGAAGATCCCGCTCCCCGTCTCGGTGGGGAGGCTCATGCAGGGCAAATGGATGCCGTGCGACGACGCCTGGTCCGGCGTGCAGCTGCCTGGTGGCTGGCGGCTCAGCTGCTGCCGGGTGCCTATCCCTCCAGTACCTGCGCGCGAGCCTGATCGGACCGCGGAGATCCGGCGCAGGAGGCGGTATCTGCCGACGGACCTCTGCAACGATCCGGCGTACGCCATCGACTCCGAGCTTTGGCGTACGTACCTGTCCACGGAGACATACAGGAGACGAAGGGCAGGCTTCATGGGCGACAGGGATTACCCCTTCGGCCCTGCACCGGCGGCTCGTCGTGAGCAGGCGCCGACGCGTCGTGAGCAGGCGCCGACGCGTCGTCAGCAGGCGCGGACGCGACGTCAGCAGACGCAGCACAACGACGCCGACGCCGACGACGAAGCCTACGCTGTGTACGACGACGACGACGACGACTACGTCGAGGCGCTCGCGTACCATAGCGAGGAGGCGAAGGACGACAGCGACGAAGACTTCGTCGCTGTCGTCTTCCACGAATGGCAGCAGGCCTTGGCGGAGGGCCGGAACTTCGAGTTCCCGGAGAACATGACAGACGACGAGATGGCGAAGGTCGCCGTCCTCGTCTCCGAGCACGACGCGCCTGTGCAGCCGCCGCAGCCCCGCTACGCCACCGCCGTCATGCCGCCGGGCCTGTCGGCGGATGAAGCACTTCGACAGGCGCTCCTGGAGTCGGCGGCGCGTCCGCCACCGCCGCCACAGCCGCAGGCCTGGGCGCCTCCACCGCAGCCACAACCGCAGTACTGGGCGCCTCCACCGCCGCCACAGCCGCAGTACTGGGCCCCTCCACCGCCACCACAGCCGCAGTACTGGGCCCCTCCACCGCCGCCGCAGCCTCCTCAACCTCCAGCACCGGCAGCGCGCCCGGCGTACGCTCCCCCGGATGCCAACTGGCCTTGGGTCGTACCGGACTTCATCGTGATCGACAGCGACGACGAGCAGCACAGCGGCGAGGAGCAGTAGGCGTTTTAGGTTTATTTTACGTATATAAACTATGTTTCATGTTAAAAAAAAGGACTCGTCCTAAAAAATGCGTCGTGCCGCTGGAGCCACCCCCGACGCAAATGGACGCACAGTTAATTTCGACCAAAAAGATCGACGCAAACGGATGCGCGCGGACGCTAAAATGCGTCGCGAGCGAGATGCGCTAACCACAAGCGGCTTGGCAGACTCGTTTGAACCATAAACCGCCGAAACGGGATATGGGTTGAACTGTCGGGCCTGCCAAAGCCCAGAACTCTGACATACTGTATTTGTTGTTACTCGCTCGATTCAAACTGCCTGCTAAAGAGTGACCCAATGCACAAGTGAATTACACAAATTTACCATAATTGGGGTAGCGGTAACGCGTCACTACCATTTTTGGATTTTTTTGCTAAAAACTACAATTTTGAGAGTAATCCGCAATAGATCGCGCAAACAGCAAGGTGAGAGAAGTTTAACCCACGCGGGCCCACTATCAGGGCCAACGGCTGTTTTCTCCCGTTAGAGCATGTCTAACAGGCCCCGTATTTTTTCGTCCCTTAAAACGCGAGTAGAGAGCCCTGTATCCTGTTTTCACGGGCCGAAAACTCGGACGAGCTAGCAGAACCCGTATCCGCACCCCGTAAAACAGGGTGCGGATACGGGTTCTGCTAGCTCGTCCGAGTTTTCGGCCCCTCAAAACAGAGTTTTAGACAGCAATTTGCACAACAATTTCAGATCAAACATAGCACATCCAAAATATGTGATGCATAATTCATAGTTTTAACATCACAACGCGATCATAGGCAATGTTCAAGCCACGGAAGTTCCCAAATGTGATCAACCATCAACGAGTCCATCGCCTCCGGCGCCACCACTCGCCGGAGACTCACCTTGAGCACGA
The DNA here is from genome assembly GCF_019359855.2 of Lolium perenne. Lineage (NCBI taxonomy): Eukaryota > Viridiplantae > Streptophyta > Magnoliopsida > Poales > Poaceae > Lolium > Lolium perenne. The sequence goes on from NC_067245.2 coordinate 182,402,415, forward strand.
GCTTGACGCGCATCCTTCTTCCTCGCAATGATGCCCGTCTTGGTCTCGTTCCACCACGCCAGCTGATCCTCGTCCATGTCGTCGGTGCACATCATCATGATATCCCTCTCCTCGGCCAAGAGTTCCTTCATGGCCTTGGCTTCTTTGAGTGCGATCATCTTCATGTCAAGCTCGGCCTTCAACTTGGCATCTTCCCGCCTTGCTTGCACCTTGGCAAGCTTCACCTCCTTCTTCTTCTCGGTGATGAGGAGCTTGGTCTCCAACATCTTCATCGTCAATGCCTCCTTGGACTTCATGAGTTGATCCAACTTCTTCCCTCAATGCGCTGCCAATAGCGCTTGCCGCCTTGGTCCACTCCGGTGCACGCATCCATCCCCACCTTGCTCCAAGCACGGACCAAGATAGCGTCTTCGATCTCGTTGTAGTTAGCCGTGCGTGGCTTCGGCGTCGAAGAAGAACCGGCGGCAGCCGGATCAACCTCAACCACCTCCTCCTCGTCACCCTCGTCCTCCTCCTCATCATCAATCTCTTCGACGTTGCACTCCCCATCGAATGCATCGATACTGGTGTCCAAATTCACCGCGGAATTGTTGAGCATATCCATGTAGGATGTTGTGGACTCAAGATCGAACACCTTGTCTACGTCCATGGTGGGTGGAGGCGGGGCGGGCGGCGCATCGGACGGAACGGAGGGAGGAGAGGTCGTGGCCTTGGAGGGTGATACGTCCCCGACGTATCCATAATTTCTGTCGTTCCATGCTTGTTTTATGACAATACTTACATGTTTTGCTTGCACTTTATGATGATTTCATGCGTTTTCCGGAACTAACCTATTAACAAGATGCCACAGTGCCAGTTCCTGTTTTCTGCTGTTTTTGGTTCCAGAAAGGCTGTTCGGGCAATATTCTCGGAATTGGACGAAATCAACGCCAAACCTCCTATTTTTCCCGGAAGGCTCCAGAACACCGAAGAAGAGTCGGAGAGGGGCCAGAGGGCCACCAGACCATAAGGCGGCGCGACCTGGCCTGGGCCCGCGCCACCCTATGGTGTGGAGCCCCCAGGCACCCCCCTGCGCCGCCTCTTCACCTATAAAATCCCTTTCGACCTAAAAAGGCAGTACCAATTGACGAAACTCCAGAAAGACTCCAGGGGCGCCGCCGCCATCGCGAAACTCCAATTCGGGGGACAGAACTCTGTTCCGGCACCCTGCCGGAACGGGGAAGTGCCCCCGGAAGCCATCTCCATCAACGCCACCGCCTCCGCCATGCTCCGTGAGTAGTTCCCCCATGGACTACGGGTTCTAGCAGTAGCTATGTCGGTATACTCTCCTCCATGTACTTCAATACAATGATCTCATGAGCTGCCTTACATGATTGAGATTCATCTGATGTAATCGGTGTTGTGTTTGTTGGGATCCGATGGATGATACATTATGATTAGTCTATCTATAAAGTTTGTGAAGTTATTGTTGCTGCAATCTTGTTATTCTTAATGCTTGTCACTAGGGCCCGAGTGGCATGATCTTAGATTTGAGCTCTATATTGTTGCTTAGATTGAATCTACAAGTTGTATGCACATGTCACTGTCCGGAACCAATGGCCCCGAAGTGACAGAAATCGGGACAACCGGAGGGGATGGTAGTGATGTGAGGATCACATGTTTTCACGGAGTGTTAATGCTTTGCTCCGGTACTCTATTAAAAGGAGTACCTTAATATCCAGTAGTTTCCCTTGAGGCCTTGCCGCCACCTGGTAGGACAAAAGATGTTGTGCAAGTTTCTCATTGCGAGCACGTACGACTATATACGGAAAACATGCCTACATGATTAGTAATCTTGATGTTCTTTCTTAATGCTTTGATTCCTATCAATTGCCCAACCGTAATTTGTTCACCCAACACTTGTCACTTATTGGAGAGTTACCACTAGTGTAGATCGCTGGGAACCCCGGTCCATCTCTCATCATAATATACTTGTTCTACATGTCATTGGAAGTAGTATCAACTATTCTCTGGTGCCATTGCTCTCATATTGCTGTTACCGCTCTTTGTATTCATTATCGCTCTCATATTATGCTACTTTCACATCACCCCTGTTGCTAGTGCTTTTCCAGGTGCAGCTGAATTGACAACTCAGTTGTTAAGGCTTATAAGTATTCTTTACCTCCCCTTGTGTCGAATCAATAAATTTGGGTTATACTACCCTCGAAGACTATCGCGATCCCCTATACTTGTGGGTCATCAAGACTGTTTTCTGGCGCCGTTGCCGGGGAGGCATAGCTCTACTCATAAGTTCACCTGGGGAGTACACTCTACCTCTCTCTCTGTTTTATTTTATTTTGCTTTGCTTAGTTTACTTTTGCCTAGTTTATTTGTGCTTAGTTTATTTCTGTCTAGTATTATTTTGCTTAGTTTACTTTTGCTTAGTTTATTTTTGTCTTGTTTTATTTTTCTCATATACCCAAAAATCCATAAAAATTTGAAAAACCAAAAAATTAAAAACTGCTGTTATGGGAGAACCAACAACCTACTTGGAGCTTATGGAATGTTATAATTGTTATAGAGAATCAAGAACTGGTAGAATAATGAGTGCTATGATAGAAAAATTAAATACAATTGCTAGAATCTTGCTTAGACGCCATGATATAAACTGTTGCTCTCAACAAGATAAACATCTTAAATTTCAATGTGGCTTTAGTGAGGAATATTTTATTAAGAGCTATAATCGGAATTGCTATATTCATTATGGGTTCGAAGAGGTAGAACAATTTGTCTTATTTATGGGAGCCTCCGAGATAGAATCCTTCATGGTTGAGAATTATGAAACTTGTGCTATTTGTAAGGACCTTAAAGATTATGTCTCTACTATCCTTAATTCTTGCATAGAATGCTACAATAGGAATCCTTATATCCTTGATTATAAAGAGAGACACATTAATGCACAAGAATGCACTCACAATTTGCAGGAACTGGTGGAAGAAGAAATTGATGAACCTGAAAGCTCATTGGATGAAAAAGAAGAGGAGAGCGACGAACAAAAGGAGGAAGAATGGATTAGCTACCCATGCCAACCTTCTAATGAGAGTAACTCTTCATCTCTTACACTATTTGATTGTCCTCCATGCTTACCGAAAGAGGTTGAATGTTATGTTCCTGTGGATTCTGTTGAAATAGTACCTATGAGTAAAACTTGTGAGAATAATTATGCTACTGTTATATATGATAATCCATGCTACTTTGATAAATCTTATGATAATGCTTTGTTTGTGCCTGATGTCGAAATGCATGGTACTAAAGAATTTTGCTTAGCAAATGTTTATGATAAAGCTCTAGATGATGGTCCTATGTTACTTGATAATATTAATTGTACTACTAATGAAAATGGGATTGGAGAGTTCTTGACTTTATCTATGTGTCCCATATCTCTTGAGATTGATCAACTACCTTGTTATATTATTAATAAAAGTAAGTTTGAAAGTTTTAATTCCACTATTCTTGAACTTGATAAAAATTATGTGTTTGGAAATCATGGAAAGTATGCTGCATGTGATAGTTATATTGTTGAGTTTATTCATGAAGCTACTGAGAATTATTATGAGAGAGGAAAATATGGTTGTAGAAATTTGCATGGTACTAAAACACCTCTCTATGTGCTTAAAATTTTGAAGCTACACCTGTTTTATCTTCTTATGCTTGTCACTTTGTTCTTCATGAATTTATTTGTGTACAAGACTCCTTTCCATAGGAAGCATGTGAGACTTAAATGTGTTTTGGATTTGCCTTTTGATGCTCTCTTTTGCTTCAAATACTATTTCTTGCGAGTGCATCGTTAAAACTGCTGAGCCCATCTTAATGGCTATAAAGAAAGCAACTTCTTGGGAGATAACCCATGTGTTATTTTGCTACAGTACTTTGTTTTATATTTGTGTCTTGAAGTTGTTTACTACTGTAGCAACCTCTCCTTATCTTAGTTTTGTGTTTTGTTGTGCCAAGTGAAGCCTCTAATCGAAGGTTGATACTAGATTTGGATTTCTGCGCAGAAACTGATTTCTATCTGTCACGAATCTTGGTGCAATTCTCTGTAGGAAACTCAGAAAATTGTGCCAATTTACGTGCGTGTTCCTCAGATATGTACGCAACTTTCATTAGTTTTGAGTTTTCTGATTTGAGCAACGGAAGTATTTTATTAAAATTCGTCTTTACTGGCTGTTCTGTTTTGGCAGATTCTGTCTCTGTTTTTTGCATTGTCTCTTGTGGACTTTAAGCGAGCTTTTCTAGACATAGAGAGCTGTAGCTAATGTTTTATTGAGTTCTTGCAATGTGCCACTACAGTACCAAGGTGGATTCAAATTTTTTGAGTACTAACCCCTCTAATGAAGTTTATGAGAAGTTTGGTGTGAAGGAAGTTTTCAAGGGTCAAGAGAGGAGGATGATATATGATCAAGAAGAGTGAAAAGTCTAAGCTTGGGGATGCCCCGATGGTTCATCCCTGCATATTTCAAGAAGACTCAAGCGTCTAAGCTTGGGGATGCCCAAGGCATCCCCTTCTTCATCAACTTATCAGGTTCCTCCCCTGAAACTATATTTTTATTCAGTCACATCATATGTGCTTTACTTGGAGCGTCTGTGTGTTTATTTTTCGTTTTGTTTATGTTTGAATAAGATCGGATCCTAGCAATCCTTGTTTGGGAGAGAGACACGCTCCGCTTTTTCATATGAACACTTGTTCTTCGTTTTACTTTTAATGTTCAATGATAAAAGTTGGAAGCTACAATACTTATCTTTATTTGGTTGGAAGCAGAAAATGCCTCATATGTCTTGGATAATTTAATACTTGGCAATTGTTTTGAGCTCTCAAGTAGATCATAAGTTTTTGCATGTAGTTTAAACCTATTAGTGGAGAACTACCGTAAAGCTTGTTAAAATTGGTTTGCATAATTGATCTCTCTTAAGGTCTAGATATTTTCTCGTAAAAGTGTTTGAGCAACAAGGAAGACAGTGTAGAGTATTATAATGCTTGCAATATGTTCTTATGTAAGTTTTGCTGTACCGGTTCATACTTGTGTTTGCTTCAAACAACCTTGCTAGCCTAAGCCTTGTATCGAGAGGGAATACTTCTCATGCATCCAAAATCCTTGAGCCAAAACCTATGCCATTTGTGTCCACCATACCTACCTACTATGTGGTATTTCCCGCCATTCCAAAGTAAATTGCTTGAGTGCTACCTTTAAACAATTCAAAATTTATTACCTCTGATTTGTGTCAATGTTTTATAGCTCATGAGGAAGTATGTGGTGTTTAGCTTTCAACCTTGTCATTTACTTTTGACGGACTCTCATATGGACTAGTGGCACATCCGCTTATCCAATAATTTTGCAAAAAGAGCTGGCAATGGGATTCCCAGTCCCAAATTAATTAAACTAAATAGACACTCCTCCATGGTATATGATTGTTGGAAGGCACCCGAAGGATTCGGTTAGCCATGGCTTGTGTAAGCAAAGGTTGGGAGGAGTGTCATCATAAAAAAACTAAAATAAAAAGGCACTCCTTCATGGTATGAGATTGTTGGCAGGCACCCGAGGATTCGGTTAGCCATGGTTTGTGAAAGAAAGGTTGGAAGGAGTGCCACCCAAAAATAAAAGTAAAATGGGAGCCGCTCTTTGAAGGTTTGTCTGGCAAGGGGGTTAGAGTGCCCACTACCATTCGTTGACAACAACAAACACCTCTCTAAACTTTACTTTTATGCTCTCTCTATGTTTTCAAAGTAAAAGCTCTAGCACAAATATAGCAATCGATGCTTCCCTCGTAGAAGGGCCATTCTTTTACTTTTATGTTGAGTCAGTTACCTAATTCCTCCCACCTTAGAAGCAAACACTTGTGTCAACTGTGCATTGATTCTTACATACTTGCATATTTGTATTCATCATATTACTCTATGTTGACAATATCCATGAGATATACATGTTACAAGTTGAAAGCAACCGCTGAAACTTATATCTTCCTTTGTGTTGCTTCGATGTCTTTACTTTGAATTTATTGCTTTATGAGTTAACTCTTGTGCAAGACTTTTGATGCTTGTCTTGAAAGTATTATCAATGAAAAGTTTTGCTATATGTTATCTATTTGTTAGCAACTATAGATCATTGCCTTGAGTCACTTCATTCATTTCATATGCTTTGTAATAGTATGATCAAGGTTATGTAAGTAGCATGTCACTACAGAAATTATTCTTTTTATCGTTTACCTGCTCGGGACGAGCAGGAACTAAGCTTGGGGATGCTGATACGTCCCCAACGTATCCATAATTTCTGTCGTTCCATGCTTGTTTTATGACAATACTTACATGTTTTGCTTGCACTTTATGATGATTTCATGCGTTTTCCGGAACTAACCTATTAACAAGATGCCACAGTGCCAGTTCCTGTTTTCTGCTGTTTTTGGTTCCAGAAAGGCTGTTCGGGCAATATTCTCGGAATTGGACGAAATCAACGCCAAACCTCCTATTTTTCCCGGAAGGCTCCAGAACACCGAAGAAGAGCCGGAGAGGGGCCAGAGGGCCACCAGACCATAAGGCGGCGCGGCCTGGCCTGGGCCCGCGCCACCCTATGGTGTGGAGCCCCCAGGCACCCCCCTGCGCCGCCTCTTCACCTATAAAATCCCTTTCGACCTAAAAAGGCAGTACCAATTGACGAAACTCCAGAAAGACTCCAGGGGCGCCGCCGCCATCGCGAAACTCCAATTCGGGGGACAGAACTCTGTTCCGGCACCCTGCTGGAACGGGGAAGTGCCCCCGGAAGCCATCTCCATCAACGCCACCGCCTCCGCCATGCTCCGTGAGTAGTTCCCCCATGGACTACGGGTTCTAGCAGTAGCTATGTCGGTATACTCTCCTCCATGTACTTCAATACAATGATCTCATGAGCTGCCTTACATGATTGAGATTCATCTGATGTAATCGGTGTTGTGTTTGTTGGGATCCGATGGATGATACATTATGATTAGTCTATCTATAAAGTTTGTGAAGTTATTGTTGCTGCAATCTTGTTATTCTTAATGCTTGTCACTAGGGCCCGAGTGGCATGATATCTTAGATTTGAGCTCTATATTGTTGCTTAGATTGTATCTACAAGTTGTATGCACATGTCACTGTCCGGAAGCAATGGCCCCGAAGTGACAGAAATCGGGACAACCGGAGGGGATGGTAGTGATGTGAGGATCACATGTTTTCACGGAGTGTTAATGCTTTGCTCCGGTACTCTATTAAAAGGAGTACCTTAATATCCAGTAGTTTCCCTTGAGGCCCGGCTGCCACCGGCTGGTAGGACAAAAGATGTTGTGCAAGTTTCTCATTGCGAGCACGTACGACTATATACGGAAAACATGCCTACATGATTAATAATCTTGATGTTCTTTCTTAATGCTTTGATTCCTATCAATTGCCCAACCGTAATTTGTTCACCCAACACTTGTCACTTATTGGAGAGTTACCACTAGTGTAGATCGCTGGGAACCCCGGTCCATCTCTCATCATAATATACTTGTTCTACATGTCATTGGAAGTAGTATCAACTATTCTCTGGTGCCATTGCTCTCATATTGCTATTACCACTGCTGTGTTACTGTTACTACTGCTCTCATATTACTGCTACTTTCACATCACCCCTATTGCTAGTGCTTTTCCAGGTGCAGCTGAATTGACAACTCAGTTGTTAAGGCTTATAAGTATTCTTTACCTCCCCTTGTGTCGAATCAATAAATTTGGGTTATACTACCCTCGAAGACTATCGCGATCCCCTATACTTGTGGGTCATCAGAGGGCGGTGGAGGCGCGAGGCCGATGCGGCTGATTGCCTTTGTACACACCTTGGCCGGCGCGGCGCCCCTCGGCCCGGCCGCCTTGGTCTTCATCCTGCCCGCCTTCTTGGCAGCCGGCGAAGCTGCGGCCGCCGCAGGAGCTTCGAAGAATTGCTTCGGAATCCTCTTCCTATTCGACGGGATGGTGGCGGAGATCATGGCCGACACGACGCCGGCGTTCGGCGGACCTCCGACGGGGACATCGACCACCGCGGCCGAAGGAGATGCATCGCCGGCGGTAGGCGGCTCTTGCGGACGATCCATGGCAGCGGGATCCGGCCGGGAAGGGCACGGCGGAAGAGATCAGGCGGCGGCGGCGGTGGCGGTTGGCTTCAGCGAAACCCTTCGCGCGCAGTGGAGTGGGCGATACCGGTTTGGCCATCTATCCCCGCTCCCACCCCGCACAAGTAGGGGGCGACGACCCGCCCCGTAATCGAAAACAGGAAAAATCGATGCGGGGACCGTTTTTACGGGGCGTGCTAGACGGCCGGGTAGAGCCGAAACCCGTATTCCGGCGGTTATTATATGGGTTTGCCCCTTTTAAGGGATCTGTTAGACATGCTCTTAGATGCCGGACGGAGCTGGTTAAGACCAAGCCGGTCGTAGCCCCAGGAGGAGAATGACGGAGACCATGAGGGCGGGGGTGCCGGCGAAGGTGTGCACTATCTTGGCAAGCGGGGAGCTAGAGATGAAGAACGGAGCAGGAGACGCTGGGGCGGCGCACAAAGTGGCGGAGGTGACATGGTGAGCAGGATGCCCACGATCGGTAAAGACAGCGTGCGGACCTTATGGCGCCCTGACTCAATCCCAATCATCGCCTACAGCTGGAGATTCGCGTGCAACCTTTTTGTAAGAAAGACCCTGCACTTTTCGAAATTAGGACACAGTCCCCCGTAGCCATATGTATAAGTTCCCAAAAATCGGGTAGAAACCCTAAATCCCCACCGATTCAACCCCCTGTGGGGCTCCGCCGCCGCCCTCCTTTGCGCCGGCCGCCACCGACCGCCACCGACCGCCCGCCCGCCCGCCGCCACCGACCGCCCACCGCCACCGACCACCGTCGCCCTCCGCTGCAAGTTCCGACTGGGAGGAGCCGGCCTCCTACGCGTGGACCGTCAACGCGCGGGAGAGAGCCGCCTCCTCATCGCCGGGCGGCACGACGCCGCTGCGGGCCTCCCCGCGCCCTTCTCCGGCCGGAAAAGGCCGCCGCCGTGGCCAGACGCGACGAGACCCACTGGATCTCTCCGGCGAGATCCACAAAGATCCCGGTTTTTTAGGGTTCTTTCTTTTTTTCTTAGGAGTTATGTTAGGATCTTGTGGTGGATCTCAGATCAATATAAATGGATTTGTAGCTGTTTTCGAATGTATCTTCTTGATGGATAGTTTTATCACTGTGTTGGATATTTATGTGGAATCCATTTTTTTTGAAGATCTGTGAAGAACTAGACAGAGATGGATCTTATTAATAAACATATCCAATGGTTCTTTATGGATTTTTTGTGGATTTCTTGTTGTGGAAAAATGTTACTTGTACAGGGATCTATGGATATACACTGGATTTTGTGGATCCATTGTTGATTGTTTGATATCCATATCCAAATTTCGAAGAACTTAAGATGATAACAATGGTTACATATTGGAATTTGTAAATAACTGCTAGATATTAATCTGGTAAAACTTAGGGTCTTTTTCGCAAAAACGAGTTACCAATCTTAAAGCAATAAACGGTGGGAGATAGGGTGCAGGCGCCATAAGGTCCTGGCCAAATGCACACCCGCCCACGATCTGCTTGCTCACCATGCATCGGAAGTCGCACACCCCCAGGTCGCCGGCGCCGCTGTACATGACCGGTTGCACCTTGTGCTTCTCCCTACTCTTGCAGCGTTGGAGCGTGGGGAACGGAACGGCGACGACCAGTTCGGCGCGGCCCACACGAGCTCGTTCAAGTGCAAGCCGATGTGGTTCTTGTCTGATTCCGTGCTCTCAGCTGCAGTACATGCGATTTATAAGTAACCATGTGCATGTGCTAGCTGCAACATGCATTTCCGGATGCTGCTCTCCCCAAAGAAGGACGGCAAGTCCCTCATGCCTCGCCACACTTTTCATCAAAACACTTTCCGTGCGTGCAGTCCCACGCTCGGAGCACGGATAACTCCACGCAATGCCACCGCGAGTCCCTTTGACGGCATTGCCGCCGATGGCTTCTCCGCCACCTGGGCCGTGCCCTCGTACCCGCTGTAGAGGACCAACACGGCGACATTGGTGGTGCAGGCGATGGCGCCGCTTAGCGCCGCGCCTTTGCTCCCCATGCCAGCGCCGTACACGAGCGCCCAGCACACGAGGACGTGGGTGAGCGCGGTGACGGCAGAGCTGGCCATGACCGGCACGATGATGCTCTGCGTCTGCAAGAATCGGACGTGGCACGCGAGCGGCACGTATGGGACGAGGGACGGGATGAGCCAGCGCGCGCAGGCGCTGGCCTCGGCGGCGATGTCCGCGTCCTGGGTGAAGAAGAGGAGGATCTGGGTGGTGTTGGTCCAGAGGACGGCGATGGGGATGCAGGCCAACGCGAGCACCAGCATGGCCCGCTGCTGGTAGACGTCGAGGAGCAGCATGCGGAGGAGGAGCAGGCTGGGCGAGCTTGGGAGAGCCGGAACGCGGCAGCTGGAACAGGCGGCGCAGCGGTCGGATGAGGCGCGGTGAAGCGCAGCCGGCACGGGCACGTCGAGGCGCAGCCGGCCGGGATCGCGGGTGGCGGAGCCTACGCAGGGCGGCTGGTGTGAGCATCATGGCGCTGCGGATGCTGGAGAAGGGCGCGGCAGGCCGACGTCGAGCGAGCCAGGCGGGGCCGTGAAGGGACGCGCGCGTGGTAGCATGGCCACACCCGGAGACGGGCGCCAAGGACGCGGTTGGGGCGAGTTGACGGCCGTTTGGCCACATCACGTCTGACGATGGGGCCATGGTGGTCAAAACAGTATCAACCAACGGTTTGTGCTATCTGTTCGGATTACCCCACAAGTGATAGTTTTTATCAAAAAAAATAAAAAATGGTACTGACTCGTTATCTCTATCTCAATAGATTTATGTAATTTACTCCCCAACGCACTACTGCGACCTGTCTGGAATGGGAAGAATTTTGAATTGAAACCGTATCTCACAGCATAAGGTAGTCTAGGAACGGAAATGCAATTCAAATTCCTGCGCACCACTTGTATCCGTGTCAGGTTTTAGGAGAGAGAAAACTACTTTCGGTTATTTTCCTGGCTCACACTATGAACTAAAGGAAGAATGAAAAAACCAATCTCAAAGCACACGGATGATAAGGGCATCTCCAACGCTTATACCCAAACGGACGCGCTGGGCCGTCTGTTTTGGGTCGTTTGGGTTGCCGGGTTTGGGTTGCCGCACAAACACCCGGACAGCGGCCCGCGTCCGCGTGTCTGTTTGGGTCGCATGCTGCGCCCAACGCGGCGATCCAAAAAGCCGCCACGTGGTTCGTCTTCCCTGCGCGGCCCTACGCCATGGCAGACCTCGACGTGACAGCAGTGGCGGGCGGAAGAACGCGCGGGAAAGTTCCCGCGCACACCAGCCTTCCAGCGCGCGCGAAAAGGCCATGGGCACGCGCTCGCGCCCAAGTTTCCCGCCCAAGGTTGCCGGCTATAAAAGACGGCGGCGGCCTCACAGACCTCACACCCGCTCCGCCGTCCTCTCCCCCTCTTCCTTCTCCGGTGCCCTCTACACCTCCATCCCCATGCCGCGTACCCTGCAGGCCACGTGGGCCAAGCTCTCCCTCGCTGCCCGGGCCAGGTTCCCGCGGACGGAGGAGGAGGCCCGGGGGACGCCCGTTGGATCGCCGACGACGAGGCGCTCCGCGTTGCTGCCGAGGGGGCGGCGAAGAAGGAAGAGGACGCGGAGCTGGTGGAGGCAGCCGCGGACAGCTGGCGCGAGACCGCGGACGGATGGTACGAGGCCGACGAGGAGGAGGCGGAGCCCGCTGCGAAGGAGGAGCCCGTCGACGCGGAGGACTGCTTTGACGACCTCACGCTGGCGAACATCAACGTCGCCATCGAGGAGCGTCTCGCCGACCTCACGCGCGTGACGAAGGAGCACGAGGCCACCCGCTGGGCCGGCCGCCGCCGTTTAGGCGACCTCCTCGGCCAGAAGAACCAGCTCCTCGCTATGTGAGCAGCCCGCCACCTCATCCATCTACCCTCGCCCGAGCGGCGCGCCCGGGAGGCTGCTGCATCGGCGGAGCGCGACCGCCAAGAGCGCATGCGCCGTCGGGAGGAGAACCAGGAGGCCCAGGCCGCCGGCCGCGTCCGCCTGGAGGCACAGACCTCTGTGGAACGCGCCGCCGCGCAGGAGCTCGAGTTGTGCGGGAGGCGGATGGTGACGCCGCAGGAGGCGGAGCGCGAGCGCGCCCAAGCTGCGAGGACGGAAAGGAGGAGGGCGGCCATGGAGGAACGCCGCAAGAGGGCCGCCGCCGAGCCACCTAGCTGGTAAGCTGGAGTGGAATCCTCACACATACAGGCCGCCCGCGTCGAGTGAAATCCACGGCTGCGGCGGCGAGTCGGCGGGGAGTCGCCGGCGAGGCCGCCGGCCCCGTATGTAGCTAGACTAGTAGTAGTAGATTTTAAAAAAATGTAATGGCTAACTTTAATGAAGAAAAAATATATATCCCTATGACATGCGAGCCAGGGGCGGACAAGGGGCGAACGCGAGCGGCCAGCAATCGGCGTCCGCGGCCACGCAAACTCGATTTGGGTCGGGTTTGGGTCGTTCCGGACGCCGCGGCCATCCTTTTTGGGATGGGTGCGCGCGCTGGGCCGGATTTTTGTCCGGTTGAACCCATGCGGACATGCGGGCGTGGGATGGGTCTCCGCGTAGCAAAATCACGTGTTTAGACAAAACTGATTCAATTAATTTTGAATAGAGAGAATATTTAATTTGTTGCCCTGAGACCAACTAAATTAGGGATTTAAGCTAGTACTTTTGTACCGGTGGCGGTCCAATTAAGCATCCTTAACTGAAAACCAGATTTGGGATTTAAGCTAGTAGTTTGTTGACAACACGCCTTGGTAGCTGTTGCTGGTATGATATTCTCCCTCTCGCAAATTCTCAATGCCGGTAAATAAGTTGTTTAAAAGCGCGCGGGCAAAATACACGCCTAGCCATTATACGGCCCAAACGACCCAAACGCCGACCGTACAAAGAAGGAAACGACGTGGAGTATACCGAGTGCACGTAGGATCAAGCGGTACATGCGCGCGCTGAAGATCGAATTTAGTCGGTTACCCGGAAAATATCTCGTACTTATAAATTAGTTAACTACAAGCTGTCAATTAGTTAGTAGTTACGATCGTCTACGCCCTGATACCCCCTCCCTATAAATACAAGAAGATTCATCCAGAAAATGAAGCAGATCCATCAGAGCCGAGCCGATCCGGGGCAAAGTACTGCTCCATCTCCCTCCCTCCATATATTTCTCCAGGCCGGCCTCCACATCGATCAAGCCATGTCGACGAAGCTCGCCGCTGTCGCCGGCCTCGTGCTGCTCCTCGCTGCTCTAAACGGTACGCGAATGTCGTGTAATCAGATCTGCTATCTAGCGTGCGTGTTTACTTGGAGTACTATCGATCGATTAGCTAATGTTTTACTGTGCGTGTACCTTGACAGCTGCCGGCGTGGAGAGTCAGCGTCTTCCTCCTCTTCCTCCTGGTTGTCACTACACCTATGATATTTTGCGGCGGCTGGTGGTGACGATTTGTGACAACCCAACGCCTTCGCCTCCTGCTGCCCTCACTTCGCCTAGTATGTTCGTCTTCGGCGACTCCTTCGCCGACAACGGCAACCTTCCCAAGGATACGCAGCAGCTCAGCCTCATCTCACGCCAGTGGTACGATCCCTACGGGGCCTCCTACGGCCAGGACAATGGCACCGCTGCCGGCAAGTTCAACCCCACCGGACGCTTCTCCAACTACTTGGTCCAATCCGACTTCATCGGTACGTACCTACGCTATTCATAGCCATATATATGATCTGCTTTGATCGGTGCATATATACATGATGTGCGTTGCTTGATCGATCGATTTTGCCATTTTCAGGGAGGATCTTGGGGATGAACGAAGCGCCGCCCACGTACATTTCCTCGGGCATCAACGGGAACTGCGACAACGCCGGCATGACGTTCGCCGCGGGAGGCTCGGGCGTCTTCCCCGTGCCACTCGGGGTGCCCACGCTGAGCGACCAGCTGGACAACTTCGAGCGCCTCGTCGCCTCCGGCTGCATCACCAAGGCCCAGATCGACGCCTCCGTGGTCCTGATCGCCGTCTCCGGCAACGACTACGACCGCGTTGGGGTGGCCCAGCCCAGCGCCTTCGGCGACGTCACGGTCTTCATCAGGAACGTCACATCCCAGATCGCGGCGGCGGTCGACCGCCTCGAGAAGGTCGGCGTGAACAAGATCCTCGTCAACAACCTTCACCCGGTCGGCTGCACCCCCGCCCAGACGGTGCTCAGCAAGTACGCGACGTGCGACGGCGCCGGCAACACGGCCTCCAAGACCCACAACGAGAACCTGCACCAGCTCCTCGCCGACAACGGCAACGTCATGCTTCTCGACCTCTACGGTGCCTTCATCGGCATCGTCGACAAGGAGCACGCCGGCAACAAGGGGTCGGACCTGTCGCGGCAGTTCAAGAACAAGAAGACGCCGTGCTGCGTTGGCAACGACCCCACGGGCTTCTGCGGCCAGATGAGCAGCGACGCGGAGAACCCCGTGGAACTCTACACGGTGTGCCCCAACCCAGAGAAGCACTTCTTCTGGGACGAGATGAACCCTACGCAGGCTGGCTGGACCGCCATCATGACGCAACTCGAGGGGGCAATCAGGCAGTTCATCTGGCCCTCACAGTCCTAGACATTATTGTACTCATCGATCTTAGTGTAGTAATTAGTTTCTCGTTTAGGGTTTTGGGCACTGCTTGTGCCATATCGATCTGTCCGGAATAGGTTTTTGAGTCAGTTTTGTGAGCTTTGTGTTGGCCAACAAAGTTGGCCATATATACAGTATTATCCATCGAATCAATATAGCAATTTTTTACTCATATAAATGTGGTCACAACAATCGTGATGATCACACAAAAACAGTCCGGAAAGATCGAAGACGGAGCTAGGCGCAAGAACTCTACTCGAACGCGGCTGCCGTCTGGTCAGTCTTCCAAGTGAAAGTGGCAAAACGCCATGCCATGTTTGCCTCACCTCGTCGTACCTGATCATGCTCGATCTGCACTAGGGTTGCGGGCGGCGTCCCGCAAAAGCATAACTTGCACGGTTGCACCCCTACTAAGCACGTCACGGTCGCGTCCACGCGCGATCACGCATCTACCGGCGTGCCCACTCTTCAGCGATCAGTCGATGAACGGTGTGACTTGAGTTCTAGTAGCAGAAGATAAAAGTACTACCGTACGTATCTAAAAGTCTGAGTAGCAACAACGAACTATGAAAATGAACTGTAAAAAGTTAAGTAGTTTTTTCAAACGGGAGCAAAAACTTTGCACTAATCTATTCATTAAGAGAAGATTTCAACAAGAAAAAGTCTAAGCACATATTCCAAAATCCTACTTTTCCAGCATGATTTCGCCCAAACGTTTAGCACCTCCTATAACCCACAAACTGGCTTGTTTCTTAATCTTATCAAGGATCACAAAAGGCGATGTGAACTTATTATGAAAAACTCGTTTGTTGCTTTCATTCCAAATCTCCTACAAAGAGAGCAATGTGAGGGAGGCTAAGGCCTTGCGGTTTGGAATAGCGTCCACCATCATCATCCTCCACCAACTATCGATCGAGTGGCCAGACTCATGCCATTTTTGGGGGTGGATGAAGGTAATCCCCGCCACTCCTTGATGTAGTTCCATATGCAAGTTGTGTATCGACAATTGATGAATAAGCATATCACCGACTCCATAGTTTGCTTGCAAAGCGGACAAACACCATAATTTGGTCACCCCCTTTCTTACAAATGATTCGCCGTCCTAATTCTATTTTGGGTGGTGAGCCAAGCAAAGAATTTGAACTTTGGAGGAGCCCAAGCCTTCGAAACCATCTTGTTCATATTGGATGAGATAGAGCCTAAAAATTGGCCTCATAAGCCGACATGGATGAATATTGCCTATTTCCCGTAAGCCTCCAAATGATGTCATCATAAACATTGGCATCCAAGTGTACGTGTTAACAAGGACCCAAAGCTCAATAAATTGCGTAAGATGGTCGAAGGTAAAATTTTGCCCCATATCAATCTTTCCAATCCAAGCCTCATCATGCAAAGCTTGCGAAACTCGCCAATTCATTCCCTTGGATGATGCATAGATAAGAGGAGTAATTTCAATTGGTTTTGTCCCATAAAGCTGAGGAGCTTGCCAAAAAGGAGTCTTGCGCTTGCTGCCCACCGTTATGGAAGTGGCGGCATAAAAGATTTACATATCCGCATCATTCCCAAAGTTTCCATAACCCACCCAAATGTTTGTGGGATCCTTCCATTCAAGCCAAGGCTAACGAAGTCGAAGAGTCATCGCAAATTTGTCCAAATTTAGCACGCCAAGCCCGCCGAGCTTTTTGGGGCGACACACGACCTCCCAATTAACTTTGCATTCTTCCCCGGTGGTCGTGTCCTTGGCTAACCAAAGGAAGGCTTTCTCAAGATTCTTGATGTAGCTCAACGTGTTCGGGGCACCACTAGTGGCTTCAAGTAATCGAGAGATTGTAATGAGATGACCGAATTAACTACTTGAGGCGCGTCTGACCGTAGTGATGAATTTCCCATTCCAAGTTGGCAACTTTCCGGCACACTTGTCCTGCTTGAAAATCCACTCTCCGAAGGCGCCAAAACGGTAATGGAAGCTGATACGTTGTCGGGGGGTGGCCCCCGGTAGGCCAAGAGCCTGGCAAACTTGCCAAGATTAAGCATTTGTGTACCGGATTAAAGATTAATCCGGGTGCCCAAACTTAAGAGAATTGTGCTAAGTTAGTACAAACAGATATGCCAGGAGGGGTATGCCGGAATACGGTAAACATAAGAGATGCCGGAGCTCCAAGGTAAAGATACCGGAGAACCGACATAGGCTCAACTGTAGCAGGTCGGCATTCTGGTCAAAGATTCCACCAAGGACAAAAGGACAAGGATGAGCGAAGCACTTTATTTTTAATCGAAGCCCTGACGCCAAACAAAAGGTGACGTAAAAGATACCGGAGGAGGTCATCGGTCCCTGATTAAAGATAGAACCGGTGTCAGCAAGGCCAAAGAAGCTTTATAAAGTAGCTTAGCTCATCAAAGGTTCCATTAGGGTTTCTTCTCTTGTAAGCCACCCCTCCCCCTATATAAGGAGAGGTGGCACACCCGTGCGGGAGAGACCGATCGAATAGCGAACAAAGCTGGTCTTGTATTGTACAATCTTCAACCTCTGGCCATAGTCCAAGTTCATCAATACATACCGGTTTCTTTTCCCACTCTCCCTGTTAACAAAACCCTCCCCCGAATCCTCTAGCGCACATCCGGCCCCAACTTAAGCTTACCCATGGCATCTGTTGTATCACCACGACGACAGTTGGCGCCCACCGTGGGGCCAGCAGGTGCGCTTGCTGGAGTTCATATTCGGGCGGGCCTCCTCACCGTTTCTGGCGAGCGTGTGGTTTCTGGCCTCGTCCAGCGCCTCGGATCGGTGGATTTCGTCAACGACAATGCGGGGTGCTTCGCCAACGGCGGACGCTTCCCCAAGAACGGCCGCATCTTCGAATTCGGCTCGCACCGCATCTACTTCGGCACCGTGCCGAAGCGCCAGTACCCATTGCTGCTTGTGACGGTAAAGCACACGTCCGTTGGGAACCCCAAGAGGAAGGTATGATGCGTACAGCGACAAGTTTTTCCCTCGGTAAGAAACCAAGGTTATCGAACCAGTAGGAGTCAAGAAGCACGTTGAAGGTTGATGGCGGCGGAGTGTAGTGCGGCGCAACACCAGGGATTCCGGCGCCAACGTGGAACCTGCACAACATAACCAAGATACTTTGCCCCAACTTAACAGTGAGGTTGTCAATCTCACCGGGTTGCTAACAAAGGATTAGATGTATAGTATGGATGATGATGTTTGCAGAAAACAGTAGAACGAGTATTGCAGTAGATTGTATTCGATGTAAAAGAATGGACCGGGGTCCACAGTTCACTAGTGGTTTCTCTCCCATAAGATAAATAGCATGTTGGGTGAACAAATTACAGTTGGGCAATTGACAAATAAAGATAGCATGACAATGCACATACATGTTATGATGAGTAGTGTGAGATTTAATTGGGCATTACGACAAAGTACATAGACCGCTATCCAGCATGCATCTATGCCTAAAAAGTCCACCTTCAGGTTATCATCTGAACACCCTCCAGTATTAAGTTGCAAACAACAGACAATTGCATTAAGTATGGTGCGTAATGTAATCAACAAATACATCCTTAGACATAGCATTGATGTTTTATCCCTAGTGGCAACAACACATCTACAACCTTAGAACTTTCTCACATCGTCCTGCATTTAATGGAGGCATGAACCCACTATCGAGCATAAATACTCCCTCTTGGAGTTACAAGTAACGACTTGGCCAGAGCCTCTACTAATAACGGAGAGCATGCAAGATCATAAACAACACATAGATGATAGATTGATAATCAACATAACATAGCATTCATTATTCATCGGATCCCAACAAACGCAACATGTAGCATTACAAATAGATGATCTTGATCATGTTAGGCAGCTCACAAGATCCAACAATGATAGCACAATTAGGAGAAGACGACCATCTAGCTACTGCTATGGACCCATAGTCCAGGGGTGAACTACTCACACATCACTCCGGAGGCGACCATGGCGGTGAAGAGTCCTTCGGGAGATGATTCCCCTCTCCGGCAGGGAGCCGGAGGCGATCTCCTGAATCCCCCGAGATGGGATTGGCAGCGGCGGCGTCTCTGGAAGGTTTTCCGTATCGTGGCTCTCGGTACTGGAACTATTATCGACGAAGGCTTAAGTAGGCGGAAGGGTAGGTCAGGGGGCGCCACGAGGGCCCCACACGCTAGGGCCGCGCGGCCTGGACCTGGGCCGCGCCGCCCTGTTGTGTGGGCGCCTCGTCGCCCCACTTCGTTTCCCTCTTGGACTTCTGGAAGCATCGTGGAAAAATAAGATCCTGGGCGTTGATTTCGTCCAATTCCGAGAATATTTCCTTACTAGGATTTCTGAAACCAAAAACAGCAGAAACAAAGAATCGGCTCTTCGGCATCTCGTTAATAGGTTAGTGCCGGAAAATGCATAAATATGACATAAAGTATGTATAAAACATGTGAGTATCATCAATAAAGTAGCATGGAACATAAGAAATTATAGATACGTTTGAGACGTATCAAGCATCCCCAAGCTTAGTTCCTACTCGTCCCGAGTAGGTAAACGATAACAAAGATAATTTCTGAAGTGACATGCTATCATAATCTTGATCAATACTATTGTAAACACATGTAATGAATGCAGCGATTCGAAGCAATGGTAAAGACAATGGTTAAACAATTGAATCGTATAGCAAAGACTTTTCATGAATAGTACTTTCAAGACAAGCATCAATAAGTCTTGCATAAGAGTTAACTCATAAAGCAATAAATTCAAAGTAAAGGCATTGAAGCAACACAAAGGAAGATTAAGTTTCAGCGGTTGCTTTCAACTTGTAACATGTATATCTCATGGATATTGTCAACATAAAGTAATATAATAAGTGCAATATGCAAGTATGTAGGAATCAATGCACAGTTAACACAAGTGTTTGCTTCTTGAGATGGAAGGAAGTGGGTAAACTGACTCAACATAAAAGTAGAAGAATGGCCCTTCGCAGAGGGAAGCATTGATTGCTATATTTGTGCTAGAGCTTTATTTTGAAAACATAGAGAGAGCATAAAAGTAAAGTTTTGAGAGGTGTTTGTATGTGTCAACGAATGGTAATGTGCACTCTAACCCCCTTGCCAGACAAACCTTCAAAGAGCGGCTCCCATGAAACATTTTTATTTTTGGGTGGCACTCCTTCCAACCTTGCTTTCACAAACCATGGCTAACCGAATCCTCGGGTGCCTGCCAACAATCTCATACCATGAAGGAGTGCCTTTTTATTTTAGTTTTATTTAGATGACACTCCTCCCCACCTTTGCTTTCTCAAGCCATGGCTAACCGAATCCTCGGGTGCCGTCCAACAATCACATACCATGGAGGAGTGTCTATTTTTGTAAAATTATGAAGGTTAATTAATTTGGGACTGGGAATCCCATTGCCAGCTCTTTTTGCAAAATTATTGGATAAGCGGATGAAGCCACTAGTCCATTGGTGAAAGTTGCCCAACAAGATTGAAAGATAAACACCACATACTTCCTCATGAGATATAAAACATTGACACAAATAAGAGGTAATAACTTTTGAAGTGTTTAAAGATAGCACTCAAGCAATTTACTTTGGAATGGCGGAGAAATACCATGTAGTAGGTAGGTATGGTGGACACAAATGGCATAGTTATTGGCTCAAGGATTTGGATGTACGAGAAGTAATCCCTCTCAATACAAGGCTTAGGCTAGCAAGGTTATTTGAAGCAAACACAAGAATGAACTGGTATAGCAAAACTCACGTAAAAACATATTGCAAGCATTATAAGACTCTACACTGTCATCCTTGTTGCTCAAACCCTTACTAAAAAATATCTAGACTTTAGAGAGACCAATCATGCAAACCAAATTTCAACAAGCTCTATGTATTTCTTCACTAATAGGTGCAAAGTATATGATGCAAGAGCTTAAACATGATCCTTATGAGCATAACAATTGCCAAGTATAAAATTATTCAAGACATTCTACCAATTACCACATGTAGCATTTCCCGTTTCCAACCATATAATAATTAACGAAGCAGTTTCAACCTTCGCCATGAACATTATGAGTAAAGCCTAAGGACATATTTGTCCATATGCAACAGCGGAGCGTGTCTCTCTCCCACACAATGAATGCTAGGATCCAACTTTATTCAAACAAAACAAAAACAAAAACAAACAGGCGCTCCAAGCAAAGCACATAAGATGTGATGGAATAAAAATATAGTTTCACTAGAGGAACCTGATAATGTTGTCGATGAAGAAGGGGATGCCTTGGGCATCCCCAAGCTTAGATGCTTGAGTCTTCTTGAAATATGCAGGGATGAACCACCGGGGCATCCCCAAGCTTAGAGATTTCACTCTCCTTGATCATATTGTATCATCCTCCTCTCTTGATCCTTGAAAACTTCCTCCACACCAAACTCAAAACAACTCATTAGAGGGTTAGTGCATAATCAAAATTCACATGTTCAGAGGTGACATAATCATTATTAACACTTCTGTACATTGCACAAAGCTACTGAAAGTTAATGGAATAAAGAAATCCATCAAGCATAGCAAAACAGGCAATGCGAAATAAAAGGCAGAATCTGTCAAAACAGAACAGTCCGTAAAGACGAATTTTTTAGGTGCACCAGACTTGCTCAAATGAAAATGCTCAAATTGAATGAAAGTTGCGTACATATCTGAGGATCACTCACGTAAATTGGCAGAATTTTGTGAGTTACCTACAGAGCTTACTGCTCAAATTCGTGACAGCAAGAAATCTGTTTCTGCGCAGTAATCCAAATCTAGTATGAACCTTACTATCAAAGACTTTACTTGGCACAACAATGCAGCAAAATTAAGATAAGGAGAGGTTGCTACAGTAGTAACAACTTCCAAGACTCAAATATAAAACAAAAGTGCAGAAGTAAAATCATGGGTAGTCTCCCATAAGCGCTTTTCTTTAACGCCTTTCAGCTAGGCGCAGAAAATGTGTATCAAGTAACATCAAGAGACGAAGCATCAATATCATAATCTTCACAACTTGTCACAATAGGTATCTTAGATGCTCCTTTATCTATAGTGGTATTAAGAGCTTTATCAATTTTAGGCCTATAATGGTTTTTTGGTTTGGGCACCTTAGAGACATACATGAACTTTTGCTCCTTGCCCACATAAGCTTTCTCCTTAAACTTAATAGAAGAAAAAGTTGAACCCAAGGTTACCATAGCTTCTTCAAGTTCACTAATCCTGTGGGTTTGATTATCATGAGTAGCACAAGCTTCTAAGATGGCAATTCTCTCATTAATTCCACCTAGAGATTTGTCAAGTTTATCAGTGCTATTAAGTAATTCTCCCAGTTTAGTCTCAATACTTGGAAGATTTTGCTCTATGGTTTCCAACTTTTTCATGACATCTTCAAGAGAGATTTCAATTTTAACTTCATTAACAGGTGGTATTCCAATAGACTCTCAATAATGTAACTAGCTTCTAAAGCAGGAGTGCCTAGGAAGTTACCTCCCGCGAGACAATCAAGAACATAC